>NC_132923.1:11055297-11358327 GCF_047675955.1 Chlorocebus sabaeus
CAGGCTGTGTCATCCCATGAACAGGCAAGATCAAGTCCAGCAGAAAGACATGGATCCCGCCACCAGCAGTCAGCAGACAGCTCCAGACACTCAGGAACAGGGCGTGGACAAGCTTCATCTGCAGTCAGCGACCGTGGACACCAGGGATCAAGCGGTACTCAGTTCAGTGACAGTGAGGGACATTCAGAAGTCTCGGACACACAGTCAGTGTCAGGCCACAGACAGGCTGGCCCCCATCCGCACACCCACCAAGAGTCTGCACGTGGCCGGTCAGTGGAAAGCTCTGGACGTTCAGGGTCTTTTCTCTACCAGGTGAGCACTCATGAACAGTCTGAGTACACCCATGGACGGACTGGGCCCAGCAGTGCAGGAACACAAGGATCCCACAATGAGCAGGCACGAGACAGCTCCAGGCACTCAGCGTCCCATGAGGTTCGGAACACCATTCATGGACACCACGGGTCAAGCAGAGGAGGAAGACAGGGATCCCACCATGAGCAATCGGTAGACAGCTCTGGACACTCAGGGTCCCATCACAGCCACACCACCTCCCAGGGAAGGTCTGATGCCTCCCGTGGGGAGTCAGGAGCCAGAAGTGCAAGCAGACAAACACGTCACGAGGAACAATCAGGAGATGGATCCAGGCACTCAGGGTCACGTCACCACGAGGCTTCCAATCAGGCCGACAGCTCTAGACACACACAGTCCGGCCAGGGACAATCAGCGGGGTTCAGGACAAGCACAGGCCGGAGATCCAGTGTTAGCCAGGACAGTGACAGTGAGGGACACTCAGAAGACTCTGAGAGGCAGTCTGAGTCTGCTGCCACAAACCATCATGGATCTGTTCGGGAGCAGTCAAGACATGGGTCCAGACACCCCGGGTCCCATCACAAAGACAGAGCCGGTCATGGGCAATCTGCAGACAGCTCCAGACAATCAGGCACTCGTCACACAGAGACTTCCTCTCGTGGACAGGCTGTGTCATCCCATGAACAGGCAAGATCAAGTCCAGCAGAAAGACATGGATCCCGCCACCAGCAGTCAGCAGACAGCTCCAGACACTCAGAAACAGGGCGTGGACGAGCTTCATCTGCAGTCAGTGACCGTGGACACCAGGGATCAAGCGGTACTCAGTTCAGTGACAGTGAGGGACATTCAGAAGTCTCGGACACACAGTCAGTGTCAGGCCACAGACAGGCTGGCCCCCATCCGCACACCCACCAAGAGTCTGCACGTGGCCGGTCAGTGGAAAGCTCTGGACATTCAGGGTCTTTTCTCTACCAGGTGAGCACTCATGAACAGTCTGAGTACACCCATGGACGGACTGGGCCCAGCAGTGCAGGAACACAAGGATCCCACAATGAGCAGGCACGAGACAGCTCCAGGCACTCAGCGTCCCATGAGGTTCGGAACACCATTCATGGACACCACGGGTCAAGCAGAGGAGGAAGACAGGGATCCCACCATGAGCAATCGGTAGACAGCTCTGGACACTCAGGGTCCCATCACAGCCACACCACCTCCCAGGGAAGGTCTGATGCCTCCCGTGGGGAGTCAGGAGCCAGAAGTGCAAGCAGACAAACACGTCACGAGGAACAATCAGGAGATGGATCCAGGCACTCAGGGTCACGTCACCACGAGGCTTCCAATTGGGCCGACAGCTCTAGACACTCACAGTCCGGCCAGGGACAATCAGCGGGGTTCAGAACAAGCACGCGCCGGAGATCCAGTGTTAGCCAGGACAGTGACAGTGAGGGACACTCAGAAGACTCTGAGAGACAGTCTGAGTCTGCTTCCAGAAACCATCATGGATCTGTTCGGGAGCAGTCAAGACATGGGTCCAGATACCCCGGGTCCCATCACGAAGACAGAGCCGGTCACGGGCAATCTGCAGACAGCTCCAGACAATCAGGCACTCGTCACACAGAGACTTCCTCTCGTGGACAGGCTGTGTCATCCCATGAACAGGCAAGATCAAGTCCAGCAGAAAGACATGGATCCCGCCACCAGCAGTCAGCAGACAGCTCCAGACACTCAGGAACAGGGCGTGGACAAGCTTCATCTGCAGTCAGCGACCGTGGACACCAGGGATCAAGCGGTACTCAGTTCAGTGACAGTGAGGGACATTCAGAAGTCTCGGACACACAGTCAGTGTCAGGCCACAGACAGGCTGGCCCCCATCCGCACACCCACCAAGAGTCTGCACGTGGCCGGTCAGTGGAAAGCTCTGGACGTTCAGGGTCTTTTCTCTACCAGGTGAGCACTCATGAACAGTCTGAGTACACCCATGGACGGACTGGGCCCAGCAGTGCAGGAACACAAGGATCCCACAATGAGCAGGCACGAGACAGCTCCAGGCACTCAGCGTCCCATGAGGTTCGGAACACCATTCATGGACACCACGGGTCAAGCAGAGGAGGAAGACAGGGATCCCACCATGAGCAATCGGTAGACAGCTCTGGACACTCAGGGTCCCATCACAGCCACACCACCTCCCAGGGAAGGTCTGATGCCTCCCGTGGGGAGTCAGGAGCCAGAAGTGCAAGCAGACAAACACGTCACGAGGAACAATCAGGAGATGGATCCAGGCACTCAGGGTCACGTCACCACGAGGCTTCCAATCAGGCCGACAGCTCTAGACACACACAGTCCGGCCAGGGACAATCAGCGGGGTTCAGGAAAAGCACAGGCCGGAGATCCAGTGTTAGCCAGGACAGTGACAGTGAGGGACACTCAGAAGACTCTGAGAGACAGTCTGAGTCTGCTGCCACAAACCATCATGGATCTGTTCGGGAGCAGTCAAGACATGGGTCCAGACACCCCGGGTCCCATCACAAAGACAGAGCCGGTCATGGGCAATCTGCAGACAGCTCCAGACAATCAGGCACTCGTCACACAGAGACTTCCTCTCGTGGACAGGCTGTGTCATCCCATGAACAGGCAAGATCAAGTCCAGCAGAAAGACATGGATCCCGCCACCAGCAGTCAGCAGACAGCTCCAGACACTCAGAAACAGGGCGTGGACGAGCTTCATCTGCAGTCAGTGACCGTGGACACCAGGGATCAAGCGGTACTCAGTTCAGTGACAGTGAGGGACATTCAGAAGTCTCGGACACACAGTCAGTGTCAGGCCACAGACAGGCTGGCCCCCATCCGCACACCCACCAAGAGTCTGCACGTGGCCGGTCAGTGGAAAGCTCTGGACGTTCAGGGTCTTTTCTCTACCAGGTGAGCACTCATGAACAGTCTGAGTACACCCATGGACGGACTGGGCCCAGCAGTGCAGGAACACAAGGATCCCACAATGAGCAGGCACGAGACAGCTCCAGGCACTCAGCGTCCCATGAGGTTCGGAACACCATTCATGGACACCACGGGTCAAGCAGAGGAGGAAGACAGGGATCCCACCATGAGCAATCGGTAGACAGCTCTGGACACTCAGGGTCCCATCACAGCCACACCACCTCCCAGGGAAGGTCTGATGCCTCCCGTGGGGAGTCAGGAGCCAGAAGTGCAAGCAGACAAACACGTCACGAGGAACAATCAGGAGATGGATCCAGGCACTCAGGGTCACGTCGCCCCGAGGCTTCCAATCGGGCCGACAGCTCTAGACACACACAGTCCGGCCAGGGACAATCAGCGGGGTTCAGGACAAGCACAGGCCGGAGATCCAGTGTTAGCCAGGACAGTGACAGTGAGGGACACTCAGAAGACTCTGAGAGACAGTCTGAGTCTCCTGCCAGAAACCATCATGGATCTGTTCGGGAGCAGTCAAGACATGGGTCCAGATACCCCGGGTCCCATCACGAAGACAGAGCCGGTCATGGGCAATCTGCAGACAGCTCCAGACAATCAGGCACTCGTCACACAGAGACTTCCTCTCGTGGACAGGCTGTGTCATCCCATGAACAGGCAAGATCAAGTCCAGCAGAAAGACATGGATCCCGCCACCAGCAGTCAGCAGACAGCTCCAGACACTCAGGAACAGGGCGTGGACAAGCTTCATCTGCAGTCAGCGACCGTGGACACCAGGGATCAAGCGGTACTCAGTTCAGTGACCGTGAGGGACATTCAGAAGTCTCGGACACACAGTCAGTGTCAGGCCACAGACAGGCTGGCCCCCATCCGCACACCCACCAAGAGTCTGCACGTGGCCGGTCAGTGGAAAGCTCTGGACGTTCAGGGTCTTTTCTCTACCAGGTGAGCACTCATGAACAGTCTGAGTACACCCATGGACGGACTGGGCCCAGCAGTGCAGGAACACAAGGATCCCACAATGAGCAGGCACGAGACAGCTCCAGGCACTCAGCGTCCCATGAGGTTCGGAACACCATTCATGGACACCATGGGTCAAGCAGAGGAGGAAGACAGGGATCCCACCATGAGCAATCGGTAGACAGCTCTGAACACTCAGGGTCCCATCACAGCCACACCACCTCCCAGGGAAGGTCTGATGCCTCCCGTGGGGAGTCAGGAGCCAGAAGTGCAAGCAGACAAACACGTCACGAGGAACAATCAGGAGATGGATCCAGGCACTCAGGGTCACATCACCACGAGGCTTCCAATCGGGCCGACAGCTCTAGACACACACAGTCCGGCCAGGGACAATCAGCGGGGTTCAGGACAAGCACAGGCCGGAGATCCAGTGTTATCCAGGACAGTGACAGTGAGGGACACTCAGAAGACTCTGAGAGACAGTCTGAGTCTCCTGCCAGAAACCATCATGGATCTGTTCGGGAGCAGTCAAGACATGGGTCCAGATACCCCGGGTCCCATTACGAAGACAGAGCCGGTCATGGGCAATCTGCAGACAGCTCCAGACAATCAGGCACTCGTCACACAGAGACTTCCTCTCGTGGACAGGCTGTGTCATCCCATGAACAGGCAAGATCAAGTCCAGCAGAAAGACATGGATCCCGCCACCAGCAGTCAGCAGACAGCTCCAGACACTCAGGAACAGGGCGTGGACAAGCTTCATCTGCAGTCAGCGACCGTGGACACCAGGGATCAAGCGGTACTCAGTTCAGTGACAGTGAGGGACATTCAGAAGTCTCGGACACACAGTCAGTGTCAGGCCACAGACAGGCTGGCCCCCATCCGCACACCCACCAAGAGTCTGCACGTGGCCGGTCAGTGGAAAGCTCTGGACGTTCAGGGTCTTTTCTCTACCAGGTGAGCACTCATGAACAGTCTGAGTACACCCATGGACGGACTGGGCCCAGCAGTGCAGGAACACAAGGATCCCACAATGAGCAGGCACGAGACAGCTCCAGGCACTCAGCGTCCCATGAGGTTCGGAACACCATTCATGGACACCACGGGTCAAGCAGAGGAGGAAGACAGGGATCCCACCATGAGCAATCGGTAGACAGCTCTGGACACTCAGGGTCCCATCACAGCCACACCACCTCCCAGGGAAGGTCTGATGCCTCCCGTGGGGAGTCAGGAGCCAGAAGTGCAAGCAGACAAACACGTCACGAGGAACAATCAGGAGATGGATCCAGGCACTCAGGGTCACGTCACCACGAGGCTTCCAATCAGGCCGACAGCTCTAGACACACACAGTCCGGCCAGGGACAATCAGCGGGGTTCAGGACAAGCACGCGCCGGGGATCCAGTGTTATCCAGGACAGTGACAGTGAGGGACACTCAGAAGGCTCTGAGAGACAGTCTGAGTCTGCTGCCAGAAACCATCATGGATCTGTTCGGGAGCAGTCAAGACATGGGTCCAGATACCCCGGGTCCCATCACGAAGACAGAGCCGGTCATGGGCAATCTGCAGACAGCTCCAGACAATCAGGCACTCGTCACACAGAGACTTCCTCTCGTGGACAGGCTGTGTCATCCCATGAACAGGCAAGATCAAGTCCAGCAGAAAGACATGGATCCCGCCACCAGCAGTCAGCAGACAGCTCCAGACACTCAGGAACAGGGCGTGGACAAGCTTCATCTGTAGTCAGTGACCGTGGACACCAGGGATCAAGCGGTACTCAGTTCAGTGACAGTGAGGGACATTCAGAAGTCTCAGACACACAGTCAGTGTCAGGCCACAGACAGGCTGGCCCCCATCCGCACAGCCACCAAGAGTCTACACGTGGCCGGTCAGGGGAAAGGTCTGGACGTTCAGGGTCTTTTTTCTACCAGGTGAGCACTCATGAACAGTCTGAGTACACCCATGGACGGACTGGGCCCAGCAGTGCAGGAACACAAGGATCCCACAATGAGCAGGCACGAGACAGCTCCAGGCACTCAGCGTCCCATGAGGTTCAGGACACCATTCATGGACACCACGGGTCAAGCAGAGGAGGAAGACAGGGATCCCACCATGAGCAATCGGTAGACAGCTCTGGACACTCAGGGTCCCATCACAGCCACACCACCTCCCAGGGAAGGTCTGATGCCTCCCGTGGGGAGTCAGGAGCCAGAAGTGCAAGCAGACAAACACGTCGCGAGGAACAATCAGGAGATGGATCCGGGCACTCAGGGTCACGTCACCACGAGGCTTCCAATTGGGCCGACAGCTCTAGACACTCACAGTCCAGCCAGGGACAATCAGCGGGGTTCAGGACAAGCACGGGCCGGAGATCCAGTGTTAGCCAGGATAGTGACAGTGAGGGACACTCAGAAGACTCTGAGAGGCAGTCTGAGTTTGCTTCCAGAATCCATCATGGATCTGTTCGGGAGCAGTCAAGAGATGGCTCCAGACACTCTGGGTCCCATCACCAAGACAAAGTCGGTCACAGGTACTCTGGAGACAGCTCCAGACAATCAGGAACTCATCACATGGAGACTTCCTCTCATGGACAGGCTGCATCATCCCATGAACAAACGAGATCAAGTCCAGGAGAAAGACATGGATCCCGCCACCAGCAGTCAGCAGACACCTCCAGACACTCAGAAACTGGACGTGGACAAGCTTCATCTGCAGTCAGTGACCGTGGACACCAGGGACCAAGAGGTAGTCAGGTCAGTGACAGTGAGGGATATTCAGAAGACTCAGATACACAGTCAGTGTCAGGCCAGGTACAGGCTGGGCCCCATCCGCACAGCCACCAAGAGTCTGCACGTGGCCGGTCAGGGGAAAGGTCTGGACGTTCAGGGTCTTTCCTCTACCAGGTGAGCACTCATGAACAGTCTGAGTCCACCCATGTACGGACCGGGCCCAGCTCTGGTGGAAGACAAGGGTCCCGCAATGAGCAAGCACGAGACAACTCCAGGCACTCAGTGTCCCATGAGGGTCAGGACACAATTCATGGACACCCAGGGTCAAGCAGAAGAGGAAGGCAGGGATCCCACCATGAGCAATCGGTAGAGAGCTCTGGACACTCAGGGTCCCATCACAGCCACACCACCTCCCAGGGAAGGTCTGATGCCTCCCGTGGGCAGTCAGGATCAAGAAGTGCAAGCAGACAAACACGTCATGAAGAACAATCAGGAGACGGATACAGGCACTCAGGGTCACGTCACCACGAGGCTTCCACTCAGGCCGACAGCTCTAGACACTCACAGTCTGGCCAGGGACAGTCAGAGTGGTCCAGGAGAAGCACACTTCGGGGATCCAGTGTTAGCCAGGACAGTGCCAGTGAGGGACACTCAGAAGACTCTGAGAGGCAGTCTGAGTCTGCTTCCAGAAATCCTCATGGATCTGTTCGGGAGCAGTCAAGAGATGTATCCAGACACCCCCGATCCTATCATCATGATACAGGCAATCATGTTCAATCTTCCTCTGTATATTCAGACACTACTACCAGTAAAGAACATGGTCACTTCGGTAGTCTTTCACAAGATTCTGCATATCATTCAGGAATACAGTCACGTGGCAGTCCTCACAGTTCTAGTTCTTATAATTATCACTCTGAGGGCACTGATATGGAAAGAGGTCAATCAGGTTTAGTTTGGAGACATGGCAGCTATGGTAGTGCAGATTATGATTATGGTGAATCCAGGTTTAGACACTGTCAGCATGGAAGTGTTAGTTACAATTCCAATCCTGTTGTTTTCAAGGAAAGATCTGATATCCGAAAAGCAAGTGAATTTGGTGAAGATCATCCAAGGTATTATGCAACATATATTAATAGGCAACCAGGTTTATATGGCCATTCTAGTGATATATCAAAACAACTGGGATTTAGTCAGTCACAGAGATACTATTACTATGAGTAAGAAATTAATGGCAAAAGAATTAATCCACGAATAGAAGAATGAAGCAAGATCACTTTCAATCAAGAAACTTCATAATACTTTCAGGGAAGTTATCTTTTCCTGTCAATCTGTTTAAAATATGCTACATTATTTCATTAGTTTGGTGGTAGTTTATTTTTATTGTGTAGTGATCTTTAAACTCTATAGTTCAGAAATATTAAATAGAAGAAATCAATATCATGGAGAGCTATCTTTACAAAACTAGGAGTATTTGGCTGGGTGCAGAGGCTCACACCTGTAATCCCAGCACTTTGGGAGGCCGAGGCAGGCAGATCACGAGGTCAGATCAAGACCATCCTGGCCAGCATGGTGAAACCCCATCTCTACTAAAAATACAAAAAATTAGTCAGGCATGGTGGCAGGTGCCTGTAGTCCCAGCTACTCGGGAGGCTGAGGCAAGAGAATGGCGTGAACTCGGGAGGCGGAGCTTGCAGTGAGCGGAGATCACGCCACTGCACTCCAGCCTGGGCTTCAGAGCGAGACTCCATCTCAAAAAAAAAAAAAAAGAAGAAGAAGAAAAACAAAACTAGGAGTATTTCAGGAGATTGGGGTTCAAGTAATGTTTTATGTTTTTGAAAGTTTAAGTTTTAGATACTCTCTGAATTTCTAAATTAATCTTTTCCAGAAATATCGAAGGAGCTAAAAATATAAAACAATTCTGTATACCAAAGTGGCTGTATCAACATCAGGGCTAGCACATCTTTCTCTATTATCCTTCTATTGGAATTCTATTATTCTGTATTCAAATAAATAATCTTGGACATAATTAGTATTTTAGTAAACTGCATTTAAATTAAAAATAAACTATTGATCATTTAATACTGTTTGTCTCTTGTATGCTTATTTGTCATAAACCCAAAATTACATACTTCCCCATGGCCAGAATTAGATGTCTTCTATATCGCTGGAAAGCTATATGAACATAGAACAGATACAGTACATTCAAAATAACAAGTAATAAATAATGAAAGACAAAATTTAACCAAGGCCTATATTTTTCTCCAACATAATCACTGTCCCACAATCACATTCAGGAAAACAAAAAACAAAAAACACACTTTGTTCAATCATGAGAATCACTATTATTAATATGGAATTATCACCTTAGGTGGTGATTAAGCCATGTCAAAGGAAGATCAGGAAACAGGAATTATTGACCACAGATCCTTCTTCCAAAGACATTAGAAGATGCTTTGCAATGGAGACTAGTTGGAGCAGAGAAGTTGTGCTGATATATCTTGACAAAGGAAAAAGAATTAAAAATAAGTGCCCTCCTGGCCTGGAAGGAAAATATTTGTATCTTTATAATTTAAGCAAGTAGATGAAAAGGCTGAAAAAAGAATAGTAAAAATATGAATGAAGTTCTACCATTAGAAGGAATACACTTCTGTAAGAATCATACCCAAATTTTCATTCCCATAATATCACACTAGAAGTGATATGTAGGCCAGTGGTCATATTTTGCAGATGAATCTATTACGCAAATAATCCACACCAAAGTAGCACTTAGATCTCAAGTCTCCAAATCTGCGTTTAGTGGTTTTATAAAAGCACTTCCAAAAAGCTGCCTTTATTGAACTTACACTTCAGTAAACCAAGATAAAGTAAAATTGTCAGAGTTACAATAATACCCAATAGGTGCAGGGACTGAATGAAAAGCAACAAACAAACTCATTTTTCTAGTTAGCCTCAAACAATATGTGTGTATTTGTTCTCCACAAGCCACTTGAAGATGGTATTTCCTTCCCACCAGTGTCATGCTTTCCTGCTTGAAGTGCTTCCCCAAATGCCCCTACAAAGCTGCAAACTCCATAAGATTCCATACCTTTAGGCCTCATTGAACTTCCACAGACATACACAGAGAGAATGCCTTTGTCCATTTCTCTGGTACACTTTGCCACCTTGCCCCCAGTCTCACAACCATCTTATGCGGCTACCTCCTGTAGCTCCTGTCTAAAGGAGCCAGGCATAACTAACAGGCTAAGAAAAAAATATATAATAAGAAAACAGTGCAGACCTAGTCTAACTATGAGAGAGGTACTGATAGAAGGACACACAGACCTTAAAATAGTTTTAGCCAGACGTTTAGACACCTAAATTCTCAAGTTTTCTGAAGAACCCATAAACAACTCAACCTTTTCTTCCATATCCCTGCCCACTCAAGGATAAAATTACCAGACACTCCTTTTTGTTCTTTGAGAAAAAATAAGTTTACCCAAAAATATGCCAACAAGATTCACTTGGAACATCAAGTTTTCTCCATCCTCTCTCCTTCCTTTATAAAATTTGTTTTTTTACCTTTTTCCTTAACTTGGTCGACCAATTCTCTCACATATAAATCAACAATTTTTCTGCAAGATAACTACATGTTTCTAAATTTTTCTTTGGGAAAATTTTTTTTAAAATTTTGTGGGTACATAGTAGGTATACATATATTTATGGGATACATGAGATATTTTGATATAGGCATACAATGTATGATAATCATATCAAAATAATCAGGTATCCATCACCTCAAGCATTGATCATTTGTGTTACATGCAATCCAATTATACCACTTTACTTATTTTTAAATGCACAAAAAATTACTGTTGACTGCATTTGCCCTATTGTGCTATCAAATACTAAATCTTATTCACTGTATTTAACTATATTTTTGTGCCTATTAACCATCTCCACTTACCCTCTACCTTCCATTACCCTTCCCAGCCTCTGGTAACCATCATTCTACTTTCTATCTCCATGAGTTCAATGGTTTTAATTTTTAGATCTCACAAATGAATGAGAACACGTGAAGATTATCTTTCTCTGCCTGACTTACTTTACTTAATATGATGTCCTCCAGTTCCATCCATGTTGCTGCAAATGACAGGATCTCATTCTTTTCTATAACTCCATTGTGTGTAGGTACATTTTCTTTATCCATTCATCTCTTAATGGACACTTAGGTTGCTTCCAAATTTGGCTACTGTGAATACTGCTGCAATAAACATTGGAGTGCAGGTATCTCTTCAATATACTGACTTACATTCTTTTGGGTATGTACCTAGCAGTGGATTGCTGGATCATGTAGTAGCTCTATTTTTAGTTTTTTGAAAAACTTTCATGCTGTTCTCCACAGTAGCTGTAATTTACAATCCCACCAAGAGTGTACTACTGTTCCCTTTTCTCTATATCCTTGCCTTTTGTTTGTTATTTCCTGCTTTTGGATAAAAGCTATTTTAACTCAGTGAGATGATATCTCCTTATATTTTTGATTTGCATTTCTAAGATGAACAATGATAGTAAGCACCTTTTCATATACTTGTTTGCCATTTGTATGTCTTCTTTTGACAAACGCCTGTTCAGATCTCTTGCCCTTACACACCCACCAACAGCATACTACTGTTCCCTTTTCTCTACATCCTTGCCTTTTGTTATTTCCTGCTTTAGGATAAAAGCTATTTTAACTCAGATGATATCTTGTTGTATTTTTGATTTGCATTTCATTTGCATCTGATGATCAATGATGGTAAGCACCTTTTCATATACCTGTTTGTCATTTGTATGTCTTCTTTTGAGAAATGCCTGTTCAGATCTTTTGCCCATATTTTAATTGGATTATTAGATTTTTTTTCTATTGAATTGTCTAAGCTACTTACATAGTCTAGTTATTAATCCCTTATCAGATGGAGAGTTTGCAAATATTTTCTCCCATTCTGTGGTTTGTCTCTTCACTTTGTTGATTGTTTCCTTTGTGGTGCAGAAGCTTTTTAACTAGATGTGGATCCCATTTGTCCACTTTTGCTTTGGTTGCTTGTGCTTAGGGTATTACTTGAGAAATCTTTGCCCAGAAATCTTTCAAAATGTCCTAGATGGTTTCCCCAAAGTGTTCTTTTAGTAGTTTCATAATTGTAGGTCTTAGATTTAAGTATTTAATACATTTTTTATTTTTGCATATGGTGAGAGATGAGGGTCTAATTTTATTCTTCTCCATGTGGGTATCCAATTTTCTCAGCACCATTTATTGAAGACACTCTCCTTTCCCCAGTGTATGTTCTTGGCACCTTTGTTAAAAGTGAGTTCACTGTGCATATATAACTTTATTTCTGAATTCTCTCTTCTGTTCTATTGATCTATATTGTTGCTTTTATGCCAGTACCATACTGAGTCAGGTAATGCGACTCTTCCAGTTTTGTTCTTTCTGTTCAGGATAACTTTGTCTATTCTGGGTCTCGTGTGGTTCCACATAAATTTTAGAATTATTTTTCCTATTTCCGTGAAGAATGTCATTGGTATTTTGATAGAGATTACACTGAATTTATAGATTGCTTTGGGTGGTATGGACATTTTAACAATATTTATTCTTCCAATCTATAAACGTAAAGTATATTTCCATTTGTGTCCTCTTCCATTCTTGCATTAATGTTTTATAGTTTCATTGTAGGGATCTTTCACTTCTTTGATTAAGTTTATTTCTAGGTATTTTATTTTATTTGCAACTTTGTGTGTGTGTGTGTAACAAAGTCTCTGTCGCTAAGGCTGGAGTGCTGTGGCGCAATCTCAGCTCACTGCAACCTCCACCTCCCGAGTTCAAGTAGTTCTCTTACCTCAGCCTCCAAAGTAGCTGGGAATACAGGCACATGCCACTACACCCAGCTAATTTTTGTATTTTTAGTAGAGATGGGGTTTTGCCATTTTGGCCAGGCTAGTCTTGAACTCCTGACCTCAGGTGATCTGCCCAACTCAGCCTCCCAAAGTGCTGGGATTACAGGCATGAGCCACCATGCCTGGCCTTATTTGCAACTATTATAAATAAAATTACTTTTTTATTATACTTTAAGTTCTGAGGTACATGTGCAGAACGTGGGGGTTTGTTATGTAGGTATAAATGTGCCATGGTGGTTTGCTGCACCCATCAACCTGTCATCTATGTTTTAAGCCTCGCATGCATTAGGTATTTCTCCTAATGCTCTCTCTGCTTGCTCCCCCGCCCCCACTCCCTGACAGGTCCCAGTGTGTGATGTTCCCCTCCCTGTGTTCATGTGTTCTCATTGTTCAACTCCCACTTATGAGTGAGAAAATGTGGTGTTTGGTTTTCTGTTCCTGTGTTAGTTTGCTGAAAATGATGGTTTCCAACTCCATCCATGTCCCTACAAAGGACATAAACTCATTCTTTTTTATGGCTGCATAGTATTCCATGGTATATATGTGCCACATTTTCTTTATCCAGTCTATCATTGATGGGCATTTGGGTGGGTCCCAAGTCTTTGCTATTGTAAATAGTGCTGCAGTAAACATACATGTGCATGTGTCTTTATAGTAGAATAATTTATAATCTTTTGGGTGTATACCCAGTAACGGGATTGCTGGATCAAATGACATTTGGGCCTGTCGGGGATGGTGGGGCAGGGAGGGATAGCATTAGGAGAAATACCTAATGCATGCAGGGCTTAAAACATAGATGACAGGTTGATGGGTGCAGCAAAACACCATGGCACATGTATACCTATGTAACAAACCCCCACATTCTGCACATGTACCCCAAAACTTAAAGCATAATAAAAAATATCTCCAGTTCTAGATCCTTGAGGAATTGCCACACTGTCTTCCACAATGGTTGAATTAATTTACACTCCCACCAAGAGTGTAAAAGTGTTCCTATTTCTCCACATCCTCTCCAGCATCTGTTGTTTCCTGACTTTTCAATGATCGCCATTCTAACTGGCATGAGATGGTATCTCATTGTGGTTTTGATTTGCATTTCTCTAATGACCAGTGATAATGAGTTTTTTTTATGTTTGTTGGCTGCATAAATGTCTTCTTTTGAGAAGTGTCTGTTCATATCCTTTGCCCACTTTTTGATGAGGTTGTTCGTTTTTTTCTTGTAAATTTCTTTAAGTTTCTTGTAGATTCTGGATATTAGACCTTTGTCAGATGGGTAGGTTGCAAAATTTTTCTCTGATTCTGTAAGTTGCCTGTTCACTCTGACGATAGTTTCTTTTGCCGTGAAGAAGTGCCTTAGTTTAATTAGATCTTATTTGTCAATTTCGGCTTTTGTTGCAATTGCTTTTGGTGTTTTTGTCATGAAGTCTTTGCCCATGCCTATGTCCTGAATAGTATTGCCTAGGTTTTCTTCTAGGGTTTTTACGGTTTTAGGTCTAACATTTAAGTCTTTAATCTTTCTTGAGCTAATTTTTGTATACAGTGTAAGGAAGGGGTCCAGTTTCAGTTTTCTGCATATGGCTAGCCAGTTTTCCCAACACCACTTATTAAACAGGGAGTCCTTTTGCCATTACTTGTTTTTGTCAGGTTTGTCGAAGATCAGATGGTTGCAGGTGTGTGGTGTTATTTCTGAGGCCTCTGTTCTGTTCTGTTGGTCTATAGATCTGTTTTGGTACCAGTACCATGCTGTTTTGGTTACTGTAGCATTGTAGTACAGTCTGAAGTCAGGTAGTGTGATGCTTCCAGCTTTCTTCTTTTTGCTTAGGATTGTCTTGGCTATATGGTCTCTTTTTGGTTCCATATGAAATTTAAAGTCGTTTTTTCTAATTCTGTGAAGAAAGTCAATGGTAGCTTGATAGGGATGGCATTAAATCTATAAATTACTTCGGGTAATATGGCCATTTTCACAAAATTGATTCTTCCTATCCAAGAGCATGGAATGTTTTTCCATTTGTTTGTGTCCTCTCTTATTTCCTTGAGCAGTGGTTTGTAGTTCCCCTTGAAGAGGTCCTTAACATCCTTTGTAAGTTGGATTCCAAAGTATTTTATTCCCTTTGTAGCAATTGTGAATTGGAGTTCACTCATGACTTGATTTTCTGTTTGTCTGCAATGGGTGTGTAGGAATCCTTGTGATTTTCTGCACATTGATTTTGTAACCTGAGACTTTGCTGAAGTTGCTTATCAGCTTATGGAGTCTTTTGGGCTGAGACGATGGGGTTTTCTAAATATACAATCATGTCATCGGAAAACAGAGACAATTTGACTTCCTCTCTTTCTATTTGCATATCCTTTATTTCTTACTCTTGCCCGATTTCTCTGGCCAGAACTTCCAATACTATGTTGAATAGGAGTGGTGAGAGAGGGCATCCTTGTCTTGTGTGGGTTTTCAAAGGGAATGCTTCCAGCTTTTGTCCATTCAGTATGATATTGGTTACAGGCTTGTCATAAATAGCTCTTTTATTTTGAGACATGTTCCATATATACCTAGTTTATTGAGTGTTTTATAGCATAAGGGGGTGTTGAATTTTATCCAAGGCCTTTTCTACATCTATTGAGATAATCGTGTGGTTTTCTTCATTGGTTTTGTTTATGTGACAGATTACGTTTATTGATCTGTGTATGTTGAACCAGCCTTGTATCCCAGGGATGAAGTGGACATGATTGTGGTAGATAAGCTTTTTGATGTGCTGCTGGATTCAATTTACCAGTATTTTATTGAGGGTTTCTGCAACAATATTCATCAGGGATATTGGCCTGAAATTTTCTTTTTCGTTTGTTTGTTTTTTTTTGTTTTGTTTGCCAGGTTTTGGTATCAGGATGATGCTGGCCTCATGAGTTATGGAGGAGTCCCTTTTTTCCATTGCTTGGAATAGTTTTAGAAGGAATGGTACCAGCTCCTCTGTACTTCTGGTAGAATTTGGCTGTGAATCTGTCTGGGCCTGGGCTTTTTTTTGGATGGTAGGCTATTAATTACTTCCTCAATTTCAGAACTTGTTGGTCTATTCAAGGATTCAACTTCTTCCGGCTTTAGTCTTGGAAGGGTAGAATGTGTCCAGGAATTTATCCATTTCTTCTAGGTTTTCTAATTTATTTGCATAGAAGTGTTTATAGTATTCTCTGATGGCAGATTGTATTTCTGTGGGATCAGTGGTAATATCCCCTTCATCATTTTTTATTGTGTCTATTTGATTCTTCTCTCTTTTCTTTTTTATTATTCTGGCTAGCAGTCTATCAATTTTGTTGATCTTTTCAAAAAAACACCTCCTGGATTCACTGATTTTTTGAAGGGTTTTTGTTTCTCTATCTCCTTCAGTTCTGCTCTGATCTTAGTTATATCTTGTCTTCTGCTAGCTTTTGAATTTGCTCTTGCTTCTCTAGTTTTTTTAATTGTGATATTAGGGTGTCAATTTTAGATCTTTCCCACTTTCTGATGGGCATTTAGTGCTATAAATTTCCCTCTAAACACTGTTTTAAATGTGTCCTAGAGATTCTGGTACTTTGTGTCTTTGTTCTCCTTGGTTTCAAAGAATTTATTTATTTATGCCTTAATTTCATTATTTAGCCAGTAGTCATTCAGGAGCAGGTTGTTCAGTTTCCATGTAGTTGTGCAGTTTTGAGTGAGTTTCTTAATCCTGAGTTCTAATTTGATTGCACTGTAGTCTGAAAGACTGTTCGTTATGATTTCTGTTCTTTTGCATTTGCTAAGGAGTGTTTTACTTCCAATTATGTGGTCAATTTTAGAATAACTGCTATGTGGTGCTGAGAAGAATGTACATTCCGTTGGTTTGGGGTGGAGAGTTCTTTAGATGTCTATTGGGTCCGCTTGGTCCAGAACTGAGTTCAAGTCCTGAATATCTGTGTTAATTTTCTGTCTCATTGATCAATCTAATACTGACAGTGGGGTGTTAAAGTCTCCCACTATTATTGTGTGACAGTCTAAGTCTCTTTGTAGGTCTCTAAGAACTTGCTTTATGAATCTGGGTACTCCTGTATTGGGTGCACATATATTTAGGATAGTTAACTCTTCTTGTTGCATTGATCCCTTTACCATCATGTAATACGCTTCTTTGTCTTTTCTGATCTTTGTTGGTTTAAATTCTGTTTTATCCGAGACTAGGATTGCAACCCCTGCTCTCCATTTGCTTGGTAAATATTCCTCCATCCCTTTATTTTGAGCTTATGTGTGTCTTTGCATGTGAGATGAGTCTCCTGAATACAGCATACCAATAGGTCTTGACTATTTATCCAACTTGTCAGTCTGTGTCTCATACACACACACACACACACACACACACACACACACATGCATGTATATATAAAGTATATATATAAAGTACATATATAAAGTATATATGTGTGTGTGTGTATATATATACACACACACACTTTAAGTTCTGGGATACATGTGCAGAATGTGCAGGTTTTTTACACAGGTATCAGTCTGTGTCTTTTAACTGGGGCAATTAGCCCATTTACATTTAAGGTAAATACTGTTATGTGTGAATTTGATCCTGTCATCATGATGCTAGCAGGTTATTTTGCACATTAGTTGTTTAAGGCTAGCCAGTTATGCCAGCACCATTTATTGAATAGGGACATCTTTCCCCAATGCTTGTTTTTGTTGACTTTGTCAGAGATCAAATGGTTGTAGGCATGTGGCATTATTTCTGGGCTCTCTATTCTGCTTCATTGGCCTATGTGTCTATTTTTGTATCAGCACTATGCTATTTTGATAGCCTTGTAGTATAGTTTGAGGTTGGGTAATGTGATGTCTCCACCTTTATTCTTTTTGCTTAGTACTGCCTTGGCTATTTGGGCTCTTTCTTTGGCTCCATAGAATACTTAAAATAGTTTTTTTAAAAAATTCTGTGAAGAATGTCATTGGAAGTTTGATAGTAATAACACTGAATCTATAAATTGCTTTGGGTAGTATAGCCATTTTCTATCCATAAGCATAGAATGTTTTTCCATTTGTGTCTTCTCTGATTTCTTTTGGCAGTTTTATAATTCTCATTGTAGAGATCTTTTACCTCCCTTGTTAGCCATATTCCTGGGTATCTTATTCTTTTTCTGGCTAATGTGAATGGGATTGCATTCTTGATTTGCCTCTCAGCATGCATGTTGTTGATGTATAGAAATGTTACTGATTTATGTACATTGATTTTGTATGCTCAAACTTTATTGAAGTAGTTTATCAGATCTAGAAGCTTTTGCGCAGAGACTGTGAGGTTTTGGGGGTATAACATCATATCATCTTAAAACAGAGATACTTTCACTTCCTCTCATCCTATTTGAATGTCTTTTATTTCTTTCTCTTGCATAACTGTTCTGGTTAGGACTTCCCATACTGTGTTGAATAGGAGTGGTGAGAGTGGCAGCCTTGTCTTGTTCCAGTTCTCAAGAAGAATGTTTCTAGCTTTTGCCTGTTCAGTATTACATTGAATGTGGGTTTGTCAAAGGTGGCTCTTTATTACTTTGAGGTATCTTCCTTCGATGCCTAGTTTGATTCAAGTTTTATCATGAAGGGATGTTAAGTGTTATTGAAAGCCTTTTCTGCATCTATTTCGATAATCACATGATTTTTATTTTTAGTTTTGCTCATGTGATGAATCACATTTATTGGTTTGTGTATGTTAAAACAACCTTTCATCCCAGGGATAAAGTCTACTTGATTGTGGAGCATTAGCTTTTTGATGTGCTGCTAAATTTGGTTTGCCAGTGTTTTGTTGAAAATTTTCACATCTATTAGCATCAAGTATATTGGCCTGAAGTTTTCTTTTGTTGTTGTTGTTGTGTCTCTGCCAGGTTTTAGTATCAGGATGATTCTGGCCTCATAGAATGAGTAAGGGAAGAGTCCTCCTCTTCAATTTTTTTAGAACAGTTTCAGTAGGAATTATACCAACTCTTCTTTACACCTCTGGTAGAATTTGGCTGTAAATCAATCTAGTCCTGAGCTTTTTTCTTATTGGTAGGCTTTTTAATACTGATTCAATTTTGGAACTCATTATTGGTTTGTCCAGGAATTCCAGTTTTTCTTCTTGGTTCAATCTTGGGAGGTTATATGTTTCCAGGAAATTATCCATTTCTTCTAGATTTTCTACTTTGTATACAGGTGTTCACAGTAGTCTCTGGAGGTTTTTTGTATTTCCGTGGGGTCAGTGGTAATGTCCCCTTTATCATTTCTGATTGTGTTTATTTGGATCTTCTCTATTTTTTTCTTTATCAGTCTGTCTATCAATTTTGCTTATTCTTTCAGTGAAACAGCTCCAGGATTTATGGCTCTTTTGTATCATTTTTCACATCTCAGTTTCCTTCAGTTCAGCTCTGATTTTGGTTATTTCTTGTCTTCTGCTAGCATTGATGTTGGTTTGCTCTTGTTTCTCTTTCCTCAAGGTGTAATGTTAGTTTATTAATTTGAGATCTTTCTAACTTTTTGATGTGGGCATTTAGCACTATAATCTTCCCTCTAAACACTGCTTTGGCTGTGTCCCAGAGATTCTGGTATGCTCTACCTTTATTCTCATTAGTTTCAAAGAATTTCTTGATTTCTGCCTTAATTTTATGATTTACCCAAATGTCATTCAAGAGCAGATTGTTTCATTTCCATGTAATTGCATAGTTTTGA
The DNA here is from genome assembly GCF_047675955.1 of Chlorocebus sabaeus. Taxonomy (NCBI): domain Eukaryota; kingdom Metazoa; phylum Chordata; class Mammalia; order Primates; family Cercopithecidae; genus Chlorocebus; species Chlorocebus sabaeus. Next base: position 11,074,829 of record NC_132923.1, read on the forward strand.
GCAATTTTCATAGTACTGACTTCTATTCCTATTGTGCTGTGATTTGAGAGTGTGTTTGATATGTTTTCATTTTTTAAGAAATTTGCTGAGGATTGTTTTATAGCCATTTGTGTAGTTGATTTTAGAGTATGTGTCATGTGGAAATGAGAAGAATGTATGTTCTGTTGGTTTTAGGTGGAGAGTTTTGTAGATGTCTATTAGGCCTATTTTTGTCAAGTGTCAGTTTAAGACCCAAATGTCTTTTTTGTTCATATTTTTATATTTTTCTTTGCTTTATTTTATTTTTTTATACCTTCAACCAACTCACACCACCAAATATCTTTGTTAGTTTTCTGCCTCAATTATCTGTTTAATAATGTCATTGGGGTGTTGAAGTTTCCCACTATCATTGTGTAGTTATCTAATTCACTTTGTAGGTCTCTAGGAACTTGCTTTATGAATCTGAGTGCTCCTGTATTGGCTGTATATATATTTAGGATAGTCAGGACTTCTTGTTGAATTAAACCCTTTACCAATATGTGATGCCCTTCTTTGTCTTTTTTTGATAGTTGGTTTAAAGTCTGTTTTGCCTGAAATTTGAATAGGAAACCCTGCTTTTTTTCTGTTTTTCATTTGCTTTTTGATTTTTCTCCATCCCTTTACTTTGAGCTTACGAATGAACCCTACATATGAGATGGCTCTATTGAGGAAAACATACAGTTACGTCTTGCTTCTTTATCCAACTTGCCATCCTGTGCTTTTTAATTGGAACATTTAGCCATTTACACTGAAGGTTAATACCGATATGTGCGGATTTGATCCTATTATCATATTAGCTGGTTATTACACAGACTTGATCGTGCGGTTGCTTCATAGTGTCAATGGTCTATGTAGTTAAGCATATTTTTGTGGTGGCCAGTAATAGTCTTTCCTTTCCATATTTAGCACTCCCTTAAGGACCTCTTTTAAGACAGATCTGGTGGTTACAAATTTCTATGGTATTTGCTTGTCTGAAAGGGATCTTATTTCTCCTACACTTCTAAAGCTTACTTTGGCTGGATATTAAAATCTTGATTGGAATTTGCTTTCTTTAATAATGCTGAAAATAGGTCATCAATATATTCTGATGTAGAGTTTCTGCTGAAACATACACCTTAGGCTGATGGGGTTCTCTTTGGGGGTTGCCTGCCCATTCTCTTAGCTGCCTTTAACACTTTTTCTTTCATTTCTATCTAGGAGAATCTAATGACTGTTTATTTTGAGGATGGTCATCTTGTGTAGTATCTCACAGAGGTTCTCTGCATTTCCCGAATTTGAATGTCAGTTTCTCTAGAGAGGTTGGAGAAATTCTTGTCAATGACATCCTCAATATGTTTTCCAAGTTGCTTGCTTTCTCTCCCTCTCTTTCAGGCTTATCAATGAATCATACACTTGGTCTCTTTACATCATTCCATATTTCTCAGATGTTTGGTTCATTTGTCTTTATTCTTTTTTCTTTACTTTTGTCTGACTCAATTATTTTGAAGAACCAGTATTTCACCTCTGAAATTCTTTCCTCAGCTTGGTTGATTCTGCTGATAATACTTGTGACTGCATTATAATTTTTTTTCCATAAGTTATTGGGGTATAGGTGGTATTTGGTTACACGAGTAAGTCTTTAGTGGTGATTTGTGAGATTTTGGTGCACCCAAAGCAGTAAACACTGCACCATATTTGTAGTTTTTTATCCCTTGCCCCCCTCACACTTTTCCCTGCAAGTCCCCAAAATCCATTGTATCATTCTTATGTCTTTGCATCCTCATAGCTTAGCTCCCAAATGTCAGTGAGAACATACAATGTTTGGTTTTCCATTCCTGCATTGTTTCACTTACAGTAATAGTCTCAGTCTCAACCAGGTCACTGCAAATGCTGTTAATTCATTTGTTTTTGTGGCTGAGTAGTATTCCATCATATATATACCTACCACAGTTTCTTTATCCACTCATTTGGGCTTTTGGATTGGCTCCACAATTTTACAATTGCGAATTGTGCTGCTACAAACACGCATGTGCAAGTGTCTTTTTCAAATGACTTCTTTTCCTCTGGGTAGATACCCAGTGGTGGGATTGCTGGATCAAATAGTAGTTCTACTTTTAGTTCTTTAAGGTATCTCCACACTCTTTTTCATAATGGCTGCTCTAGTTTACATTCCCACCAGCAGTGTAGAAGTGTTCCCTGTTCACCACGTCTATTATTCATGCCAACATCTACTGTTTGTTTGTTTGTTTTAATTTTTTGATTATGGCCATTCTTGCAGGAGTAAGGTGGTATCACATTGTGGTTTTGATTTGCATTTCCCTGATCATTAGTGATGTTGAGTTTTTTAAAATATGTTTATTGGCAATTCGTATATCTTCTTTTGATAATTTTCCACTCATGTCCTTAGTCCACTTTTTGATGAGATTTTTTTTCTTACTGATTTATTTGAGTTCATTGCAGATTCTGGATATTAGTCCTTTGTCAGATGTATAGATTGTGAAGATTTTCTCCCGCACTATGGATTGTCTTTTTACTCTGCTGACGTTCCTTTTATCATGCAAAAGTTCTTTAGTTTAATTAGGTACTAACTATTTATCTTTGTTTTTATTGCATTTATTTTTGGGTTCTTGGTCATGAAATCCTTGTCTAAGACAATGTCTAGAAGGGTTTTTCCAATGTTATCTTCTAGAATGTTTATAGTTTCAGGTCTTAGGTTTAAGTCTTTAATCCATCCTGAGTTGAGTTTTGTATAAAGTGAGAGATGAGGATCCAGTTTCATTCTCCTACATATGGCTAGCCAATTATGCCAGCACCATTCATTGAAAAGGATGTCCTTTTCCCACTTTATGTTTTTATTTGTTTTGTCAAAGATCAGTTGGCTGTAAGAATTTGGGTTTATTTCTGGGTTCTCTATTCTGTTCCATTGGTCTATATGCCTATTTTTATACCAGTACCGTGCTATTTCAGTGACCATGGCCTTACAGTATAGTTTGAAATCAGATAGTGTGATGCCTCCAGATTGGTTCTTTTTGCTTAGTCTTGTTTTAGCTATGTGGGCTCTTTTTTGGTTCCATATGAATTTTAGATTTGTTTTTCCTAATTATATGAAGAATGATGGTGATATTTGATGGGGATTGCATTGAATTTGTAGACTGCTTTTGGCAGTATGGTCATTTTCACAATATTGATTCTACCCATCCATGAGCATGGGATGTGTTTCCATTTGTTTGTGTCATCTGTGATTTCCTTTAGCGGTGTTTTGTAGTTTTCCTTGTAGAACTCTTTTGACTCCTTGGTTGGGTGTATTCCTAAGTATTATATTTTTCTGGAGCTATTGTAAAACGAGTTGAGTTCATGATTTTGTTCTCCACCTGGCCACGGTTGGTGTATAGAAGAGCTACTGATTTGCATACATTATTCTTGTATCTGAAAACTTTGCTGAATTATTTTATCAGTTCTAGGAGCATTCTGGAGGAGTCTTTAGGGTTTTCAAGGTAAATGATCGTATCATCAGCAAACAGTGACAGTTTGTCTTCCTCTTTGTTGATTTGGATGCCCTTTATTTCTTTCTTTTGTCTGATTGCTCTGGCTAGGACTTCCAGTACTATGTTGAAGAGGAGTGGTGAGAGTGGGCATACTTGTCTTGTTCCAGTTCTCAGCAGGAATGCTTTCAACTTTTCCCCATTCAGTATTATGTTGGCTGTGGGTCTGTCATAGATGGTTTTTACTACATTAAAGTATATCCCTTGTATGTCTATTGTGCTGGGAGCTTCAATCATAAAACGATGTTGGATTTTGTTGAATGTTTTTTCTCCATCTATTGAGATGATCATGTGATTTTTTTTTTAATCTGTTTATGTGGTGTATCACATTTATTGACTTGTGTATGCTAAACCACCCCTGAATCCCTGGTATGAAACCCACTTATCATGGTGGATTACCTTTTCTATATGTTGTTGGATTCAGTTAACTAGTATTTTGTTAAGGATTTTAGCATCTATGTTCATCAAGGATATCAGTCTATAGTTTTCTTTTTTGGTTGTATCCTTTCCTGTTATTGGCATTAGGGTGATGCTGGCTTCTTAGAATGATTTAGGGAGGGTTCCTTCTTTCTTGTCTATTTCTTTAAGGTATCTATTTCTCTATCTTGTGGAATAGCGTCAAAAGGATTGGTAGCAATTATTCTTTGAATGTCAGGTAGAATTCTGCTGTGAATCCATCCGGTCCTGGACTTTTTTTTGTTGGTAATTTTTAAATTACCATTTCAATCTCACTGCTTGTTATTGGTCTGCTCAGGGTATCTAATTATTCCAGATTCAAGTTAGGAGGGTTGTGTTTTTCCAGGAATTTACCCATCTCTTCTAGGTCTTCTAGTTTATGTGCATAAAGATGTTCATAATAGCCTTGAACGATCTTTTGTATTTCAGTGGTGTCAGTTGTAATATCTCCTGTTTTGTTTGTTAGTGATGTTATTTGGATTTTCTCTCTTCTTTTCTTGGTTAATCTTGCTAATGGTCTATCAATTTTATTTATCTTTCAAAGAGACAGCACTTTGTTTCATTTACCTTTTGCATTTTTTTTTGTTCGTTTGTGTCAATTTCATTTAGTTCTACTTTGATCTTTGTTATTTCCTTTCTTCTTCTGGGTTTGGGTTTGGTTTGTTCTTGTTTCTCTAGTTCTTTGAGGTGTGACCTTAGGTTGTCTGTGCTCTTTCAGACTTTTTGATGTAGGCATTTAGGGCTGTGAACTTTCCTCTTAGGACCGCCTTTGCTGTATCCCAGAGGTTTTGATAGGTTGTGTCATTATTGTCATTCAGTTTGAAAAATTTTTTAATTTCCATTTCAATTTTGTTTTTGACCCAATGCTCATTCAGAAGCAGGTTATTTAATTTCCATGTATTTGCATAGTTTTGAAGGTTCCTTTTGGAGATGACTTTCAGTTTTATTCCACTGTGGTCTGAGAGCATACTTGATATAATTTCATTTTTTTTTAAATTTATTGAGGCTCATGTTATGGCCTGTCATATGGTCTGTCTTGGAGAAAGTTCCATGTACTGTTGAATAGAATGTGTATTCTGTGGTTGTTGGATGAAATGTTCTGTATGTATCTGTTAATTCCATTTATTCCAAGATATAGTTGAAATCCAATGTTTCTTTGTTGACTTTCTGTTTTAATGACCTCTCTAGTGCTGTCAGTGGAATATTGGAATCCCTCACTATTATTGTGTTACTGTCTCTCAGTTCTTAGGCCCATTAGTAATAGTTTTACAAATTTGGGAGCTCCAGTGTTAGGTGTATATATGTTTAGTACTGTGATATTTTCCTGTTGGACAAGGCCTTTTGCCGTATACTGTCCCTCTTTGTCTCTTTTAACTGCTGTTGCTTTAAAGTTTGTTTTGTCTGATATAAGAATAGAGACCCTTGCTCTCTTTTGGTCTCCATTTGCATGAAATGCCTTTTTCTACCCCTTTACTTTAGGTTCATGTGAGTCCTTATGTGTTAGCTGTGTCTCCTGAAGGCTGCAGATAGTTGGTTGGTGAGTTCTTATCCATTCTGCAGTTCTGTATCTTTTAAGTGGAGCATTTAGGCCATTTACATTCAACGTTATTATTGAAATGTGAGGTACCATTGCATTCATAAAGCTCTTTGTTGCCTGTGTACTTTGGGGGTTTTTTGTTTGCCTTTTTGCTTTTCCTTTTTATCTTGTATATTTGTTTTACAGGTCCTGTGTGATTTATGGTTTAAAGAGGTTCTATTTTGATGGGTTTCCAGGATTCATTTCAAGATTTAGAGCTCCTTTCAGCAGTTCTTGTGGTGGTGGCTTGGCAATGGTGAATTCTCGGAAAACGACTGTATCTTCCCTTCATATATGATGCTTAGTTTCACTGGATACACAATTCTTGACTGATAATTGTTTTGTTTGAGGAGGTTGAAGATAGGGCCCTAATCCCTTCTAGCTTGCAGGGTTTCTTCTGAGAAATCTGCTATTAATCTCATAGGTTTTCCTTTATAGGTTACCTGGTGCTTTTGTCTCACAGATCCTGATTCTTCCATTTGTCTTAACTTTGGATAATCTGATGACAATCTGTCTAGGTGAAGATCTTTTTGCAATGAATTTCCCAGGTGTTCTTGGTGCTTCTTGTATTTGGATATCTACCTCTGTAGCTAGGCCAGGGAATTTTTCCTTGATTATTCCCCCAAATATGTTTTCCAAGCTTTTAGAATTCTCTTCTTCCTCAGGAACACCAATTATTCTTAGGTTTGGTCATTTAACATAATCCCAGACTTCTTGGAGGTTTTGTTCATACTTTCTTATTCTTTTTTCTTTGTCTTTGTTGGACTGGGTTAATTTGAAGATCTTGTCTTCAAGCTCTGAATTTCTTTCTTCTATTTGTTAAATTCTATTGCTGAGACTTCTCAAAGTATTTCACATTTTTAAAAGTTTGTCCAATGTTTCCTGGATATTGGATTGTTTTTTATTTAGCTATCTAATTAAATGAGTATTTCTCCTTTCGCTTCTTGTATCATTTTTTGGATTTCCTTGCATTGCACTTCACCTTTCTCTGGTCCCTCCCTGATTAGCTTAATAACTAATCTCCTGAATTCTTTTTCAGGTAAATCAGGAATTTCTTCTTAGTTTAGATCTATTACTGGTGAACTACTGTGATTTTTTTTGGGGGGGGTGGTGTTGAAGAGACTTGTTTTGTTATATTACCAGAATTGGTTTTCTGGTTCCTTCTCATTTGGGTAGGCTCTGTCAGAGGAAAGGTCTAAGGCTAAAGGCTGTTGTTCAGATTATTTTGTCCCATGGGGTGTTCCCTCAATATACTACTCTTCCCCTTTTCCTATGGATATGGCTTCCTGTGAGCCAAACTGCAGTGATATTGTCTCTTTTCTGGGTCTAGCCACCCAGTGAGTCTACCCAGCTCCTGGCTGCTATTGGTGGTTGTCTGCACAGAGTCCTGTGATGTGAAGTGTCTACGGGTCTCTCAGCATGGTTACCAGCAACTGTTCCTTTGGAGGTGGCGGAGAGTGCAATGGACTCTGTGACGGTCCTTAGCATTGGTGTTTTAATGCTCTATTTTTGTGCTGGTTGGCCTCCTTCCAGGAGGTGGTGCTTTCCAGAAAGCATCAGCTGTAGTAGCGTGGAAAGGAATGGGCAGTGGGCAGGGCCCTAGAACTCCCAAGATTATATGCCTTTTGTCTTCTGCTACCAGGGTGGATAGGGAAGAACCATGAGGTTGGGGGCAGGGCTAGGCATGCCTGAGCTCAGAATCTCCTTGGGTGGGCCTTGCTGTGGCTGCTGTCAAGGGTTGGGGTGAGATTCCCAGGTCACTAGAGTTGTGTACCTAGGAGGATTATGGCTGCCTCTGCTGAGTCATGCAGGTTGTCAGCGAAGTTGGGGAAGGCCGGCAGTCACAAGCCTCACCCAGCTCCCACGCAATCTAAAAGGCTGGTCTCACTCCCACGGTGCCCTCCCCAACAGCCCTGAGTCTGTTTCCAGGTGGAGGGCAAGAGGGGCTTGAAAACTTGCCCAAGGCTATCTGCTTCACAGGTGCAAAAGAAAAGGGCTTTAATTCTTCCCCAACTGGTGAAGTCTGCATGCCAGATTTGTGCCCTCACCTGAATTCTGGCCAGAATTCTTGACGCGTTCAAATTGTTACAAAGTTTGGCTAGCGAATTCCATCTCCCTGTGGAGTTTTACCCCCTGCTCCTCTGGCCACCCTCCCAATGGATCCTGGTGGTGCCAAGCAGAAATGGGTTGTTTGGGGACACAGTGAGCTCCCAGGGCCTTCCTAATGCTTCCTCTACCTCTGTATTTTGCTCAGCTCTCTTAACTTGACTGGCTTCAGGTGAAGTCAGAAACTTCTCCCACAAACAGACTTTCAGTTTCTCTAGTTGGGGTGTGGGTTTGGGAGAGGAGGGTCTCCCTTTCCCACTTCCACAGTTGGGGCACTCACAGTATTTGGGGTATCTTCCAGGTTCCTCAGGAGCAGTCCACTTCCTTCAGAGGGTCTGTGGGTCCTCTCAGGATTGGTGGTTTGTTATTTCAGTCGATCTGGAGCTAAAATTCACAGTGCAAGCCTCCAGGTGCTGCTCTGTCTGGAGCTACAATCTAGTCCTGCCTCCCATCCACCATGATCCTCCACACTCCTGTATTATGATACTCTTAAAGTGAGTTTTCCAGCTCCATCAGATCAGTTTGATTCTTTTTTTAAATGGCCATTTTGTCTTTTATATGCTGTATTATTTTATTGCATTCCTTAGATTCCTTAGATTGTGTTTCCATTTTTTTCCTGAATATTCATGATCTTCATTCCTATGAATATTCTGAATTGTATTTCTGTCACTTCAGTCATTTCAGCCTGAGCTAAGAACAATTGCTGGGGAACTAGTGCAGTCATCTGGAGGTAGAAAGACACTCTGACTTTTTGAGTTGCCAGAGTTATTGCACTGCTTCTTTCTCATCTGTGTGTGCTGATGTTCCTTCAATCTTTGAAGTTGTCCTTCGGATTTTTTGGGGGGAGGTATCGTCTTTGATACCCTTGTGGGTTTAATTGTGGTATAAGATGAGTTCAATTGACTGGGTTCATTTCTGGAAAATTTTAGAAAGCTGAGGCTAGCTCAGCACTCCTAGTCTATGTGCTGTAACTCTGATGTGGTGGTTCCAGGCCCCCAACTTTGTAAAATTCAGTAGTGAAGCCATCTCGGCCTGGGCTTTTCATTGCTGGAAGGCTTTTTATTACAGCTTCAATCTTATTACTTGTTATTTATTCATTCAGGCTTTTTATTTATTCATGGGTCAATTTTGACAGGTTGTATACATCTAGGAATTTATCCATTTCTCATACCTTTTCTGATTTATTGGCACATAGTTGTTTATAGTAGTCTTTCATGTTCCTTGAATTTCCACAGTATCAGTTGCAATATCTTCTTTTTCATCTCTGATTTTATTTATTTAGGCCATCTTTCTTTTTTCTTATTTATTCTAGCTATGTCAACTTTGTCGATCTTTTCAAAAAATCCACTTTTCATTGTGTCAATCTTTCATACTTTTTTTTTTGGAATCAACTGCATTCATTTTTGCTCTAATCTTTATTATCTCTTTTCTTGCTACTACCATAGCTAGCACCTATGAGCCTGGACACTGGCCCACTTAGCCCACTGCAGTTAATGCTAACACCAGCATGGATTACTTGGGTTCTAGAGGGCTATCCCACCAATGCTACTGCTACTACCCATGCTATGCTTGCTGCTCAGGGGCCAGAGAACCTGCCTATCCCCCAGGCCACTGTTGCCATTTCCAGAACCCAAGAAAGCCACGTGGAGGCCCAGGAATCAGCCTAACTTAATCCACTAACTGTGATGCCAGCATAGGTCATTCTGAGGCCCAAAGATAGGCAGATTCATCCCAATAATGAGCTCCAAACACTGGCTTCACTAGTATCCCAGTCTCCAGCAAAACTACATCACAGCCTCCAGTAACAACCACACTCTAAGCTACTGAGGATATCACAGATACCACTGATTCTGTTTACAGCCAAAGAAATTAGAAAGAGACTACACTACTACATGCAACCAGAATGGAAACCAAAGTGCCCTACATAGCCAACACCACAGATATAGCTTCAGGAAAATATCTTCCCCTAAAAAGCAAATTTAAAAATTAAAAGAAGTGACTGTTATATCAAACATACAGGTATCAATGTAAGGACACAGGAAACATGACACCTCAAAAGGATCAAAATAATTCTCCAGCAGCAGATCTCAATTTAAAAAGAAATTCATAAAATCTCAGAAGAATAATTCAAAATATCAATACTAATGAAGCTCAATGAGATACAAGAGAATACAGAAAAATAATACAAGAAATAAGAAAAAATAACTCAGGATATGAATGGGAAATTTCCCAAAGAGATAGGTAAGATGAAAAGAACCAAATACAAATTCTGGAACAGAAGAATTCATTGACTGAAGTATAAAATGCATTCAAGTGCTTTAACAATAAACTATATAAAGCAGAATAATCTCAGAATCTGAAGATGATCTTTTGAAATAAGTAGGTCAGATAAAAATGAAGAAAAAAGAATAAGAAAGAATGAGCAGGGCTGGGCGTGGTGGCTCATGCCTGTAATCCCAGCACTTTGGGAGGCTGAGGCAGGCGGATCACAAGGTCAGGAATTCGAGACCAGCCTGATCAATATGGTGAAACCCCGTCTCTACTAAAAATACAAAAACTAGCCAAGCACAGTGGTGGGTGTCTGTAGTCCCAGCTACTTGGGAGGCTGAGACAGGAGAATCACTTGAACACAGGAGGTGGAGGTTTCAATGAGCTGAGATCATGCCACTCCACTCCAGACTGGGTGACACAGTGAGACTCCATCTCAAAAAAAAAAAAAACAAAAACAAAAAAACCACACCAAATCTGTAAATTTCAGGTTTCCTAAAAGGCAAAATGAAAACAAAAGGGTTGGAAAATCTACTTAATGCAATAACAGCTGAAAACTTCCCAAGTCTAACAAGAGATTTAGACAGCCAGATCCAGGATTCTCAAAGATCCTGAAATAGATACATTTTTTTTTTATACTTTAAGTTCTAGGGTACAAGTGTACAACATGCAGGTTTGTTACATATGTATACATGTGCCATGTTGGTGTGCTGCACCCAGTAACTCGTCATTTACATTAGGTATATCTCCTAATGCTAACCCTCCCCCCACCACCAAAATAGGACCCGATGTGTGATGTTCCCCTTCCTGTGTCCAAGTGATCTCATTGTTCAATTCCCACCTACGAGTCAGAACATGCGGTATTTGGTTTTCTATTCTTGTGATAGTTTGCTGAGAATGATGGTTTCCAGCTGCATCCATGTCCCTACAAAGGACACAAACTCATACTTCTTTATGGCTGCATAGTATTCTGTGGTGTATATGTGCCACATTTTCTTAATCAGATCTGTCACTGATAGATATTTGGGTTGATTCCAAGTCTTTGCTATTGTGAATAGTGCCATAATAAACATGCGTGTGCATGTGTCTTTATAGGAGCATGACTTATAATCCTTTGGGTATATCTCCAGTAATGGGATGGCTGGGTCAAATGGTATTTCTAGTTCTAGATCCTTGAGGAATCACCACACTGTTTTCCGCAATGGTTAAACTAGTTTACAGTCCCACCAATGGTGTAAAAGTGTTCCTATTTCTCCACATCCTCTCCAGCACCTGTTGTCTCCTGATTTTTTAATGATTGCCATTCTAACTGGTGTGAGATGGTATCTCATTGTGGTTTTGATTTGCATTTCTCTGATGGCCAGTGATGACGAGCATTTTTTCAAGTGTCTGTTGGTTGTATGAATGTCTTGTTTTAAGAAGTGTCTGTTTATATCCTTTGTCCACTTTTTGATGGGGTTGTTTGTTTTTTTCTTGTAAATTTGATTGAGTTCTTTATAGGTTCTGGATATTAGCCCTTTGTCAGATGAGTAGACTGCAAAAATTTTCTCCCATTCTATAGGCTGCCTGTTCACTCTGATGGTAGTTTCTTTTGTTGTGCAGAAGCTCTTTAGTTTAATTAGATCCCATTTGTCAATTTTGGCTTTTGTTGCTATTGCCTTTGGTGTTTTAGATATGAAGTCCTTGCCCATGCCTATGTCCTCAATGGTATTCCCTAGGTTTTCTTCTAGGGTTTTTATGGTTTTAGGTCTAACATTCTAATCCATCTTGAATTAATTTTCATATAAGGTGTAAGGAAAGGATCCAGTTTCAGCTATCTACTTATGGCTAGCCAATTTTCACAGCACCATTTATTAAATAAGGAATCCTTTCCCCATTTCTTGTTTTTGTCAGATTTGTCAAAGATCAGATGGGTGTAGATGTGTGGTATTATTTCTGAGGTCTGTGTTCTGTTCCATTGGTTTATATCTCTGTTTTGGTACCAGTACCATGCTGTTTTGGTTACTGTAGCCCTATAGTATAGTTTGAATTCAGGTAGTGTGATGCCTCCAACTTTGTTCTTTTGGCATAGGATTGACTTGGCAATGTGGGGTCTTTTTTTGTTCCATCTGAACTTTAAAGCAGTTTTTTCCAATTCTATGAAGAAAGTCATTGGTAGCTTAATGGGGATGGCATTGAATCTATAAATTACCTTGGGCAGTATGGCCATTTTCACAATATTGATTCTTCCTCTCCATGAGCATGATATGTTCTGCCATTTGTTTGTGTCCTCATTTATTTCACTGAGCAGTGGTTTGTCATTCTCCTTGAAAAGGTCCTTTACATACCTTGTAAGTTGGATTCCTAGGTATTTTATTCTCTTTGTAGCAATTGTGAATGGAAGTTCACTCATGATTTGGCTTTCTATCTGTTATTGGTGTGTAGGAATGCTTGTGATTTTTGCACATTGATTTTCTATCCTGAGACTTTGCTGAAGTTGCTTATCAGTTTAAGATTTTGGGCTGAGACGATGGGGTTTTCTAAATAGACAATCATGTCATCTCAAACAGTGACAATTTGACTTCTTCTTTTCCTAATTTAATACCCTTTATTTCTTTATCTTGCCTGATTGCCCTAGCCAGAACTTCCAACACTATGTTGAATAAGAGTGGTAAGCGAGGGCTTCCCTGTCTGGTGCCAGTATTCAAAGGGAATGCTTCCAGTTTTTGCCCATTCAGTATGATATTGGCTGTGGGTATGTCATAAATAGCTCTTATTATTTTGAGATACATTCCATCAATAACGAATTCATTGAGAGTTTTCAGCATGAAGGGCTGTTGAATTTTGTCAAAGGCCTTTTCTGCATCTATTGAGATAATCAGGTGGTTTTTGTCTTATGCTGGATTACGTTTATTGGTTTGCATATGTTGAACCAGCCTTGCATCCCAGCGATGAAGCCCACTTGATCATGGTAGATAAGCTTTTTGATGTGCTGCTGGATTTAGTTTCAGTATTATATTGAGGATTTTTGCATCAATGTTCTTCAGGGATATTGGTCTAAAATTCTCTTTTTTGTTGTTGTATCTCTGTCAGGCTTTGGTATCAGGATGATGTTGGCCTCATATAATGAGTTAGGGAAGATTCCCTCTTTTTCTGTGGATTGGAATAGTTTCAGAAGAAAAGGTACCAACTCCTCCTTGTACCTCTGGTAGAATTCGGCTGTGAATCCATCTGGTCCTGGACGTTTTTTGGTTGGTAGGCTGTTAATTATTGCCTCAATTTCAGAGCCTGCTATTGGTCTATTCAGGGATGCAACTTCTTCCTGCTTTTGTCTTTGGATAGTGTAAGTGTCCAGGAAGTTATCCATTTCCTCTAGATTTTCTAGTTTATTTGCATAGAGGTGTTTATAGTATTCTCTGATAGTAGTTTGTATTTCTGTGGGGTCAGTGGTGATATCCCCTTTATCATTTTTTATTGCGTCTATTTGATTCTTCTCTCTTTTCTTCTTTATTAGTCTTGCTAGTCGGTCTATCAATTTTGTTAATCTTTTCAAAAAACCAGCTCCTGGGTTCATTGATTTTTTGGAGGGTTTTTTATTTTTCTGTCTCCTTCAGTTCTGCTCTGATCTTAGTTATTTCTTGCCTTCTGCTAGCTTTTGAATGTGTTTACCCTTGCTTCTCTAGTTCTTTTAATTGTGATATTAGGGTGTCAATTTTAGATCTTTTCTGCTTTCTCTTGTGGGCATTTAGTGCTATAAATTTCCCTCTACACACTGCTTTAAATGTGTCCCAGAGATTCTGGTATGTTGTATCTTTGTTCTCCCTGGTTTCAAAGAACATCTTTATTTCTGTCTTCATCTCATGTACCCAGTAGTCAATCAGGAGCAGGTTGTTCAGTTTCCATGTGGTGAGTGGTTTTGATTGAGTTTCTTAGTCCTGAGTTCTACTTTGATTGCACTGTGATCTGAGAGACAGTTTGTTATAATTTCTGTTCTTTTACATTTGCTGAGGAGTGCTTTACTTCCAACTATGTGGTCAATTTTGAAGAAAGTGCAATGTGGTGCTGAGAAGAATGTATATTCTGTTGATTTGGGGTGGAGAATTCTGTAAATCTCTATTAGGTCTGCTTGGTGCAGAGTTGAGTTCAATTCCTGGATATCCTTGTTAACTTTCTGTCTCATCGATCTGTCTAATATTTACAGTGGGGTGTTAAAGTCTCCCATTATTATTTTATGGGAGTCTAAGTCTCTTTGTAAGTCTCTAGGGACTTGCTTTATGAATCTGGGTGCTCCTGTATTGGGTGAATATATATTTAAGATAGTTAGCTCTTCCTGATGAATTGATCCCTTTACCATTATGTAATGGCCTTCTTTGTCTCTTTTGATCTTTGATGGTTTAAAGCCTGTTTTATCAGAGACTAGGATTGCAACCCCTGCTTTATTTCTGTTTTCCATTTGCTTGGTAGATCTTCCTCCATCCCTTTATGTGTTCCTCTGCATGTGAGATGGGTCTCCTGAATACAGCAAACTGATGGTTCTTGACTCTTTATCCAATTCATCAGTTTGTGTGTTTTAATTGGAGCATTTAGTCCATTTACATTTAAGGTTAATATTGTTATGTGTGAACTTAATCCTGTCATTATTATATTAGCTGGTTATTTTGCTTGCTAGTTGATGCAGTTTCTTCCTAGCATCGATGGACTTTACATTTTGATATGTTTTTGCAGTGGCTGGTATCGGTTGTTCCTTTCCATATTTAGTGCTTCCTTCAGGATCTCTTGTAGGGCAGGCCTGGTGGTGACAAAATCTCTAAGCATTTGCTTGTCTGTAAAGGTTTTTATTTCTCCTTCTCTTATGAAACTTAGTTGGGCTGGATATGAAATTCTGGGTTTAAAATTCTTTTCTTTAAGAATGTTGAATATTGGCCCCCACTCTCTTCTGGCTTGGAGAGTTTCTGCCGAGAGATCTGCTGTTAGTCTGATGGGCTTCCCTTTGTGAGTAACCCGACCTTTCTCTCTGGCTGTCCTTAACATTTTTTCCTTCATTTCAACTTTGGTGAATCTGGCAATTATGTGTCTTTGGGTTGCTCTTCTCGAGGAGTATCTTTGTGGCATTCTCTGTATTTCCTGAATTTGAATGTTGGCCTGCCTTACTAGGTTGGGGAAGTTCTCCTGGATGATATCCTGCAGAGTGTTTTCCAACTTGGTTCCATTTTCCCCATCACTTTCAGGCACACCAATCAGATGTAGATTTGGTCTTTTCACATAAATCCGTATTTCTTGGAGGCTTTGTTCATTTCTTTTTACTCTTTTTTCTCTACACTTCTCTTCCTACTTCATTTCATTCATTTAATCTTCAATTGCTGATACTCTTTCTTCCAGTTGATCGAGTCGGTTATTGAAGCTTGTGCATTTGTCACATAGTTCTTGTGTTATGGTTTCCATCTCCATCAGTTCTTTTAAGGTCTTCTCTGCATTGATTATTCTAGTTATCCATTCTTCCATTCTTTTTTCAAGGTTTTTAGTTTCTTTGTGCTGGTTACGTAGTTCCTCCTTTAGCTCTGAGAAGTTTGAGCAGCTGCAGTCTTCTTCTCTCAACTCATCAAAGTCATTCTCCGTCCAGCTTTGTTCAATTGCTGGTGATGAGCTGTGTTCCTCCGGAGGGGGAGATGCGTTCTGATTTTTTGAATTTCCAGCTTTTCTGCACTGCTTTTTCCCCATCTTTGTGGTTTTATCTGCCTTTGGTCTTTGATGATGGTGACGTACTGATGGGGTTTTGGTGTGGGTGTCCTTTCTGTTTGTTAGTTTTCCTTCTAACAGTAAGGACCCTCAGCTGTAGGTCTGTTGGAGTTTGCTTGAGGTCCACTCCAGACCCTGTTTGCCTGGGTATCAGCAGCAGAGGCTGCAGAAGATAGAATATTGCTGAACAGTGAGTGTTGCTGTCTGATTCTTGCTCTGGAAGCTTTGTCTCAGGGGTGTATCCTGCCGTGTGAGGTGTGAGGCGTTGGTCTGCACCTAGTGGGGGATGTCTCCCAGTTAGGCTACTCAAGGGTCAGGGACCCACTTGAGCAGGCAGTCTGTCCCTTCTCAGATCTCAACCTCCATGCTGGGAGATCCACTCCTCTCTTCAAAGCTGTCAGACAGGGGCATTTACCTCTGCTGAGGTTTCTGCTGCTTTTTGTTTAGCTATGCCCTGTCCCCAGAAGAGGAGTCTATAGAAGCAGGCCAGCCTCCTTGAGCTGTGGTGGGCTCCACCCATTTCGGGCTTCCCGGTGGCTTTGTTTACCTACTTAAGCCTCAGCAATGGTGGGCGCCCCTCCCTCAGCCTCGCTGCTGCCTTGCAGTTAGATCTCAGACTGCTGTACTAGCATTGAGGGAGGCTCTGTGGGCGTGTGATCCTCTGGTGAGGTGTGGGATATAATCTCCTGGTGTGCCATTTGCTAAGATCCTTGGTAAAGCGCAGTATTAGGGTGGGAGTTACCCAATTTTCCAGGTGCTGTGTGTCTCAATTTCCTTTGGCTAGGAAAAGGAATTCCCTTCCCCTTTGCACTTCCCAGGTGAGGTGATGCCTCACCCTGCTTCAGCTCTCGCTGGTCAGGCTGCACCCACAGAGCAGCGCCAACTGTCCAACATGCCCCAGTGAGATGAACCTGGTACCTCAGTTGAAAATGAACAAATCACCCATCTTCTGTGTCACTCACGCTGGGAGCTGGAGGCTACAGCTGTTCCTATTCACCATCTTGGGCGCGCCCTCATAGATACAATTTTTTAAAAAGAATTGTAGTGAACCGCAGCACATTATAAACTGTCAAAAGTCAAAGATATAGAGAAAATTCTAAAAACAGCATAAGATAAATGTTTAATCACTTATCTAAAAAAGAAATGAGACTAACAGCAGAGTTCTCAGTAGAAACCACACAGGCCAGGAGACAATTCAATGCTATATTCAAAGTGCTGAAGGAAAAAAAAACTCCCAACCAAGGATGCTAAACAAAGAAAAGTTATCTTTCATAAGTAAAGAAGAAATAAAAGCTTTCCCATACAAGCAAAAGCTGAGAAAATTTATCACCACTACACCAGTCCTTCAATATATGCTTAAGAGAGTCCTATACCAGGAAGAGAAAGAACAGTTACTAGCATCATGAAAACACATGAGAATGCAAAAACTACTGGTATATAAAACACACAAAGAAGATTTTAAAACTTGAATATTACCACTATAGAATACCACCAAACCACAATGCTAAACAGTAAGAGAGAAATGAGGTAACAAAGGATGTAGAAAAAATCAGAAAACAATAAAATTAAAGAAATAGACCTTCACATATGGGTAATAATTTTGAATGTAAAGGAATTAAACTTTCAACTTAAAAGATACAGACTGGCTAAATGGATTTTTTAAAAACTCAGACCTAATTATATGTGGCCTACAAGAAACTTGTCTAACCTCTAAAGACACACATAGACTGAAAATAAACGAATGAAAAAAAGATATTTCATGCAAAAAGAAACAAAAGTGAGCAGAAATAGTTACGCTTCTATCAGATAAAACAGACTTGAAGTAAAAAACAGTAAGAAGAGACAAAGAAGGTAATGATGTCATGATAAAGAAATTAATACAACAAGAATATACAACAATTTTAAACAGATATGCACTCAAAACTGAAAAACCCATTAGATAAAGCAAAGGTTATTGGGGTTAAAAGGAGAAATAGATTCCAATAAAATAACAGCTGGGGACTTCAACACAGCACTCTCAGTATTAGACAGATCTTCCCAACAGAAAATCAGCAAAGGAACCTTGAATTTAAACTTCACATTAGACAAAATAAACCTAACAGACATTTGTAGAATATTTCATCCAAACACTACAGAATAGATTCTTCTCATTACCACAGAAACATTTTTCTTTTCTATTATTATTATTATTATTATTATACTTTAAGTTCTAGGGTACATGTGCATAACGTGCAGGTTTGTTACATATGTATACTTGTGCCATGTTGGTGTGCTGCACCCATCAACTCGTCATTTACATCAGGTATAACTCCCAATGCAATCCCTCCCCCCTCCCCCCTCCCCATGATAGGCCCCGGTGTGTGATGTTCTCCTTCCCGAGTCCAAGTGATCTCATTGTTCAGTTCCCACCTATGAGTGAGAACATGCGGTGTTTGGTTTTCTGTTCTTGTGATAGTTTGCTAAGAATGATGGTTTCCAGCTGCATCCATGTCCCTACAAAGGACACAAACTCATCCTTTTTGATGGCTGCATAGCATTCCATGGTGTATATGTGCCACATTTTCTTAATCCAGTCTGTCACTGATGGATATTTGGGTTGATTCCAAGTCTTTGCTATTGTGAATAGTGCCACAATAAACATACGTGTGCATGTGTCTTTATAGCAGCATGATTTATAATCCTTTGGGTATATACCCAGTAATGGGATGGCTGGGTCATATGGTACATCTAGTTCTAGATCCTTGAGGAATCGCCATACTGTTTTCCATAATGGTTGAACTAGTTTACAATCCCACCAACAGTGTAAAAGTGTTCCTATTTCTCCACATCCTCTCCAGCACCTGTTGTCTCCTGATTTTTTAATGATTGCCATTCTAACTGGTGTGAGATGGTATCTCATTGTGGTTTTGATTTGCATTTCTCTGATGGCCAGTGATGATGAGCATTTTTTCATGTATCTGTTGGCTGAATGAATGTCTTCTTTTGAGAAATGTCTGTTCATATCCTTTGCCCACTTTTTGATGGGGTTGTTTTTTTCTTGTAAATTTGTTTGAGTTCTTTGTAGGTTCTGGATATTAGCCCTTTGTCAGATGAGTAGATTGCAAAAATTTTCTCCCATTCTGTAGGTTGCCTGTTCACTCTGATGGTAGTTTCTTTTGCTGTGCAGAAGCTCTTTAGTTTAATGAGATTCCATTTGTCAATTTTGGCTTTTGCTGCCATTGCTTTTGGTGTTTTAGACATGAAGTCTCTGCCCATGCCTATGTCCTGAATGGTACTACCTAGGTTTTCCTCTAGGGTTTTTACGGTATTAGGTCTAACATTTAAGTCTCTAATCCATCTTGAATTAATTTTCGTATAAGAAGTAAGGAAAGGATCCAGTTTCAGCTTTCTACTTATGGCTAGCCAATTTTCCCAGCACCATTTATTAAATAGGGTATCCTTTCCCCATTTCTTGTTTCTCTCAGGTTTGTCAAAGATCAGATGGCTGTAGATGTGTGGTATTATTTCTGAGGACTCTATTCTGTTCCATTGGTCTATATCTCTGTTTTGGTACCAGTACCATGCGGTTTTGGTTATTGTAGCATTGTAGTATAGTTTGAAGTCAGGTAGCGTGATGCCTCCAGCTTTGTTCTTTTGACTTAGGATTGTCTTGGAGATGTGGGCTCTTTTTTGGTTCCATATGAACTTTAAAGCAGTTTTTTCCAATTCTGTGAAGAAACTCATTGGTAGCTTGATGGGGATGGCATTGAATCTATAAATAACCTTGGGCAGTATGGTCATTTTCACGATATTGATTCTTCCTATCCATGAGCATGGTATGTTCAAAACCACTCAACTACATGGAAACTGAATAACCTGCTCCTGAATGACCACTGGGTACATAACAAAATGAAGGCAGAAATAAAGATGTTCTTTGAAACCAATGAGAACAAAGATACCACATACCAGAATCTCTGGGACACATTTAAAGCAGTGTGTAGAGGGAAATTTATAGCACTAAATGCCCACAAGAGAAAGCAGGAAAGATCTAAAATTGACACTCTAACATCACAATTAAAAGAACTAGAGAAGCAAGAGTAAATACATTCAAAAGCTAGCAGAAGGCAGGAAATAACTAAGATCAGAGCAGAACTGAAGGAGACAGAGACACAAAAAACCCTCCAAGAAATCAATGAATCCAGGAGTTGGTTTTTTGAAAAGATCAACAAAATTGACAGACTGCTAGCAAGACTAATAAAGAAGAAAAGAGAGAAGAATCAAATAGATGCAATAAAAAATGATAAAGGGGATATCACCACCGACCTCACAGAAATACAAACTACTATCAGAGAATACTATAAACAGCTCTATGCAAATAAACTAGAAAATCTAGAAAAAATGGATAATTTCCTGGACACTTAGACTCTTCCAAGACTAAACCAGGAAGAAGCTGAATCCCTGAATAGACCAATAGCAGGCTCTGAAATTGAGGCAATAATTAACAGCCTACCAACCAAAAAAAGTCCAGGACCAGATGGATTCACAGCTGAATTCTACCAGAGGTACAAAGAAGAGCTGGTACCATTCCTTCTGAAACTATTCCAATCAATAGAAAAAGAGGGAATCCTCCCTAACTCATTTTATGAGGCCAACATCATCCTGATACCAAAGCCTGGCAGAGACACAACAAAAAAAGAGAATTTTAGACCAATATCCCTGATGAACATCGATGCAAAAATCCTCAATAAAATACTGGCAAACCGGATTCAGCAGCACATCAAAAAGCTTATCCACCATGATCAAGTGGGCTTCATCCCTGGGATGCAAGGCTGGTTCAACATTCGCAAATCAATAAACATAATCCAGCATATAAACAGAACCAAAGACAAGAACCACATCATTATCTCAATAGATGCAGAAAAGGCTTTTGACAAAATTCAACAGCCCTTCATGCTAAAAACGCTCAATAAATTCGGTATTGATGGAACGTACCTCAAAATAATAAGAGCTATTTATAACAAACCCACAGCCAATATCATACTGAATGGGCAAAAACTGGAAAAATTCCCTTTGAAAACTGACACAAGACAGGGATGCCCTCTCTCACCATTCCTATTCAACATAGTGTTGGAAGTTCTGGCTAGGGCAATCAGGCAAGAGAAAGAAATCAAGGGGATTCAGTTAGGAAAGAAGAAGTCAAATTGTCCCTCTTTGAAGATGACATGATTGTATATTTAGAAAACCCCATTGTCTCAGCCCAAAATCTCCTTAAGCTGATAAGCAACTTCAGCAAAGTCTCAGGATACAAAATT
Organism: Chlorocebus sabaeus; assembly: GCF_047675955.1. Taxonomy (NCBI): domain Eukaryota; kingdom Metazoa; phylum Chordata; class Mammalia; order Primates; family Cercopithecidae; genus Chlorocebus; species Chlorocebus sabaeus. The sequence goes on from NC_132923.1 coordinate 11,095,780, forward strand.
AATGTGCAAAAATCACAAGCATTCTTATACACCAGTAACAGACAAACAGAGAGCCAAATCATGAATGAACTTCCATTCACAATTGCTTCAAAGAGTGTGGGGAAAAGAAAGAGAGATCAGCCTGTTACTGTGTCTATATAGAAAGAAGTAGACATAAGAGACTCCATTTTGTTCTTTGTTCTGTATTTGAGATACTGTTCATCTGTGACCCTACCCCCAACCTTGTCCTTGCAAGAGACATGTGCTGCGGTGACTCAAGGTTGAATGGATTTGGGGCTGTGCAGGATGTGTCTTTGTTAAACAAATGTCTGAAGGCAGCTTGCTGGTTAAAAGTCATCACCATTCTCTTTATTTCAACTACCCAAGGACACGTACACGGCCAAAGGTCGCAGGGACCTCTGCCTAGGAAAGCTAGGTGTGTCTAAGGTTTCTCCCCATGTGATAGACTGAAACAATGCTACTAAAAGGTTTATGGAGATGTCTGCATATGCATCTCAAGGCACAACATTTTCCTTTAAACTTATTCATGTCACAGAGATTTTTGTTCATATGTCTTACTGCCGATTTCCTCTTTTTCTTTGATCCTATTGTTCTGCCACTCCCCTGTCTTTAAGATGGTAAAGATAATTATCAATAAATACTAAGGGAACTGAGAGACCGGTGCCGGCGTGGGTCCTCTGTAAGCTGAGCGCCGGTCCCCTGGGCCCCCGCTTTTCTCTATACTTTGTCTCTGTGTCTTATTTCTTTTCTCAAGTCTCTCGTTCCACCTTACGAGAAACACCCACAGGTGTGGAGGGGCAGGCCACCCCTTCAATGATATACTAACAAACTAGAAAACCTAGAGAAAAATAGGTAAATTCATGGACACATACAACCTACCAAGAAGTAAAAGTTCAGGACTGCTTGGCTTCATTGCCAAATACAACCAAACTTTCAAAGAAGAACAAAACAAGTCTTAAAGAGTCAAAATCATATCAAGCACCTTTTCTGATCGCATTGGAATGTAACTAAAAATCAATAACAGAAGGAACAATGGAAGTTGTACAAATTGATGGAAATGAATGAATTCCTCAAAAATGAATGGGTCAATGAAAAAATTTAAAAGAAATTTAAAAGGTTCCTTGAAACAAACAAAAAAAATGGACACACAACATACCAAAACCATAGAATGTAGGTTCTGTAACAGTTCTTAAGAGGTAAGTTCACAGCAATAGATGCCCTACATGAAAAAAGCAGGACTTCAAATAAATAATCTAAAGATGAACTTAAGGAAACTAGAAAGGCAAGAACAAACTAAACTCAAAATCAGTAGAGGGAAAAAATAATAAAGATTAGAGTAGAACTGACTAAATACACACACACACACACACACACACATAGTCTGGATTTTTTATTTTATACATATAAAAGATCAATGAAATTAAAAGTTGGTTTTTGAAAAATAAAACTGACAAATACTTATCTAGACTAACTAAGAAAAAAAGAAAAAGAAAATTAGGATTAAAAAAGAGACATTACAACTTCAATGTACTTCAGAAATACAAAGGATTAGAGGCTATTAGAACAACTATAAGCTAACAAATTGAAAAATCTACTTCAGAAATACAAATGATTAGAGGCTATTAGAACAACTATAAGCTAACAAATTGAAAAATCGAGAGGAAATAGAAAAATTCCTGGACACATGCAACCCACCAAGATTGAATCAGGGAGAAATGAAAAACCTGAGCAAACCAATAATGATTAAGATGTAATCAGTAATAAAAAGTTTCCCAACAAAGAAAACTCCAGGACTAGATGGCTTCACTGCCAAATTCAACAAAACTTTCAAAAGAGAACTAACATCAACTCTCCTCAAACTATCCCAAAATATTAAAGAGAAGGGAATTCTCCCTTATCCCACAAGGCCAGCATTACCCTAATATCCAAACTAGACAAGGAAATAACAACAAAAAATGAAAACTACAGGCCAATATCCATGATAACATAGATGCAAAGTCCTGAACAAAATACTAGCAAACTAAATCAAACAGCACACCAAAAAACACACACACATATCATGATTAAGTAGCATATATCCTAGCAATATAAGGAACATTGAACATATGCAAATCAGTAAACATGATACATCACATCAACAGAATGAAGGACAAAAACTATATCATCATCGTTTCTTCTGCATAGATGCAGAAGAAAGCATTTGATAAAGTTTAACACTCTCACACACAAAAAAAAAACTCAATAAACTAGGCAGAGAGGGAACATTCCTCAACAAAATAAAGGCCAAATATGACAAACCCACAGCTAACATCATACTGAGTGGGGAAAAGGTGAAAGCTTTTCTCTTAAGAACTGGAACTAGACAAGAATGCTCACTTTCACCATTCCTATTCATCATAGCACTAGAAGTCCTAGCTAGAGCAATCAAGAGAAAGAAATAATAGCTAAATCAGAAAAGAAGACAAATTATCCTTCTTCGCTGATGATATAATCTTGTATTTAGAAAAACCTAAAGACACCACCAAAAAAACTCTTAGATCTAATCAATAAAGTCAATAAAATTGTAGGATAAAAAATTAATATACAAAAATCAATAGTGCTTCTATATACCAATAATGAACTAGCTGAGAAAGAAATCAATAAGTCAATCACATTTACAATAGCGACCAAAAAAAAAAAAAATCAATGAATTAATTTAACCAAGGGATTAATGATCTCTAAAAAGAAAACTAGAAAACAATAATGAAAGAAATTGAAGAGGACATAAACAAATGGAAAGATATCTCATGCTCGTGAATGGAGGAATTAATATGGGTAAAATGACACACTTCCCAAAACAATCTACAGATTCAATGTAACACCTATCAAAATACCAATGCCAGTCTTTCACAGATATAGAAAAAAAAAAAACCTAGTATTTGTATGGAACAACAACAAAAAGAAAAAAAAAACACACAAATAGCCAAAGCAATCGTAAGCAAAAAGATCAAAGCTGGAAACATCACACAGCCTGACTTCAAAATATATTACAAAGCTATAGTAATCAAAACAATTTGGCATTGGTATAAAAAGAGACACACAGACCAATGGAACAGAATAGAGAATCCAACATGAATCTACATATTTACAGTCAATCGAATTTCAATTAAGACACCAAGAACATACATTGAGAAAACGACAACCCCTTCAATAAGTGGTACTTGGAAAATTAGATATCCATATGCAGAAGAATGAAACTGGACTTCTATGTTGTACCATATATAGAAATTAACTCAAGATGGATTAAAGATTTAAATGTGACTCTTTTCCAAGATGGCACAATAGGAACAGCTCCGGTCTGCAGCTCCCAGCCTGATGATGCAGAAGATGAGTGATTTCTGCATTTCCAACTGAGGTACCTGGCTTGTCTCATTGTGACTGGTTGGACAGTGGGTGCAGCCCACAGAGGGTGAGCTGAAGCAGGGTGGGACATCACCTAACACGGGAAGCACAAGGGGTCAGGGGATTTCCCTTTCCTAGCCAAGGGAAGCTGTGACAGACTGCACCTGGAAAAACAGGACACTCTCGTGCAAATACTGCACTTTTCCCATGGTCTTAGCAGCTGGCAGACCAGGAGATTCTCTCCCATGCCTGGCTCGGCAAGTCCCATGCCCACAGATCCTTGCTCACTACTAGCACAGCAGTCTGAGATCGACCTGTGAGGCTGCAGCCTGGTGCAGGGAGGGGCTTCCACCACTGCTGAGGCTTGTGTAGGTTAAAAACGTGGCCAGGAAGCTCGAACGGGGTGGAGCCCACCACAGCTCAGCAAGGCCTTTTGCCTCTACAGACTCCACCTATGTGAGCAGCCATAGCTGAACAAAAGGCAGCAGAAACTTCTGCAGACTTAAACGTCCCTGTCTGACAGCTCTAAAGACAGCAATAGTTCTTCCAGCATGGTGTTTGGGCTCTGAGAACAGACAGACTGCCTCCTCAAGTGGGTCCCTGAGCCCCGTGTAGCCTAACTGGAGACACCTCCCAGTAGAGTCCAACAGACACCTCATACAGGCAGGTGCCCCTCTGGAATGAAGCTTCCAGAGGAAGAATCAGGCAGCAATATTGGCTGTTCTGCAATATTTGCTGTTCTGCAGCCTCTGCTGGTGATACCCAGGCAAACAGGGTCTGGAGTGGACCTCCAGCAAACTCCAACAGACCTGAAGCTGAGGGACCTGACTGTTAGAAGAAAAACTAACAAAAAGAAAGAAATAGCATCAACATCAATAAAAGGAACATCCACACCAAAACCCGGTCTATAGGTCACCAACATCAAAGACCAAAGGTTGATAAAACCACAAAGATGGAGAGAAACCAGAGCAGAAAAGCTGAAAATTCTAAAAACCAGAGCACCTCTTGTCCTCCAAAGGATCACAGCTCTTCGGCAACAACAGAACAAAGCTGGGCAGAGAATGACTTTGATGAGTTGACAGAAGTAGGCTTCAGAAAGTGGGTAATAACAAACCTCTCTGAGCTAAAGGAGCGTGTTCTAATCCATCACAAGGAAGCTAAAAATCTTGAAAAAAGTTTAGACAAATAGCTAACTAGAATAAACAGTGTAGAGAAGACCTTAAATGACCTGATGGAGCTGAAAACCATGGCACAAGAACTTCATGATGCATGCACAAGCTTCAGTAGCTGATTCAATCAAGTGGAAGAAAGGATATCAGTGATTGAAGATCAAATTAATGAAATAAAGTAAGAAGACAAGTTTAGAGAAAAAAGAGTAAAAAGAAAAGAACAAAGCCTCCAAGAAATACAGGACTATGTGTAAAGACCAAATCTACATTTGATTAATGTACCTGAAAGTGATGGGGAGAATGGAACCAAGTTGGAAAACACTCTTCAGGATATCATCCAGGAGAACTTCTCAACCTAACAAGGCAGGCCAACATTCAAATTCAGGAAATACAGAGAACACCACTAAGATACTCCTCGAGAAGAGCAACCCAAAGACACATAATTGTCAGATTCATCAAGGTCGAAATGAAGGAAAAACTGTTAAGCGCAGCCAGAAAGAAAGGTTGGGTTACCCACAAAGGGAAGCCTATCAGACTAACGGTGGATCTCTCTTCAGAAACCCTCCAAGCCAGAAGAGAGTGTGGGCCAATATTCAACAATTTTAAATAAAAGAATTTTCAATCCAGAATTTCATATCCGCCAAACTAAGCTTTGTAAGTGAAGGAGAAATAAAATCCTTTACAGAGAAGCAAATGCTGAGACATTTTGTCACCACCAGGCCTGCCTTACAAGAGCTCCTGAAAGAAGCACTAAACATGGAAAGGAACAACTAGTACCAGTCACTGCAAAAGCATGCCAAACTGTAAAGACCATTGATGCTATGAAGAAACAGCATCAATTAACAGGCAAAATAACTAACATCATAATAACAGGATCAATTTCATACATAACAATATTAACCTTAAATGTAATGGCCTACATGCCTCAATTAAAAGACACAGATTGGCAAATTGGATACAGAGTCAAGACCCAGTAGTGTGCTGTATTCAGGAGACCCATCTCACATGCAGAGACACATATAGGTTCAAAATAAAGGGATGGAAGAAGATCTACCAAGCAAATGGAAAGCAAAAAAAAAAAAGCAGGGGTTGCAACCCTAGTCTTGGATAAAACAAATTTTAGACCAATAAAGATCAAAGAGACAAAGAAAGTCATTACATAATGAATGGTAAAGGGATCAATTCAACAAGAAGAGGTAACTATCCTAAATATATATGAATCCAATACAGGAGCACAAAGATTCATAAAGCAAGTCCTTTAGACTCCCACACAATAACAATGGGAGATTTTAACACCCCACTGTCAATATTAGACAGATTGATGAGACAGAAAATTAACAACAATATCTGGGACTCAAACTCAGCTCTGCACCAAGTGGACCCAATAGACATCGAAAGAACTCTCCACCCCAAATCAACAGAATATTCAATCTTGTCAGCACCACATCGCACTTATTCTAAAATTGACCACATAATTGGAAGTAAAGCACTCCTCAGCAAATGTAAAAGAACAGAAATCATAACAAACTGTCTATCAGACCACAGTGCAATCAAATTAGAACTCAGGATTTAAAAACTCACTCAAAACCACACTACTACATGGAAACTGAACAACTTGCTCCTGAATGACTACTGAGTAAATAACGAAATGAAGGCAGAAATAAAGATGTTCTTTGAAACCAATGAAAACAAAGACAAAATGTACCAGAATCTCTGGGACATATATAAAGCAGTATGTAGCAGGAAATTTATAGCACTAAATGCCCACAAGAGAAAGCAGGAAAGACCTAAAATCGACACCCTAACATCACAATTAAAAGAACTAGAGAAGCAACAGCAAACAAATTCAAAAGCTAGCAGAAGGCAAGAAATAACTAAGATCAGAGTGGAACTGAAGGAGATAGAGACACCAAAAACCCTTCAAAAAAAATCAATGAATCCAGGAGGTGTTTTTTTGAAAAGACCAACAAAATTAAAAAACTGTTAGCCAGAATAATGAAGAAGAAAAGAGAGAAGAAAACAATAGACACAATAAAAAATGATGAAGATGGTATCACCAGTGATCCCACAGAAATACAAACTACCATCAGAGAATACTATAAACACCTCTATGCAAATAAAATAGGAAATTTAGAAGAAATGGATAAATTCCTGGACACATACACCCTCCCAAGACTAAATCAGGAGAAGTTGAATCTCTGAATAGACCAATAACAGGCTCAGAAATTGAGGCAATAATTAATAGCCTACCAACCAAAGAAAGTCCAGGACCAGATGGATTCACAGCCAAATTCTACCAGAGTTACAAACAGGAAGCTGGCACCATTCCTTCTGAAACTATTCCAATCAATAGAAAAAGCGGGAATCCTCTCTAACTCATTTTATGAGGCCAGCATCATCCTGATACCAAAGTCTGGCAGAGACACAACAAAAAATAGAATTTTAGACCAATATCCCTGATGAACATTGATGCAAAAATCCTCAATACAATACTGGCAAACTAAATCCAAGAGCACATCAAAAAGCTTATCCACCATGATCAAATTGGCTTCATCCCTGAGATGCAAGGCTGGTTCAACATATGCAAATCAATAAAGGTAATCCATCACATAAACAGAATCAGCGACAAAAACCACATGATTGGGGCGGAGCAAGATGGCCGAATAGGAACAGCTCCAGTCTCCAACTCCCAGCGCGAGCGACACAGAAGACAGGAGATTTCTGTATTTTCAACTGAGGTACTGGGTTCATCTCACTGGGGAGTGCCAGACGATCGGTGCTGGTCAGCTGCTGCAGCCCGACCAGCGAGAGCTGAAGCAGGGCGAGGCATTGCCTCACCTGGAAAGCGCAAGGGGGAAGGGAATCCCTTTTCCTAGCCAGGGGAACTGAGACACACAACACCTGGAAAATCGGGTAACTCCCACCCCAATACTGTGCTTCAAGCAAACAGGCACACCAGGAGATCATATCCCACACCTGGCCGGGAGGGTCCCACACCCACGGAGCCTCCCTCATTGCTAGCACAGCAGTCTGTGATCTACCGGCAAGGCAGCAGCAAGGCTGGGGGAGGGGCGCCCGCCATTGCTGAGGCTTAAGTAGGTAAACAAAGCTGCTGGGAAGCTCGAACTGGGTGGAGCTCACAGCAGCTCAAGGAAACCTGCCTGTCTCTGTAGACTCCACCTCTGCGGACAGGGCACAGTAAACAATAACAACAGAAAGCTCTGCAGACGCAAACGACTCTGTCTGACAGCTTTGAAGAGAGCAGTGGATCTCCCAACACGGAGGTTGAGATCTGAGAAGGGACAGACTCCCTGCTCAAGTGGGTCTCTGACCCCTGAGTAGCCTAACTGGGAGACATCCCCCACTAGGGGCAGTCTGACACCCCACACCTCACAGGGTGGAGTACACCCCTGAGAGGAAGCTTCCAAAGCAAGAATCAGACAGGTACACTCGCTGTTCAGAAATATTCTATCTTCTGCAGCCTCTGCTGCTGATACCCAGGCAAACAGGGTCTGGAGTGGACCTCAAGCAATCTCCTACAGCTATAACCTACAGCTGAGGATCCTGACTGTTAGAAGGAAAGCTATCAAACAGGAAGGACACCTACACCAAAACCCCATCAGTACATCACCATCATCAAAGACCAGAGGCAGATAAAACCACAAAGATGGGGAAAAAGCAGGGCAGAAAAGCTGGGAATTCAAAAAATAAGAGCGCATCTCCCCCGGCAAAGGAGCGCAGCTCATCGCCAGCAACGGATCAAAGCTGGACGGAGAATGACTTCGACGAGATGAGAGAAGAAGGCTTCAGTCCATCAAATTTCTCAGAGCTAAAGGAGGAATTACGTACCCAGCGCAAAGAAACTAAAAATCTTGAAAAAAAAGTGGAAGAATTGATGGCTAGAGTAATTAATGCAGAGAAGCTCATAAACGAAATGAAAGAGACGAAAACCATGACACGAGAAATACGTGACAAATGCACAAGCTTCAGTAACCGACTCGATCAACTGGAAGAAAGAATGTCAGCGATTGAGGATCAAATGAATGAAATGAAGCGAGAAGAGAAACCAAAAGAAAAAAGAAGAAAAAGAAATGAACAAAGCCTGCAAGAAGTATGGGATTATGTAAAAAGACCAAATCTACATCTGATTGGGGTGCCTGAAAGTGAGGGGGAAAATGGAACCAAGTTGGAAAACACTCTTCAGGATATCATCCAGGAGAACTTCCCCAACCTAGTAGGACAGGCCAACATTCAGATCCAGGAAATACAGAGAATGCCACAAAGATACTCCTCGAGAAGAGCAACTCCAAGACACATAATTGCCAGATTCACCAAAGTTGAAATGAAGGAAAAAATCTTAAGGGCAGCCAGAGAGAAAGGTCGGGTTACCCACAAAGGGAAGCCCATCAGACTAACAGCAGATCTCTCGGCAGAAACTCTTCAAGCCAGAAGAGAGTGGGGGCCGATACTCAACATTATTAAAGAAAAGAATTTTAAACCCAGAATTTTATATCCAGCCAAACTAAGTTTCATAAGTGAAGGAGAAATAAAATCCTTTACAGATAAGCAAATGCTTAGAGATTTTGTCACCACTAGGCCTGCCTTACAAGAGACCCTGAAGGAAGCACTAAACATGGAAAGGAACAACCGGTACCAGCCATTGCAAAAACATGCCAAAATGTAAAGACCATCAAGGCTAGGAAGAAACTGCATCAACTAACGAGCAAAATAACCAGTTAATATCATAATGGCAGGATCAAGTTCACACATAACAATCTTAACCTTAAATGTAAATGGACTAAATGCTCCAATTAAAAGACACAGACTGGCAAACTGGATAAAGAGTCAAGACCCATCAGTCTGCTGTATTCAGGAGACCCATCTCACATGCAGAGACATACATAGGCTCAAAATAAAGGGATGGAGGAAGATTTACCAAGCAAATGGAGAACAAAAAAAAGCGGGGGTTGCAATACTAGTCTCTGATAAAACAGACTTTAAACCATCAAAGATCAAAAGAGACAAAGAAGGCCATTACATAATGGTAAAGGGATCAATTCAACAGGAAGAGCTAACTATCCTAAATATATATGCACCCAATACAGGAGCACCCAGATTCATAAAGCAAGTCCTTAGAGACTTACAAAGAGACTTAGACTCCCATACAATAATAATGGGAGACTTCAACACCCCACTGTCAACATTAGACAGATCAAAAAGACAGAAAGTTAACAAGGATATCCAAGAATTGAACTCATCTCTGCAGCAAGCAGACCTAATAGACATCTATAGAACTCTCCACCCCAAATCAACAGAATATACATTCTTCTCAGCACCACATCGTACTTACTCCAAAATTGACCACGTAATTGGAAGTAAAGCACTCCTCAGCAAATGTACAAGAACAGAAATTATAACAAACTGTCTCTCAGACCACAGTGCAATCAAACTAGAACTCAGGACAAAGAAACTCAATCAAAACCGCTCAACTACATGGAAACTGAACAACCTGCTCCTGAATGACTACTGGGTACATAACGAAATGAAGGCAGAAATAAAGATGTTCTTTGAAACCAATGAGAACAAAGATACAACATATCAGAATCTCTGGGACACATTTAAAGAAGTGTGTAGAGGGAAATTTATAGCACTAAATGCCCACAAGAGAAAGCAGGAAAGATCTAAAATTGACACTCTAACATCGCAATTAAAAGAACTAGAGAAGCAAGAGCAAACACATTCGAAAGCTAGCAGAAGGCAAGAAATAACTAAGATCAGAGCAGAACTGAAGGAGATACAGACACAAAAAACCCTCCAAAAAATCAATGAATCCAGGAGTTGGTTTTTTGAAAAGATCAACAAAATTGACACACCACTAGCAAGACTAATAAAGAAGAAAAGAGAGAAGAATCAAATCGACGCAATCAAAAATGATAAAGGGGATATCACCACTGACCCCACAGAAATACAAACTACCATCAGAGAATACTATAAACACCTCTACGCAAATAAACTGGAAAATCTAGAAGAAATGGATAATTTCCTGGACACTTACACTCTTCCAAGACTAAACCAGGAAGAAGTTGAATCCCTGAATAGACCAATAGCAGGCTCTGAAATTGAGGCAATAATTAATAGCCTACCAACCAAAAAAAGTCCAGGACCAGATGGATTCACAGCTGAATTCTACCAGAGGTACAAGGAGGAGTTGGTACCATTCCTTCTGAAACTATTCCAATCAATAGAAAAAGAGGGAATCCTCCCTAACTCATTTTATGAGGCCAACATCATCCTGATACCAAAGCCTGGCAGAGACACAACAAAAAAAGAGAATTTTAGACCAATATCCCTGATGAACATCGATGCAAAAATCCTCAATAAAATACTGGCAAACCGGATTCAGCAGCACATCAAAAAGCTTATCCACCATGATCAAGTGGGCTTCATCCCTGGGATGCAAGGCTGGTTCAACATTCGCAAATCAATAAACATAATCCAGCATATAAACAGAACCAAAGACAAGAACCACATCATTATCTCAATAGATGCAGAAAAGGCTTTTGACAAAATTCAACAGCCCTTCATGCTAAAAACGCTCAATAAATTCGGTATTGATGGAACGTACCTCAAAATCATAAGAGCTATTTATGACAAACCCACAGCCAATATCATACTGAATGGGCAAAAACTGGAAAAATTCCCTTTGAAAACTGGCACAAGACAGGGATGCCCTCTCTCACCACTCCTATTCAACATAGTATTGGAAGTTCTGGCTAGGGCAATCAGGCAAGAGAAAGAAATCAAGGGGATTCAGTTAGGAAAAGAAGAAGTCAAATTGTCCCTGTTTGCAGATGACATGATTGTGTATTTAGAAAACCCCATTGTCTCAGCCCAAAATCTCCTTAAGCTGATAAGCAACTTCAGCAAAGTCTCAGGATACAAAATTAATGTGCAAAAATCACAAGCATTCTTATACACCAGTAACAGACAAACAGAGAGCCAAATCAGGAATGAACTTCCATTCACAATTGCTTCAAAGAGAATAAAATACCTAGGAATCCAACTTCCAAGGGATGTAAAGGACCTCTTCAAGGAGAACTACAAACCACTGCTCAGTGAAATAAAAGAGGACACAAACAAATGGAAGAACATACCATGCTCATGGATAGGAAGAATCAATATCGTGAAAATGGCCATACTGCCCAAGGTTATTTATAGATTCAATGCCATCCCCATCAAGCTACCAATGAGCTTCTTCACAGAATTGGAAAAAACTGCTTTAAAGTTCATATGGAACCAAAAAAGAGCCCGCATCTCCAAGACAATCCTAAGTCAAAAGAACAAAGCTGGAGGCATCACGCTACCTGACTTCAAACTATACTACAAGGCCACAGTAACCAAAACAGCATGGTACTGGTACCAAAACAGAGATATAGACCAATGGAACAGAACAGAGTCCTCAGAAATAATAACACACATCTACAGCCATCTGATCTTTGACAAACCTGAGAGAAACAAGAAATGGGGAAAGGATTCCCTATTTAATAAATGGTGCTGGGAAAATTGGCTAGCCATAAGTAGAAAGCTGAAACTGGATCCTTTCCTTACTCCTTATACGAAAATTAATTCAAGATGGATTAGAGACTTAAATGTTAGACCTAATACCATAAAAATCCTAGAGGAAAACCTAGGTAGTACCATTCAGGACATAGGCATGGGCAAAGACTTCATGTCTAAAACACCAAAAGCAACGGCAGCAAAAGCCAAAATTGACAAATGGGATCTCATTAAACTAAAGAGCTTCTGCACAGCAAAAGAAACTACCATCAGAGTGAACAGGCAACCTACAGAATGGGAGAAAATTTTTGCAATCTACTCATCTGACAAAGGGCTAATATCCAGAACCTACAAAGAACTCAAACAAATTTACAAGAAAAAAACAAAAAACCCCATCAAAAAGTGGGCAAAGGATATGAACAGACATTTCTCAAAAGAAGACATTCATACAGCCAACAGACACATGAAAAAATGCTCATCATCACTGGCCATCAGAGAAATGCAAATCAAAACCACAATGAGATACCATCTCACACCAGTTAGAATGGCGATCATTCAAAAGTCAGGAAACAACAGGTGCTGGAGAGGATGTGGAGAAATAGGAACACTTTTACACTGTTGGTGGGATTGTAAACTAGTTCAACCATTATGGAAAACAGTATGGCGATTCCTCAAGGATCTAGAACTAGATGTACTATATGACCCAGCCATCCCATTACTGGGTATATACCCAAAGGATTATAAATTATGCTGCTATAAAGACACATGCACACGTATGTTTATTGCAGCACTATTCACAATAGCAAAGACTTGGAATCAACCCAAATATCCATCAGTGACAGATTGGATTAAGAAAATGTGGCACATATACACCATGGAATACTATGCAGCCATAAAAAAGGATGAGTTTGTGTCCTTTGTAGGGACATGGATGCAGCTGGAAACCATCATTCTTAGCAAACTATCACAAGAACAGAAAACCAAACACCGCATGTTCTCACTCATAGGTGGGAACTGAACAATGAGATCACTTGGACTCGGGAAGGGGAACATCACACTCCGGGGCCTATCATGGGGAGGGGGGAGGGGGGAGGGATTGCATTGGGAGTTATACCTGATGTAAATGACGAGTTGATGGGTGCAGCACACCAACATGGCACAAGTATACATATGTAACAAACCTGCACGTTGTGCACATGTACCCTACAACTTAAATTATAATAATAATAAATAAATTTTAAGAAAAAAAGAAAAAAAACAAAAACAAAAACAAAAACAAAAACCACATGATTATCTCAACAGATGCACAAAAGGCCTGTAACAAAATTCAGCAGCCCTTCATTCTAAAAACTCTCAAAAAACTAGGTATTGATGGAATGTATCTCAAAATAATAAGAGCTATTTATGACAAACCCACAGTCAATATCATACTGAATGGGCAAAAACTGGAAGAATTCCCTTTGAAAACCTGCACAAGACAAGGATGCCCTCTCTCACTACTCCTATTCAAATAGTGTTGGAAGTTCTGGCCGAGGAAATCAGGCAAGACAAAGAAATAAAGGGTATTAAATTAGGAAAAGAGGAAGTCAAATTGTCCCTGTTTGCAGATGACATGATTGTATATTTAGAAAACCCCATTGTCTCAGCCCAAAATCTCCTTAAGCTGATAAGCAACTTCAGCAAAGTCTCAGGATAGAAAATCAATGTGCAAAAATCACAAGCATTCCTACACACCAATAACAGATGGACAGCCAAATCATGAGTGAACTTCCATTCACAATTGCTACAAAGAGAATAAAATACCTAGGAATCTAACTTACAAGTATGTGAAGGACCTCTTCAAGGAGAATGATAAACCACTAATCAATGACATAAAAGAGGACACGAACAAATGAAAGAACTTCCCATGCTCATGGATAGGACGAATCAACACGTGAAAATGGCCACCATACTGCCAAAGGTAATTTACAGACCCAGTGCCATCCCTATTAAGCTACCAATGACTTTCTTCACAGAATTGAAAAAAAAACTACTTTAAAGTTCATGTGGAACCAAAAAAGAGCCCACATTGCCAAGACAATCCTAAGCCAAAAGAACAAAGCTGGAGGCATCATGCTACCGGACTTTAAACTATTCTACAGGTCTACAGAAATGAAAATAGCATGGTACTGCTACCGAAACAGAGATATAGATCAATGGAACAGAACACAGACCTCAGAAATAAGACCACACATCTACAACCATCTGATCTTTGACAAACCTGACAAAAACAAGAAATGGGGAAAGGGTTCCCTATTTAATAAATGGTGCTGGGAAAACAGGCTAGCTATATGTAGAAAGCTGAAACTGGATCCCTTTCTTACACTTTATACAAAAATTAATTCAAGATGGATTAAAGACTTAAATGTTAGACCTAAAACCACAAAAACCCTAGAAGAAAACCTAGACAATACCATTCATGGGCAAGGGCTTCATGACTAAAACACAAAAAGCAATAGCAACAAAAGCCAAAATTGACTAATGGGATCTCATTAAACTAAAGAGCTTTTGCAGAGCAAAAGGAACTACCATCAGAGTGATCAGGCAACCTACAGAATGGGAGAAAATTTTTGCAATCTACTCATGTGACAAAGGGCTAATATCCAGAATCTACAAAGAACTTAAACAAATTTACAAGAAAAAAACAAACAACCCCATCAAAAACTGGGCAAAGGATACGAACAGACACTTCTCAAAGGAAGACATTTAGGGCCGGGTGTGGTGGCTCATGCCTATAATCCCAGCACTTTGGGAGGCCAAGGCGGGTGGATCACAAGGTCAGGAGATTGAGAGCATCCTGGCTAACTAACATGGTAAAACCCCGTCTCTACTAAAAACACAAAAAATTAGCCAAGTGTGGTGGTAAGCACCTGTAGTCCCAGCTACTCGGGAGGCTGAGGCAGGAGAATGGCGTGAACCTGGGAGGAGGAGCCTGCAGTGAGCCAAGATCGTACCACTGCACTCCAGCCTAGGCGACAGAGTGAGACTCCATCTCAAAAAAAAAAAAAAAAAAAAAAATTCATCCAGCCAACAGACACATGAAAAAATGCTGATTATCACTAGTCATCAGAGAAATGCAAATCAATACCACAATGAGATATACCATCTCACATCTGAATGGCGATCATTAAAAAGTCAGGAAACAACAGGTACTGGAGAGGATGTGGAGAAATAGGAACGCATTTACACTGTTGGTAGGAGTGTAAATTAGTTAAACCATTGTGGAAGACAGTGTAGCAATTCCTCAATGATCTAGAACTAGAAATACCATTTGACCCAGCCATCCCATTACTGGGTATATACCCAAAGGATTATAAATCATGCTACTATAAAGACACATGCACACATATGTTTATTGTGGCACTATTCACAACAGCAAAAACTTGGAACCAACCCAAATGTCCATCAATGAGAGACCGGATTAAGAAAATGTGGCCCACATGCACCATGGAATACTATGTGGCCATAAAAAAGGATGAGTTCATGTCCTTTGCAGGGACATGGATGAAGCTGGAAACCATCATTCTCAGCAAACTATCACAAGGACAGAAAACCAAACACCACATGTTCTCACTCATAGGTGGGAATTGAACAATGAGAACACTTGGACACAGGGCAGGGAACACTTGTCAAAAAACTAAAAGTAGAACTACCATATGATCCAGGATTCCCACTACTGGGTATCTATCCAAGGGAAACGAAATCAGTATATCAAAGAGATTCTTGCATTCACATGTTTACTGGAGCACTATTCATAATAGCAAAGATATGAAACCAACCTAAGTGTCCATCAATGGACAAATGGATAGAGAAAATGTGAAATACATACACACACACACACACATATATATATACACACACACACACACTGTGATAGTTAATGTTACATGTCAGCTTGACTGAATTGCAGGATGCCTAGATGGCAGGTGAAGCATTTATTCTGGGTATATGTGTTATGGTGTTTCCATAGGAGAATGACAGTAGACTGGGAGAGAAGACTTGCCTTTAATGTGGGCAGACACCATCCAATTGACTGCCGGTGGGGCTAGAACAAAGCAGGCAGAAGAGGAGGATATTCAGCTTGCTTGACTTTATCTTTCTCTCTCTCTTGCAGAGCAAGTCACCTTTTTGCCTCCTGCCCTTGGACATCAGACTCCAGGTTCTTCAGCCTTTGGACACTGGAACTTGTGCTAGCAGCTGCCTGGGGGTTCTCAGGCCTTTAGCCTCAGACTGGGAGCTGCATTGTCAGCTTCCCTGGTTTTGAGGCTTTTGGGAGTTCAACTGTGCCATGCTGGCAGGTTTTCTCAACCCCAGCTTGCCAATGGCCTATCATGGGACTTTGCCTTTGTGGTTGTTTAAGCTAATTCTTCCTAATAAACACCTTTATATATATATATACACACACACACACACACGTATTTGTAGTTATATATGTATATATGTACACATATATTACATACATGCATATATATATTCAGATTCTCTATTCTGTTCCATTGGTCTATGTGTCTGTTTTTATACCAATGCCATACTGTTTTGATTACTATAGCTTTGTAATAAACCAATAGTATACATACATATATACATATATGTACAGATGTATACATATATACACACGATATACACATATATACACACATATATACATATGTATATGTATATGTATGCATATATGTATGTATACTAATATACATATATGCATACATATACATATGTATATATGTTTGTATACTATTGGTTCTGTTCCTCTGGAGAAACTTGACTTATAAATATACAAGGAAATTCTATTCAGCCATAAAAATGAATGAAATAATGTCATTTGCAGCAAGATAGGTAGAAGTAAACATCATTATGTTACATTAAATAAGCCAGACACAGAAAGACAAATATGAGTTCTCCTTCATATGTAGGAAGTAAAAACGTTGACCTCGTGAAGACAGAGAGTAGAATGATAGATACTAGAGTCTGAGAAAAAAGCATGGATGAGAGGGGGAATTAAGTGATGTTGGTAAATGGGTATAAATATACAGATATATGTATAAATTCTAATGTTTGATAGCAGAGTAGGGTGACTATAGTTAGCAATAACGAATTATATATTTTAAAGTAGCTAGGAGACAGAACTCAAAATGTCCCCAAAACATAGAAATGATAAATACTCAAGGTGATAGCTACCCCAAATACCCTGACTTGAAAATTACACATTTTATGCATGTAACAAAACATCACACATACCCCATAAATATGTAAATATTATGTGTCAATTTAAAAAACATAAAGTTCCTAGGAATAAATTTTACCAAAAAATGTGTAAGATCACAACACCAAAAAGTATAAAAATTGCTAAAAGATGGCTGGGTCATATGGTACATCTAGTTCTAGATCCTTGAGGAATCGCCATACTGTTTTCCATAATGGTTGAACTAGTTTACAATCCCACCAACAGTGTAAAAGTGTTCCTATTTCTCCACATCCTCTCCAGCACCTGTTGTTTCCTGACTTTTGAATGATCGCCATTCTAACTGGTGTGAGATGGTATCTCATTGTGGTTTTGATTTGCATTTCTCTGATGGCCAGTGATGATGAGCATTTTTACATGTGTCTGTTGGCTGTATGAATGTCTTCTTTTGAGAAATGTCTGTTCATATCCTTTGCCCACTTTTTGATGGGGTTGTTTGTTTTTTTCTTGTGAATTTGTTGGAGTTCTTTGTAGGTTCTGGATATTAGCCCTTTGTCAGATGAGTAGATTGCAAAAATTTTCTCCCATTCTGTAGGTTGCCTGTTCACTCTGATGGTAGTTTCTTTTGCTGTGAAGTAGCTCTTGAGTTTAATGAGATCCCATTTGTCAATTTTGGCTTTTGTTGCCATTGCTTTTGGTGTTTTAGACATGAAGTCCTCGCCCATGCCTATGTCCTGAATGGTATTTCCTAGGTTTTCTTCTAGGGTTTTTATGGTATTAGGTCTAACATTTAAGTCTCTAATCCATCTTGAATTAATTTTTGTATAAGGAGTAAGGAAAGGATCCAGCCATCCCGTTACTGGGTATATACCCAAAGGATTATAAATTATGCTGCTATAAAGACACATGCACACGTATGTTTATTGCGGCACTATTCACAATAGCAAAGACTTGGAATCAACCCAAATGTCCATCAGTGACAGACTGGATTAAGAAAATGTGGCACATATACACCATGGAATACTATGCAGCCATAAAAAAGGATGAGTTTGTGTCCTTTGTAGGGACATGGATGCAGCTGGAAACCATCCTTCTTAGCAAACTATCACAAGAACAGAAAACCAAACACCGCATGTTCTCACTCATAGGTGGGAACTGAACAATGAGATCACTTGGACTCGGGAAGGGGAACATCACACACCAGGGCCTATCATGGGGAGGGGGGATTGCATTGGGAGTTATACCTGATGTAAATGACGAGTTGATGGGTGCAGCACAGCAAGATGGCACAAGTACACATATGTAACAAACCTGCACGTTATGCACAGGTACCCTAGAACTTAAAGTATAATAAAAAATTTTTTAAAAAATTGCTAAAAGAAATTAAGAAGTCCTAAATAAATGGAGAGAGATATCATGCTTATGGATTAGAACAGGGGTTGGCAAACTATGGCCCAAAGGCCCATCCACCTTGTTATCTGCTTTTGTAAATAAAATTGTATTAAAACAAAAAACTTTACAGTCATCACCTGTGGTATTGCAAAAGTGACTTAGCTATTGGCAATAAGATTGTGGTTTACAATTTAACAAATAATCTAAATAGTTTCATACAAAAATGAGCATCACAGTCCCTAGCTCTTAGTTGGGCCACATTGCCATCAGTTTTTATTGCTCTTTCCCTTCAAATACTTGATCCACTATCACGTGAGGAAAGACTGGACAAGACATAGCAATACGTGACTGGGCTCTAGCTATGTGCCAAACACACTTCCACATATCTTCAAATAGAAGGCTGAAAATAATGCTTAGATTAATATGAATCTAAATAATGTGGATATCTGGCTCTTGATGCAATATTACTTCATTCTTTCATTAGGAGGAAAGTATTAGGCATTTAATTGTCAGGCTCTAAACTAGATGAATGTACAAAGATGGGAAAGACAGATCTGTCCTTCAGAAGTTCACTGACCAGGGAGGAAAGTGTGACAAGTAATTTTAAAAAGATATTATTAAGATGCAGTGGTAGTATAAATTATAGCGGTACCAGCTAACCATGTTTAGTGGTAAGGAAGAGATGGCTCAGATAAAACTTATGAGTTTAACAGACATGGGCATGGAAACTCTAGAAATGGCTGGAAATGTGCCATCTTGATTTGGGAAGGAAAGTATTCCAGGGGGATTAAACTACTTGTGCAAAATCCCAAAGAAAAACAAAGGTGGGCTCAAGAAACTGACTGTAGCAGTTCGGTATAGCCAAGATATGGAGGTGAGTGTGAGGGGTATGGCACAAAATGACTCCAGAAACATGAGAACCAGATCAAAAGAAGCCTTATAAGCCATGCTAAGATGTTAGGTCTCTATCATCTGATAGTAGGAAATAAACGGTTTTAATCAGAAGTCACACGATAAATATTTTGGCAGCAAGACAGGAAGGATATGAGACCAGTGTCAAGAAGACTAGGTAGACCATTGCACTACCCAGGCAAACAGCAGAGCAGTATTTATTGTTTTATTAGTCCATTCTCATGCTGCTAATAAAGACATACCCATGACTGGATAATTTATAAAGGAAAGCAGTTTAATTGACTCACAGTTCAGCATGGCTGGGGAGATCCCAGGAAACTTAAAATCACAGTGGAAGGGGGAGCAAACACATTATTTTCCTTGCTGCTGCCATGTGAAGAAGGATGCGTTTGCTTCCCCTTCTGCCATGATTATAAGTTTCCTCATCCCCAGTCCTGCCACCCTGCCTTCTCTCCCCAAGCCTGCACTGATGGACTCATGGGGAGCTCCCTATGATCAGTTGACAGAGAAAGAGAAGACTAGGGGCTAGTTTACAGACGACTCTGCACAATATGCAGGCACTACCTGAAAGTGGACAGCTGTAGCACTGCAGCCCCTTTCTGGGGCATCCTGAAGGACAGCAGTGAGGAAAATCTTCCCAGTGGGCAGAACTTCGAACAGTGCACCTGGTTGTACACTTTGCCTGGAAAGAGAAATGGCCAGATGTATGAATATATACTGATTCATGAACCATAGCCAATGGTTTGGCTGGATGGTCAGGGACTTGGAAGAAGCATGATTGGAAACTTGGTGACAAATTTGGGGAAGAGGTATGTGGATGGACCTCTCTGAGTGGCCAAAACTGCAAAGATATTTGTATCTAATGTGAGTGCTCACCAAAGGATGACCTCAGCAGAGGAGAATTTTAATAATCAAGTGGATAGGATGACTCATTCTATGGACACCACTCAGCCTCTTTACTCAGCCACCCCTGTCATCACCCAATGGGCCCATGAACGAAGTGTCCATGGTGGCAAGGATGGAGGTTACACATGAGCTCAGCAACATGAACTTCCACTCATCAAGGCTGACCCGGCTATGGCCACTGCTGTGAGTGCCCAATTTGCCAGCAGCAATTTGCCAACACTGTGCCCTCAATATGGCACCATTCCTCGGGGTTATCAGCCAGCTATTTGGTGGCAGGTTGATTATATTGGACCTCTCTCATCATGGAAAGGGAAGCAGTTTGTCCTCACTAGAACAGACACTCCGGATATGGGTTTGCCTGTCCTGCACGCAATGCTTCTGCCAAGACTACCATCCATGGACTCACAGAATGCCTTACCATCCTCATAGTATCACATATAGCATTGCCTCCAACCAAGGCACTCACTTTACAGCTAAAGAAGTGTGGCAGTGGGCTCATGCTCATGGAATTCACTGGTCTTACCATGTTCGCCATCATCCTGAAGCAGCTGGATTGACAGAATGGAGGAATGGGCTTTTAAAGTCACAGTAGCTGACTCCTTTGCTATAGTAAACTCTGACTAAATATGATTTGCTTATTTTCATTTGGTTGGTCTTTATTTTTAAACCCTCTTGGTTCCCTGAGCTGCCATGTAAAAATTCTGACTACCCTGCTGGAGAGATCATGTGGAGAATTCCTGAATGTATAGATAAGGGGAGATATTCAGCCAAGCCCAGCCTTCTAGTCATTGTGCCAGAGCTCTGAGTATGTGAGTCAAGTCCAGCCTAGCCCATGCCTGAACACTACTGACTCCAGCCAAGTTTTACCCGGAAGTTTTACCCACAGAATCTTGAAATACAGTAGAATGACTGGAATTTCTAACGACTAAGTTTGGGATTGTTTGTTATACAGCAAAACTTCCCTTGGAGAGAAGGAAGAAATACCATGGATTGGGAAGTCTATAGATAGCACTGCTGGGTCTCCTGATCATCCTAGAACAGCCAAGAATGTTCAGGAGTATAAAGCAGAAGTTTCAACCCCTCTTCTCACTTCACCTCTTCTGGTGAAAATATAGCTCAGTTTTTTACTGATGGAAAGAAAAAAGAAGATATTGTGCAGATGACCTGGTTGGGAGACTTTGAGGGAAAAAGTTAAGAATGAATTATAAGAAGGATATTCTTCAAGATCAAAATAGCAGAACCAAGACACATTACAAAATGTCCCAATCTACATATCTAACAAAGTAGACAAAACAGAGTACAAACAAATCAAAATTTCACCAGTGGCAACCAAACCAGGAATTGGGTCAAACTCATGTCATAAATTTCAAATATTTACAGCTAAGAACTGTAGTAGGTGTTAAATATTTGTTCAATGAATAAATAAATTCCAGTGTGGCAAAGCTCAGATCTGCTTCTAAACGTGCTTCCACAACTCCAAGGTACTACAAAGAAAAAAACAGTAAACTATAAGATACTGAGACTCAATTCCTAATTTGGAACAAAGTCAACTGGGGATGAGTCAATAAAATCCTTGAGAATAAAGTTCCTAGATTTACCTCAGGATCCCATAGAATATAAGGGCTTAAGAGCTTGCCATCTCCTAGGGTACTGCACTGAATTCAATACTTATTTTATTTATGTAAACTGCAACTATTTCCAAAGATAATTTTAGCTCATTCCAAAATTTAACTTTATTCTTTGGCATTAGGCATTTTACAAGTACCGAGCTTCTTGGAGGAATATAGAAGAAAATGAGAGAAAAAATAAGATTAAACTAATACTGACCAAGCCCACCATTTCCCAAGTTGGATGGAACTCATACACTTATTTCATTTGAGATTCAGCTAAAGGTTTTTCTTTAATTTCTGAGCTAAAATTTCTTGCTTTTTCAGGTATCTTAAATTAATTTTATAAAAGCTGGCCACAATTCTCCAAAGAATTAAAAACTACAGGCCTAGATTTATAATTCTGGAACCTAAAACTGCTGCTGTACACCTTGTAGCATATTCCACTATAGAGTTTTATGTAATGTTGATTATTTACTATATGCCAAGTATTCAACTGAGGATTTTACATGGATTAACTAATTTAATCTTCTAATAATGTTGAGGTAGGTATTGTTATTATGTATATTTTAGAGATGAGAAAATTAAAGCATAATAAAGTAATCATTCCCAATGGTACCAGATTTTATTCCCAGGCAGTAAAATGCAATGCCAAAGCTTCTATTCCTGTCCACTATACAGTATTGCATCCTTACGTGATACATGGATGATGAAGAGATTTCTAGTTAGGAATATAGACTATCTCCATTCTCTGGCCTCCAGGACTCAGAAACTCTTGAACTTATTGACATGATCTCTGTTGTCATGAGTTCAAATGACTGGATTTGCAAGAATATTAACAACATTGATAAATAGTCAATGGCTAATATTAACAACACTGATAAATAACCAATGGTTAATATTATAACTTACTGCTTCTATGCCTTAGCTTCACACTTTCCATGTATTCATTTGGAAACGTACTCTACAAGCTACTTGCTGATGACCAAATAAATATTCATTGTTATAACAAAATTCATTACTGAATTGTGATTAAAAGCTGTCAGCACACTAAAAAGAGAAAGGAACAGACGTGCATACATATGTTAATCAAAAGACACATAAAACAATGTACATAACAGTACCATTTTTACTAGTCAAAAACTGGAAATTACCCAAATAGCCATCACTAGGAGAAAGAACGTATCATTTGTACCACACTCATATAATGCAATACAATAGAACAATGAGAATGAATGAACAGTGGCTACACACATAGATGTGGGTGTTAGGTTAAAGAAGCCAGACATAAAAGCACTGTATGATTCCTTTTACATAAAGCCCAAAATTAGGTAAAACTAATTTATGGTGTTAGAAGTCAAGATAATTATTACTCTTTGAGAGAGTGGGGAGTGCCTGGAAGGAAAAATAGGTGGGGGCTTCTGGGGGTGCTAGTAACATTATGTTTTTTAATCTAGGAGTTGGTTACATGGATGGTTCAGTTTGAGACAATTAACCAATTTGTAGACTTCTGATTTGTATACTTTTCTGTATATACACATATATGCATACATATATCAAGTATTATATATATTACTTCAATGAAAAACTCACAGAAAAATACAGATGAGGATGTAGACAGCCAGTCAAAAGTAGAATACCTTATGCTTCTTCCCTACTCTGCCTGTCCTACTGTCCATCCCCTCCAAAGGCTGACTTGTAATTTTCCCCATGCTTCGCTCTCCTATACATCCTCTAACCATTTGAGGACCCTTTGATAATTACTTTCTAATTCTGTCTTCAGTTGCACATGTCAAAATTAGGCTTCAGTGCCTGAATGCTGAAGACCTCAGGATGCCAGAAAGTTTAGGGCACAAAGTAAGGATTAACCCAGTGAGATCATGAAACAATTTTAGGAGTGAAAGAGAACAGTCCAGCATGGTGAGAAAGCCTAAGAGAAGAAAAGGCACCTCGAAATTCAGCTTGGGAACCTTGACATCTGAAAGTCTTGATAGAAAAGGAAGAGAGTGTAGCCAGAAAGAAAGGAACCAGAAAGTATTGCCAGAGAGTATAGCTAGAAAAAAAAAGGAAGATTAGTGTTCAAGCTACAGAGCAGGCTCCAAGCCCTAGGCTCAAGCTAGCCAGAACCCTGGTCAAGGCCCTAACTATGCCTCCCAAATAAAATCACATTAAATATTGATATTTACAATGTGACATTAGATAGAAGATTATACTTCATTTGAGGGAGACAGAGCACACAACATAGTACACCTGAAGTCAGCTGAGTACAAAAAGAGAAAGGGATAAATGTAATTTTTTTTTTTTTTTTTAACCATTTAGTAGCACTATTTGCCCCCATCCCTATCCCATTCCCCTAACTACTTTCTTCTTAACATGTTCCTGGCACTTTTGCTACATTTTTCCAATAAGGTTCCCATTCATCAGGTGTAAAAATACATAGGAAATCAAAAAGCAAAAGACAATATTTGAAGGAACTCTACTCATGAGTCACAATTTCCGTGAAGTTCTGCTTTATCTATAAGACATGAAAACCTACCATGATTTTCTGAAGTTTAGAAAGGAGATTAGGCAGGACCTAGATCACACTGTACCCTATAGAACCGACATCATTCTTCATGAGGCCTCCAGGGAAATAATCCCTAAGAGGAAAAATCCCTGAAAAAGAAAAAGACATTTACATTCCCAGATCCTCTCTTACTGAAAATACATACAAGTACAAAAGTTCACACAATTAATATGGCCAATATTAGAATAACAACTAAACTGAAAATTACATAATAATAGCTATGAGTTTTAATGTAACTAAAATGTTACACAATGTGCTATGTAATTGACATAATTAGCTTACTTAATACTTCAACAGCCCTTTACAATAGGCATTATTATCCTTACTTTGATGATGAGGAAACAGACTCAGAAAGGCTAAGTAATTTACCCAAGGTCATACAACAACAGTAAATGGAAGAGCCAGGAGGCAAACTCAAGTGAGCCAGACTCCAAATGGCCTTTGAAGCTGACATGGCTGCAGGCTGGTTTGTGACCTGGTCTACTCAAGAAGCATACCAATATAATGATCATTGTGTTATTTAAGTCAACCCAATCATATATACTTACTTTAAAAGGTTTTTTTAAAAAAATAAAAATTGCAAAAGAAAAATGCAAATATTAGTTGAAATATACCCACACTACAAAGGAGTTATGCATAATTCAGTGATAGTTATTTTAACTGACAGAAGTACACTTTGCATGAGTACTAATGGGTTCCAACAAAGAAACGTAAAAAGTGGGAAAAAGAGTTTGATTCCAGGGCATGTAGATCAAAAATTCTGAAGAAAGGGAGAGAGCAAAGACTACACCCTAACCTGTCAAAAAGTACCCCATAGGAGAAAAAAAATTCACCCTGAAGCAGCCGGGCGCGGTGGCTCAAGCCTGTAATCCCAGCACTTTGGGAGGCCGAGACGGGCGGATCACGAGGTCAGGAGATCGAGACCATCCTGGCTAACACGGTGAAACCCCGTCTCTACTAAAAACACAAAAAACTAGCCGGGCGTGGTGGTGGTCGCCTGTAGTCCCAGCTACTCCGGTGGCTGAGGTAGGAGAATGGCGTAAACCCGGGAGGCGGAGCTTGCAGTGAGCTGAGATCCGGCCACTGCACTCCAGCCCGGGCGACAGAGCGAGACTCCATCTCAAAAAAAAAAAAAAAAAAAAAAAAAAAAAAACTCAAAAGGTATGTGTTCCACATAATTCCACTGATATGCTTACCACTACTGGGAATGCCATTTAACATGTCTGATCCAGCCTTGGAGGATTTTGCCCCAAGTTGTTTGGGGAATCCTAAAATAGAGATGAATTCCTGGAAAACTATAGGAAATTGTAAAAGCAGGTCACACCAATAAAAGAATTAAAATGCTGATGGAGACACTGAACCAGTCTTCACCACCACAAGATCAGCATCGATTGAGAAATCTATGGCTTCAACATAAAAGTGCATCATTGCTGACACAAGTCCACACTTGAAGGACTTCTGGAACTGTAGTTTACTGATTATTCTAGTTGTATAGAGGTTCGCAGCTCAGGATACTTTTTTATACAACTATTAAAATTATTTCTTCTAGATTTTCCCACCATTTCATTCCAGCCTATAAAATCCTCTTCATGCATCCTGAATCTTATACAAAACATATTTGCCATCAATTCACATTGTCATTCAAGTCACCAATTAAAATGGTGATCTATATACATTCAAAGATATTGCCCTTCAAAATAATAGCTAACCACCCTGCAAGCTGTGTTAGCAACCCATGAATCAGTAAGATTTGGAAGCCTATCCATTGTAAGGACAGAAACCAGGGTACCAGTCTCCTGAGGGCATTACCTGTATCACACATTTTCAGCTAAGTGGCTGGAGTGATAAAGTCATAGAAGCCTCTGGAAAAGAGAAGAAATAAAGGGAGATAAAGACGCTAATGCTGACAATGAAGCAAAAACATGACTTTTTATCTATCATTTTTTAATGCTTCAGAGAGTATTTGATACAGAACATTTCCTTTACTGAATTCCTTGACTAATAATATATGTTATTCAAAACAAGAGTTCCCTGATTTAAAATATTTGGGAAACCCTGGTTGGAAACAGGGTCTTGGGTTCTGCAGAGCTTCTGAGTCACAGCCTTTAATAGGCTAATGTACATTGTGGCTCCAAGAGGAGGACCATCTATGCCCTCCCTAAAGGTCCCAAACCACTAGAGATTATTGCTTGCAAAATATCTATTAACCATACCTATTGGCATAGAGATGGGGGCCAGGTGATAGGGATGGGTAGCTGACAGGCAAATGAACAAAAACGATTATAACACAGTGTGAGAGGAGCTATGGGAGAGCCCTACTTCAATGCAAATAACTTCACTAGAAGGAATTGCTTAAACTGCAGAGAATGTCACAGAAAGCATCATAAAGGAGATGACATTTCCAGGCAGATCTTACAGGATTTTTAAGAGACCTTGTCTGGTGGAGAAGAAAAATGGCAGAGGAAATAGCATGTGCAACGACATTAATTAGATAAGAAATGATCAAGGATTGTTGTTAACATTCAAAGAACAATCCCATAAAAGACAAGGGGTAGTAGAGAAAGGTTAAAAAGTGAAGTTTCATGCCTGATTTTCAGGAGGCTTGCATGCCTAGGTAAAAAATTTGGAATTTATTATAGACAAAGGAGAGCTACCAGGAGCTTTAAGGCAAGAAAAATGATATAATATTTGTTTATAGGAAATGAATCTTGCAGCAATGTAGAAGAAGGACTGGTATGAAGATATCTTGATGGTAGCAAAAGACTAATTTAAAAGATTCTGGAAATAATTCAGACACAAGGTAGCCAGGGCCAGAATAAAATAAGCCATGTCAAGGACAGAGAGGAAGCTTAGATCCAGGAGATAATCTGTGGTAAAACTGACAGAATGTGGTGGTCATGTGAGTGTGAGGGTGAAGAAAGGGGAGAAATGAAGAATGACTACAGAGTCCTTAGTCTGAGACACAAAAGAATGTCACTGATATGTGACAGGAGACAATAGAAGAAAAGACACATCTGGGGAAAATATTATAATGGGTCCAGTATGAGATGATGGGAATATCTAAGTATCTAAGTATCCATGTGGTGAGATTATATATGCAGTGAGATACAGAGGACTAGAAAAAAAAAAAAAAGTCTAGGGTTGAGAATCTCCTGCAGAGAGTTAGTGAGAATCTCTATGAGAATCTCCTGCATAGAGTTAGTGGTGCTATAATAGGAGTAAACATACTGTCTCAAGGTTCACCAAGGCAGAGTGTATAGCATATGTCTGATATTCCAGGTTAATAACCATTATAAAAAGAGAAAACTAAACCTCGCTTTTCAATTTGGGATAATACAACTAAATCTGCCAACCTCCAATGTTCTCTCATTTCCATTTATAACAATATATCCAAGATCACAGTTAGTAGCGCATTATCTCCCAGGCATATTTTTATAATACTCACATATGCAATTCACAGTAACAAACTAGGTGAGATTAAATCCTAGCTGGGAACTCTCTGAAACTCTTCACCTATTTTGGATTTCAGATCTCTCTTACACACGCGTATTATACTACCTCAGCTCAAAGATCATTGCTCTTCAGCATATATGCCTCAAGCATTTGTTAGGTCAATATGGGAAATATAAGAAAGTATAAAAGATGACAGATAGACACAAGGAGGCTATGATTTCCAAAGATATCCTTCTGTAAAATTTATGCTAGCCAGGACTAATGTCAACCTAAATCTGGAAGCTCCCAATATAAGCAGAAACTAGTACTTGAAAAAGTTAGGAAATAAACAGTAGAGAAAGAAAGGTGGAGATATGAGTGGATCAGAATATGATTAATCAGACCATTCACAAAAGGTGACTTCTCCTGAGCAGGGATCTTTAGCTGGTATAAAAGGTCACTCTCCTGACCTTTAGTATCCTGCTACTCCTTCAATCGACATCCTACATGTATGTCGGTGAACTGGGTAAGAGGGAATCCATCCAACTATTCCTACTTATTGTTAACCAAGGTGGAAATCTAGGGACATACGCTGCATAACATTACTGGATGCTTGGATTTCTTAAAAAGTTATTTCAGGTCCCCCATAACCATAACATTCTCTAATAGAGAAGGAAATTGAAGACAGAAATGTGCCTTCTCTGAGATTACTCAGTACTCTTTGCATTGCTGCATTGTACAGCCTTAAGACATGGTAGGCTAAAAGAAAGACAGCGTTATTGATTGTCTCCACTATTTTCAGAGGGCTTTATCTAAATGTCATGCAGCTCTTACTGTGGACTGGATGAGTCATACTTCTTGTTGAACCTTTAGATGCAGAGGATGCTTATATCCTGCATCTTTTTAGACATATGATAATTTAGACAGGATCAGTAAGACCAGTTAGATCAATATCAGTAGGACAGAAGCTGATTTCAGGAAACCAAACTTCTGATTCTCTATTATCTGAATTCATGATGGTTGAATTCTAATGGAACAATTCATCCATTGATTCATGTAACTGAGTCCTACTGCTGAGTAGGTACTTTGATGCATGACACAGATACTAATATGAATAAGCTGTAATCACTGGCCTTGCCTGACAAAGATCACTTATCATATGAGACAATCCCATAAAATGCCAACTGTAATTCAGTACACTACATGCTATATGTAGAATGAGTGCTAGGCATGCAAAGAAAACAATGTGAATAATGTGCTAAAGAAAAATGAAGGAATGATACTTTACACAGACAAAAACACTTATTTGTTTATTCATACAACAATAATCGATAAGTGCCTGCCTACCATGAGCAAGGCCCTATTCTAGATTCTGAGTTTACAGTAGTAAACAGACAAAATCATCACTCTCAAAGAGCTTACACATTCTGGAAGAGGAAACATAAACTAATCAAATTTCAAATGGTAATAAAATGACATAAAGAAAATAAATGCACCAGAGATAAGAAGGAAAGTTACTCATAGGAGACATCATCTGAACAGAAACCAGAAATACAGACACCAGCTACATATAGAAAAAGAGATCAACAAACAAGTCAGAGCACAGGGTCTTTAGAAAATAACAGGCAGAATAGACACCATATTCTTCTGAGCTGAAAGGTCAGTGAGTCCACAGCATGGTGAAGAAGGAGAAGGGAGGTATAAAATCAGATTAGAGAAGCAGATGAGGGTCAAATCACAAAAAGAATAATAGTAAAAAGTTTACTATCCTAAGTATAATAAGAAGTTCTTCGAGTGTTTAAGAAGGGAAGTAACACTGATTTACATTTTTAAAACTTCATGCTGATTGTTGTGTGGATAGGAGATTGTGGGATGAAGCAAGAAGAAAGAGCAGAGAATAGTTGCAATAATATAGCTGAGATGATGGAAACATGAACTAGATTATTAACAGTAAAGATGGAAATAAAGATGGATTAAGAATATTTTGAGGCTGGGTGTGGTGGTTTATGCCTGTAATCCTACCACTTTGGAAGGCCAAGATGGGTGAATGGCCTGAGCTTAGGAGTTTGAAACCAGCATGGCCAACATAGCAAAGCCCTGTCTCTACCAAAAATACAAAAATTAGCCAGGCATGGTGGCGTGCACCTGTGGTCTCAGCTACTTGGGAGGCTGAGGTGGGAGGATCGCTTGAGCCTGGAAGGCAGAGGTTGCAGTGAGCCAAGATCATGCCACTGCACTCCAGCCTGGGTGACAGAATGAGATCCTGTATCAAAAAGAAAATAAATTTTTTTTGAGAGAAAACTGTTAGGGCTTGCTGATGGACTGTACATACAAGATGAGGAAAAGAGAAAAGAAAGATGACTCGACATTTTAGTCTGACCAAGCTGGTTGATGATAATAACTTTTTATGATATTTGAATGAAGAACAATAGGTGCACTATAGTTTGATGAAGGAGAAATCAGGAGCTCTGTTTTGGTCACATCAAGTTTGAAATGGCTATAAACATCTCAAATGCCAAACAAGCAGCTAGGCAACATCCATATGGCTAAGTTCAATGGTCATTTCAATTGCTTAGCATCTTAGCAGTATTTAGCATTTAGCTAACTTCTCCTTCCTTCTTTCTCTTGCCTCCCATGACACTATATTTTCCTAGATTTCCTCCTACCTCGTCGGCCACTACTTCTGCATCTACCTGACTGGCTTTGCCTCCTCTGCTTGGCTTCTAAAGATTGAAAGGCTCCAGAGCTCTGTTTCTTTTTTTTTTTTTTTCATATATATCTACACATTATTCCCTAGGGAGTCTCATTCTAGTCCTTTGACATGCCATCTGTATGCCAGGAGTTCTAGCTATAGTTAGTCTAGTGACAGTGAGGGACAATCAGGAGATTCAAAAGAACAGTCAGTATCTACCCATGACCAGTCTAAATATGGTCATAGGCAATACTGATCCAGCAAAAGATGAAAACAAAACCCTAGTCATGGTCAAACAGAAAGAAGCTCCAGATAGTCAGTATCTCAGCAGGGCCAAATAACCAGTCATTGACAGTTTGCATGGATTCAATGAACAGTCAGGAGAGAGTGCCAAGTCATCTCATAACCAGTATTCCAGAGAGTCTGGAATCAGTACAAGTGGACAAAGGTGCCCAGGTATAGTCAATTTAATGATATTGAAAGACAATCAGAAAACTCAGAGAGTCAGTGGCCACAAACAACAGAAATCTGATAAAATAGGAAAACAAGGCTCTCACCACAGATATTCACAAGATAGTGTTAGATGCTCAGGACAGACATCTATTTATGGACAGTCTGGGTCTAGACATGGAAAATCTGAACCCAATACAAGAAGACATGGATCCAGCCACAATCAATAAGGAGAGAGCTCTGGACATTCATGATCTTCTCATAGATAATCATCACCTGTACAGTCTACATCTAGCATAAAAGCAGAGATCTAAATTTACTCTTTCCAGTAATGAAGCATAGTTAGGAGACTGGGATAGACAGTTACCCTTCTCCTATGGTCAAGCTGTGTATAGGCATAGGTGGTCTGGATCCAGCCCAAAAAAAAAAAAAAAAGAAAGAAAGAAAGAAAAGAAATAGCTCTAGCCATGGACAGTCAAAAGGTAACCCAGAAACTCATCAAGGATGGACATCTACTCATTGGAAATCTAGTCTTCCAAGAAGAATCTGTGTTCAACACAAGGAAAAGAAATTGGTTCACTATGGACAATCAAAAGGCAGCACCGGACCTTCAGGGTAAATTCACAGATGAGCACTATTAATATATTCTGGACCCAAAATAAGAAGACATCAAGGATGAAGTTATAATCAGGTCAGTGACCATAAAATACAATCTGGAGACACAGAGATATAGTTAGAATCAACCCATGGACAGTTGGTTGATAAGAGATATTTCTATAAACTCTAAACGGTAGGTCTTATCAGAGACAAACATCCACTAATGGTTAGTCTGAATCTATATACGAACAATCAGGATCCAACACTAGAAAAAGGCAGATAGATGGCCCATGAACAGACATGATACAGCTCTAGACAATCCATGTTTTTTCTTAGCCAGACATAAATTCATGGACAGTTTGGGTCTAGTCATGGAGAAGTGACGATCAGTAAAACAATGGACAAAGGAAGTTCCCTCCAGGAACAAGAAAGTCATAGTCATAATCAAGCAGGAGATAGATAACACACTCAGAAGCCAGACAAGTCAAACCCAAGGTGAATTTGGGTCTAATCACATACAGAGTTATAGTAATGGTGCAAGGATCAGGTTATAGTTGTAAACATGGCAGCTATGGAAGTGCTGATACAGCTATGGATAGTCTGAAAAACAATAGACCATTCAACCTTGATTTCAGTCCATTGAAATCTGGGGATAAAAGCACAAATAAGCATAGTGAGTTTTTTTGTTTGTTTGTGTGCTTGCTTGCTTGTTTTTTTGAGACAGAGTCTCACTCTGTCGCCCAGGCTGGAGTACAGTGGTGCGATCTCAGTTCACTGCAAGCTCCACCTCCTGGGTTCACGCCATTCTCCTGCCTCAGCATCCTGAGTAGCTGGGACCACAGGAGCCTGCCACCACACCCAGCAAATTTTTTGTGGCTTTAGTAGAGACGGGGTTTCTCTGAAGCCTAGTCTTAAGCAATCACGATCTCCCTGATCATTCAGGGTCTGGATCAACAGGTAAAACAGAAAGGCAAAGATTTAATCTTGGATACTCAGGAATAAGCCATAAACAATCATTTGATACTATTAAAGCAAAAGAATACACTAACACTTGTTAAACTGGTAAGACAGACGTTATTCAAGGCTACCTTGATAGGTGTAGGGACTACTGCAATGGGATTTTTGTAGTGGGGAGAGAGATGGAGCTCAATTCCTAATGCAACAAAGAAAAGAGGACATTTATAGCCAAGGAGAAGAATGTGGAGGGTCAGTGGTTAAAAAATTACTGCAAGGGTAAGATAATTCTTGATAAGCTGACCTAATAAGATTTTTTCTGAAGACAAACCACAGTGATCCCATATTACCTGGGAAATGGTGAGAGAGGAAGAATTTGGTCAGATACTGAAGGCAATCGTATATCAAGGGTGGAGGATTCTGTCTAAACTGATTTAACAGGATTCTTGCTAAAACTGGACTCTTGTGGACATTCCCAAGAATGGGGTCTAGGTCAGAAGAGCCTGACTAGTTAGGTCCAGGGGAGAGTCTCTGTCAATATTCATGGTCAGTCTGGACCAAGCAGAGGTAGATGACCATGAATTACTTATAGTCCGTCAGTGGCCTATAATAATTATGGGACATCATCAAGTGAACTAACCTCTATATAACAAGAATTCCCAGGAGACAAAAAAGAGAAGGGGCTAGAAAGCATATTTAAGGAAATAACAGCTGAAAGTTTCCAAAACTTGGAGAAAGATGATGTCATCCAAGTACAAGATGCTCAGAAGTCACTAATCAAATTCAACCCAAAGAAGAAATCCCCAAGATATATCATAATTAAATTAGCAGAAATTAAAGACAAAGCAAGACTACTCAAAGCAGCAAAAGAAAAGAAACATACCTTATTCAATGAAGCCCCTGTACGATTTTCAGCAGAATTCTCAGTAGAAACTCTGCAGACCAGGAGAGAACAGGATGCCATATTCAAAGTGACAAAGGAAAAAAGAAACTGCTACCCAAAAATTCTGTACCCAGCACAGTTAGCCTTCAAACACAAAAAAGAGATAAAGAATTTCCAGACAAACAAAAACTGAGAGAATTCCTTAACAGAAGACCTGTCTTACAGGAAATGCTAAAGGGAGTTCTTCAATCTGAAAGAAATGGATGCTAACGTACAAGAAAACATCTGAAGTTATTAAACTCACTGCTAAAAGAAAAAAAAAAAACAGACAAATTCAGAATACTCTAAATGCCTTGACTGCCCATGGCAGGATCCTTGATTTTCTCCTGTGCTGGATCACACATGTCCATGGGTGGACTCAGATTGTCTACTTTCTTCAACTGTAATTGACGTAAGTCACTTATATTTTAAGAATAAAGACTAAAAGATAAATTTATTAAAATAATAACTAAAACAATTGGTTAAGAGATAGGCAATATAAAAATGTAAATTGAAACATCAAAAAGTCAAAAAGTGGGGAGGAAATAGTGTTAAAGTGCGAAGGGTTTTTTCTTGTTGTTTTTGTTGCTGTTGCTATTTTTATTTTCTTTGCAATGAAGTTAAGTCACTATCAGCTTAAGATAACCTGTAATAACATAAGATGTTTTTGTAGGCCTCATGGTAATCAAAAAGCAAAACCTATCATAAATACACTAAAAATAAATAGCACAAAATCAAAACATACTATGGGAGAAAACCACTTAACCACAAAGGTAAGCAAGAATAGAGAGAAAATTCTACCAAACAACTAGAAAACAAGTAACAAAATGCCAATAGTAAACCCTTACCTATCATTAATAACTTTTAATATAAATGAATTAATTTCTAAAATTAAATGACATAGAGTGACTGAATGGATTTTTTTAAATGACCCAACTATAGGTTGTCTATAAGAAACTTACTCCATCTATAAAGACATGCACAAACTAAAAGTGAAGAGACAGAAAAAGGTACTTCAAGCAAATGGAAATCAAAAGAGAGCAGGAGTAGCTATACTTAGATAAAAGAGCGTTCAAATTAAGAATGAATTTGAAAAAAGACAAAAAAGGTAATTATATAATGATATAAAGGAGTCAATACAATAAAACGATATAACAATGGTAAGTATATACACACCCAACACCAGAGCATCCAAATATACAAGTCAAGTATTAATACATTTAAAAGGGAGGTTAGCTGCAATACACTAATAGTGGGGAACTTAAACATGCTACCTTCAGTAATGGACAGATCATTCAGACAGAAAGTCAATGAACATCAGAGATAAGCTACACTCTAGATCAAATGGACCTAAAAGACATTTACAGAACATTCCATCCAATAGCTACAGAATACACACATTCTTCTCAATGGCAACAGAAACATTCTCCAGGAAGGATCGTATGTTAGGAAAAAAAACAAGTCTTAATAAACTTTTAAAAACTAAAATCATATCAAGTATATTTTCAGACTACAAAGGAATAAAACTAGAAATCAATAAAAAGAGGAACTTGGGAAAATGAACAAATCCATGGAAACTAAACAACATGCTCCTGAATGACAACTGAGTCATGAAAGAAATTAACATGAAATAAAAAATTTCTTCAAACAAATGAAAAGTGAAACACGGCCGAATAGGAACAGCTCCAGTCTCCAGCTCCCAGTGAGAGCGACATAGAATACAGGTGATTTCTGCATTATCAACTGAGGAACGTAGCTCATCGCCAGGAATGGATCAAAGCTGGATGGAGAATGACTTTGACGAGATGAGAGAAGAAGGCTTCAGTCCATCAAATTTCTCAGAGCTAAAGGAGGAATTACGTACCCAGTGAAAAGGAACTAAAAATCTTGAAAAAAGAATGGAAGAATTGATAACCAGAATAATTAATGCAGAGAAGGCCATAAACGAATGGACAGAGATGAAAACCATGACACGAGAAATACGTGACAAATGCAAAAGCTTCAGTAACCGACTCGATCAACTGGAAGAAAGAGGATCAGTGATTGAGGATCAAATGAATGAAATGAAGTGAGAAGAGAAATTTAAAGAAAAAAGAAGAAAAAGAAATGAACAAAGCCTGCAAGAAGTATGGGATTATGTTAAAAGACCATATCTACATCTGATTGGGGTGCCTGAAAGTGAGGGGGAAAATGGAACCAAGTTGGAAAACACTCTGCAGGATATCATCCGGGAGAACTTCCCCAACCTAGTAGGGCAGGCCAACATTCAAATTCAGGAAATACAAAGAACACCACAAAGATACTCCTCGAGAAGAGCAACTCCAAGACACATAATTGCCAGATTCACCAAAGTTGAAATGAAGGAAAAAATCGTAAGGGCAGCCAGAGAGAAAGGTCGGGTTACTCACAAAGGGAAGCCCATCAGACTAACAGCAGATCTCTCGGCAGAAACTCTCCAAGCCAGAAGAGAGTGGGGGCCAATATTCAACATTCTTTTTTTTTTTTTTTTTAATTATACTTTAAGTTCTAGGGTACATGTGCATAACATGCAGGTTGTTACATATGTATACTTGTGTCATGTTGCTGTGCTGCACCCATTAACTCGTCATTTACATCAGGTATAACTCCCAATACAATCCCTGCCCCCTCCCCCCTCCCCATGATAGGCCCCGGTGTGTGATGTCCCCCTTCCTGAGTCCAAGTGATCTCATTCTTCAGTTCCCACCTATGAGTGAGAACATGCGGTGTTTGGTTTTCTGTTCTTGTGATAGTTTGCTAAGAATGATGGTCTTCAGCCGCATCCATGTCACTACAAAGGACACAAACTCATCCTTTTTGATGGCTGCATAGTATTCCATGGTGTATATGTGCCACATTTTCTTAATCCAGTCTGTCACTGATGGACATTTGGGTTGATTCCAAGTCTTTGCTATTGTGAATAGTGCCGCAATAAACATACGTGTGCATGTGTCTTTATAGCAGCATGATTTATAATCCTTTGGGTATATACCCAGTAATGGGATGGCTGGGTCCTATGGTACATCTAGTTCTAGATCCTTGAGGAATCGCCATACTGTTTTCC
Source organism: Chlorocebus sabaeus (assembly GCF_047675955.1). Classification (NCBI taxonomy): domain Eukaryota; kingdom Metazoa; phylum Chordata; class Mammalia; order Primates; family Cercopithecidae; genus Chlorocebus; species Chlorocebus sabaeus. Next base: position 11,132,617 of record NC_132923.1, read on the forward strand.
ATAATGGTAGAACTAGTTTACAATCCCAACAAGAGTGTAAAAGAGTTCCTATTTCTCCACATCCTCTCCAGCACCTGTTGTTTCCTGACTTTTGAATGATCGCCATTCTAACTGGTGTGAGATGGTATCTCATTGTGGTTTTGATTTGCATTTCTCTGATGGCCAGTGATGATGAGCATTTTTTCATGTATCTGTTGGCTGTATGAATGTCTTCTTTTGAGAAATGTCTGTTCATATCCTTTGCCCACTTTTCGATGGGGTTGTTTGTTTTTCTCCTGTAAATTTGTTTGAGTTCTTGTAGGTTCTGGATATTAGCCCTTTGTCAGATGAGTAGATTGCAAAAATTTTCTCCCATTCTGTAGGTTGCCTGTTCACTCTGATGGTAGTTTCTTTTGCTGTGCAGAAGCTTGTTAGTTTAATGAGATCCCATTTGTCAATTTTGGCTTTTGCTGCCATTGCTTTTGGTGTTTTAGACATGAAGTCTTTGCCCATGCCTATGTCCTGAATGGTACTACCTAGGTTTTCCTCTAGGGTTTTTATGGTATTAGGTCTAACATTTAAGTCTCTGATCCATTTTGAATTAATTTTCGTATAAGGAGTAAGGAAAGGATCCAGTTTCAGCTTTCTACTTATGGCTAGCCAATTTTCCCAGCACCATTTATTAAATAGGGAATCCTTTCCCCATTTCTTGTTTCTCTCAGGTTTGTCAAAGATCAGATGGCTGTGGATGTGTGTTATTATTTCTGAGGACTCTGTTCTGTTCCATTGGTCTATATCTCTGTTTTGGTACCAGTACCATGCTGTTTTGGTTACTGTGGCCTTGTAGTATAGTTTGAAGTCAGGTAGTGTGATGCCTCCAGCTTTGTTCTTTTGACTTAGGATTGTCTTGGAGATGTGGGCTCTTTATTGGTTCCATATGAACTTTAAAGCAGTTTTTCCAATTCTGTGAAGAAACTCATTGGTAGCTTGATGGGGATGGCATTGAATCTATAAATAACCTTGGGCAGTATGGCCATTTTCACGATATTGATTCTTCCTATCCATGAGCATGGTATGTTCTTCCATTTGTTTGTGTCCTCTTTTATTTCACTGAGCAGTGGTTTGTAGTTCTCCTTGAAGACGTCCTTTACATCCCTTGTAAGTTGGATTCCTAGGTATTTTATTCTCTTTGAAGCTATTGTGAATGGAAGTTCATTCATGATTTGGCTCTCTGTTTGTCTGTTACTGGTGTATACGAATGCTTGTGATTTTTGCACATTAATTTTGTATACTGAGACTTTGCTGAAGTTGCTTATCAGCTTAAGGAGATTTTGGGCTGAGACAATGGGGTTTTCTAAATATACAATCATGTCATCTGCAAAGAGGGACAATTTGACTTCTTCTTTTCCTAACTGAATACCCTTGATTTCTTTCCCTTGCCTGATTGCCCTGGCCAGAACTTCCAACACTATGTTGAATAGGAGTGGTGAGAGAGGGCATCCTTGTCTTGTGCCAGTTTTCAAAGGGAATTTTTCCAGTTTTTGCCCATTCAGTATGATATTGGCTGTGGGTTTGTCATAAATAGTTCTTATGATTTTGAGATACGTTCCATCAATACCGAATTTATTGTGCGTTTTTAGCATGAAGGGCTGTTGAATTTTGTCGAAGGCCTTTTCTGCATCTATTGAGATAATCATGTGGTTCTTGTCTTTGGTTCTGTTTATATACTGGATTTTGTTTATTGATTGCAAATGTTGAACCAGCCTTGCATACCAGGGATACAGCCCACTTGATCATGGTGGATAAGCTTTTTGATGTGCTGCTAAATCCGGTTTGCCAGTATTTTATTGAGGATTTTTGCATCGATGTTCATCAGGGATATTGGTCTAAAATTCTTCTTTTTTGTTGTGTCTCTGCCAGGCTTTGGTATCAGGATGATGTTGGCCTCATAAAATGAGTTAGGGAGGGTTCCCTCTTTTTCTATTGATTGGAATAGTTTCAGAAGGAATGGTACTAGCTCCTCCTTTTACCTCTGGTAGAATTCAGCTGTGAATCCATCTGGTCCTGGACTTTTTGGTTGGTAGGCTATTAATTATTGCCTCAATTTCAGAGCCTGCTATTGGTCTATTCAGGAATTCAGCTTCTTCCTGGTTTAGTCTTGGAAGAGTGTAAGTGTCCAGGAAATGATCCATTTCTTCTAGATTATCTAGTTTATTTGCGTAGAGGTGTTTATAGTATTCTCTGATGGTAGTTTGTATTTCTGTGGGGTCGGTGGAGATATCCCCTTTGTCATTTTTTATTACATCTATTTGATTCTTCTCTCTTTTCTTCTTTATTAGTCTTGCTAGCAGTCTGTCAATTTTGTTGATCTTTTCAAAAAACCAACTCCTGGATTCATTGATTTCTTGGAGGGTTTTTTGTGTCTCTATCTCCTTCAGTTCTGCTCTGATCTTAGTTATTTCTTGCCTTCTGCTAGCTTTTGAATGTGTTTGCTCTTGCTTCTCTAGTTCTTTTAATTGCTATGTTAGAGTGTCAATTTTAGATCTTTCCTGCTTTCTCTTGTGGGCATTTAGTGCTATAAATTTCCCTCTACACACTACTTTAAATGTGTCCCAGAGATTCTGGTATGTTGTATCTATGTTCTCATTGGTTTCAAAGAACATCTTTATTTCTGCCTTCATTTCGTTATGTACCCAGTGGTCATTCAGGAGCAGGTTGTTCAGTTTCCATGTAGTTGAGCGGTTTTGATTGAGTTTCTTAGTCCTGAGTTCTAGTTTGATTGCACTGTGGTCTGAGAGACAGTTTGTTATAATTTCTCTTCTTGTACATTTGCTGAGGAGTGCTTTACTTCCAATTACGTGGTCAATTTTGGAGTAAGTACGATGTGGTGCTGAGAAGAATGTATATTCTGTTGATTTGGGGTGGAGAGTTCTATAGATGTCTATTAGGTCTGCTTGCTGCAGAGATGAATTCAATTCCTGGATATCCTTGTTAACTTTCTGTCTCGTTGATCTGTCTAATGTTGACAGTGGGGTGTTGAAGTCTCCCATTATTATTCTATGGGAGTCTAAGTCTCTTTGTAAGTCTCTAAGGACTTGCTTTATGAATCTGGGTGCTCCTGTATTGGGTGCATATATATTTAGGATAGTTAGCTCTTCCTGTTGAATTGATCCCTTTACCATTATGTAATGGCCTTCTTTGTCTCTTTTGATCTTTGATGGTTTAAAGTCTGTTTTATCAGAGACTAGGATTGCAACCCCTGCTTTTTTTTGTTCTCCATTTGCTTGGTACATCTTCCTCCATCCCTTTATTTTGAGCATATGTATGTCTCTGCGTGTGAGATGGGTCTCCTGAATACAGCAGACTGAAGGGTCTTGCCTCTTTATCCAGTTTGCCAGTCTGTGTCTTTTAATTGGACCATTTAGTCCATTTACATTTAAGGTTAATATTGTTATGTGTGAACTTGATCCTGCCATTATGATATTAACTGGTTATTTTGCTCGTTAGTTGATGCAGTTTCTTCCTAGCCTCGATGGTCTTTACATTTTGGCATGTTTTTGCAATGGCTGGTACCTGTTGTTCCTTTCCATGTTTAGTGCTTCCTTCAGGGTCTCTTGTAAGGCAGGCCTAGTGGTTTCAAAATCTCTAAGCATTTGCTTATCTGTAAAGGATTTTATTTCTCCTTCACTTATGAAACTTAGTTTGGCTGGATATGAAATTCTGGGTTTAAAATTCTTTTCTTTAAGAATGTTGAATATTGGCCCCCACTCTCTTCTGGCTTGTAGAGATTCTGCCGAGAGATCTGCTGTTAGTCTGATGGGCTTCCCTTTGTGAGAAACCCGACCTTTCTCTCTGGCTGCCCTTAAGATTTTTTCCTTCATTTCAACTTTGGTGAATCTGGCAATTATGTGTCTTGGAGTTGCTCTTCTCGAGGAGTAGCTTTGTGGCGTTCTCTGTATTTCCTGGATTTGAATGTTGGCCTGCCCTACTAGGTTGGGGAAGTTCTCCTGGATGATATCCTGAAGAGTGTTTTCCAACTTGGTTCCATTTTCCCCCTCACTTTCAGGCACCCCAATCAGACATAGATTTGGTCTTTTTACATAATCCCATACTTCTTGCAGGCTTTGTTCATTTCTTTTTCTTCTTTTTTCTTTTGGTTTCTCTTCTCAGTTCATTTCATTCATTTGATCCTCAATTGCTGATCCTCTTTCTTCCAGTTGATCGAGTCGGTTACTGAAGCTTGTGCATTTGTCACGTATTTCTCGTGTCATGGTTTTCATCTCTTTCATTTCGTTTATGACCTTCTCTGCATTAATTACTCTAGCCATCAATTCTTCCACTTTTTATTCAAGATTTTTAGTTTCTTTGCTCTGGGTATGTAATTCCTCCTTTAGCTCTGAGAAGTTTGATGGACTGAAGCCTTCTTCTCTCATCTCGTCAAAGTCATTCTCCATCAAGCTTTGATCCGTTGCTGGCGATGAGCTGCGTTCCTTTGCCGGGGGAGATGCGCTCTTATTTTTTGAATTTCCAGCTTTTCTGCCCTGCTTTTTCCCCATCTTTGTGGTTTTATCTGCCTCTGGTCTTTGATGATGATGGTGACGTACTGATGGGGTTTTGGTGTAGGTGTCCTTCCTGTTTGATAGTTTTCCTTCTAACAGTCAGGACCCTCAGCTGTAGGTCTCTTGGAGATTGCTTGAGGTCCACTCCAGACCCTGTTTGCCTGGGTGTCAGCAGCAGAGGCTGCAGAATATAGAATATTGCTGAACAGTGAGTGTACCTGTCTGATTCTTGCTTTGGAGGCTTCCTATCAGGGGTGTACTCCACCCTGTGAGGTGTGGGGTGTCAGACTGCCCCTAGTGGGGGATGTCTCCCAGTTAAGCTACTCAGGGGTCAGGGACCCACTTGAGCAGGCAGTCTGTCCCTTCGCAGCTCTCAACCTCCGTGTTGGGAGATCCACTGCTCTCTTCAAAGCTGTCACACAGAGTTGTTTGCGTCTGCAGAGGTTTCTGCTGCTTTTGTTTATCTGTGCCCTGTCCCCAGAGGTGGAGCCTACAGAGACAGGCAGGTTTCCTTGAGCTGCTGTGAGCTCCACCCAGTTCGAGCTTCCCAGCGGCTTTGTTTACCTACTTAATTCTCAGCAATGGCGGGCACCCCTCCCCCAGCCTCGCTGCTGCCTTGCGGTTAGATCGCAGACTGCTGTGCTAGCAATGAGGGAGGCTCCGTGGGCGTGGGACCCTCCTGGCCAGGTGTGGGATATAATCTCCTGGTGTGCCTGTGAGCTTAAAGCGCAGTATTGGGGTGGGAGTTACCTGATTTTCCAGGTGTTGTGTGTCTCAGTTCCCCTGGCTAGGAAAAGGGATTCCCTTTCCCCTTGCACTTCCCATTGAGGCGATGCCTCGCCCTGCTTCAGCTCTAGCTGGTCGGGCTGCAGCAGCTGACCAGCACCGATTGTCGGGCACTCCCTAGTGAGATGAACCCAGTACCTCAGTTGAAAATGCAGAAATCACCGGTCTTCTGTGCCCTGGGAGTTGGAGACTGGAGCTGTTCCTATTCAGCCATCTTGCTCTGCCGCCCCAATATTCAACATTCTTAAAGGAAAGAATTTTAAACCCAGAATTTCATATCCAGCCAAACTAAGTTTCATAAGTGAAGGAGAAATAAAATCCTTTACAGATAAGCAAATGCTTAGAGATTTTGAAACCACTAGGCCTGCCTTACAAGAGACCCTGAAGGAAGCACTAAACATGGAAAGGAACAACAGGTACCAGCCATTGCAAAAACATGCCAAAATGTAAAGACCATCGAGGCTAGGAAGAAACTGTATCAACTAATGAGCAAAATAACCAGTTAATATCATAATGGCAGGATCAAGTTCACACATAACAATCTTAACCTTAAATGTAAATGGACTAAATGGTCCAATTAAAAGACACAGACTGGCAAACTGGATAAAGAGTCAGGACCCATCAGTCTGCTGTATTCAGGAGACCCATCTCACATGCAGAGACATATATAGGCTCAAAATAAAGGGATGGAGGAAGATGTACCAAGCAAATGGAGAACAAAAAAAAGCAGGGGTTGCAATCCTAGTCTCTGATAAAACAGACTTTAAACCATCAAAGATCAAAAGAGACAAAGAAGGCCATTACATAATGGTAAAGGGATCAATTCAACAGGAAGAGCTAATTATTCTAAATATATATGCAACCAATACAGGAGCACCCAGATTCATAAAGCAAGTCCTTAGAGACTTACAAAGAGACTTAGACTCCCATAGAATAATAATGGGAGACTTCAACACCCCACTGTCAACATTAGACAGATCAACGAGACAGAAAGTTAACAAGGATATCCAGGAATTGAACTCATCTCTGCAGCAAGCAGACCTAATAGACATCTATAGAACTCTCCACCCCAAATCAACAGAATATACATTCTTCTCAGCACCACATCGCACTTATTCCAAAATTGACCACGTAATTGGAAGTAAAGCACTCCTCAGCAAATGTACAAGAAGAGAAATTATAACAAACTGTCTCTCAGACCACAGTGCAATCAAACTAGAACTCAGGACTAAGAAACTCAATCAAAACCGCTCAACTACATGGAAACTGAATAACCAGCTCCTGAATGACCACTGGGTACATAACGAAATGAAGGCAGAAATAAAGATGTTCTTTGAAACCAATGAGAACATAGATACAACATACCAGAATCTCTGGGACACATTTAAAGCAGTGTGTAGAGGGAAATTTATAGCACTAAATGCCTACAAGAGAAAGCTGGAAAGATCTAAAATTGACACTTTAACATCACAATTAAAAGAACTAGAGAAGCAAGAACAAACACATTCAAAAGCTAGCAGAAGGCAAGAAATAACTAAGATCAGAGCAGAACTGAAGGAGACAGAGACACAAAAAACTCTCCAAAAACCAATGAATCCAGGAGTTGGTTTTTTGAAAAGATCAACAAAATTGATAGACCACTAGCAAGACTAATAAAGAAGAAAAGAGAGAAGAATCAAATGATGCAATAAAAAATGATAAAGGGGATATCACCACCGACCTCACAGAAATACAAACTACCATCAGAGAATACAACAAGCACCTCTATGCAAATAAACTACAAAATCTAGAAAAAAATGGATAATTTCCTGGACACTTACACTCTTCCAAGACTAAACCAGGAAGAAGCTGAATTCCTGAATAGACCAATAGCAGGCTCTGAAATTGAGGCAATAATTAATAGCCTACCAACCAAAAAAAGTCCAGGATCAGATGAATTCACAGCTGAATTCTACCAGAGGTACAAGGAGGAGCTAGTACCATTCCTTCTGAAACTATTCCAATCAATAGAAAAAGAGGGAATCCTCCCTAACTCATTTTATGAGGCCAACATCATCCGGATACCAAAGCCTGGCAGAGACACAACAAAAAAGGAGAATTTTAGACCAATATCCCTGATGAACATCGATGCAAAAATCCTCAATAAAATACTGGCAAACCAGATCCAGCAGCACATCAAAAAGCTTATCCACCATGATCAAATGGGCTTCATCCCTGGGATGCAAGGCTGGTTCAACATTTGCAAATCAATAAACATAATACAGCATATAAACAGAACCAAAGACAAGAACCACATGATTATCTCAATAGATGCAGAAAAGGCCTTCGACAAAATTCAACAGCCCTTCATGCTAAAAACGCTCAATAAATTTGGTATTGATAGAACGTATCTCAAAATCATAAGAGCTATTTATGACAAACCCACAGCCAATATCATACTAAACGGGCAAAAACTGGAAAAATTCCCTTTGAAAACTGGCACAAGACAGGGATGCCCTCTCTCACCACTCCTATTCAACATAGTGTTGGAAGCTCTGGCTAGGGCAATCAGGCAAGAGAAAGAAACCAAGGGTATTCAGTTAGGAAAAGAAGAAGTCAAATTGTCCCTCTTTGCAGATGACATGATTGTATATTTAGAAAATCCCATTGTCTCAGCTCAAAATCTCCTTAAACTGATAAGCAACTTCAGCGAAGTCTCAGTATACAAAATTAATGTGCAAAAATCACAAGCATTCTTATACACCAGTAACAGACAAACAGAGAGCCAAATCATGAATGAACTTCCATTCACAATAGCTTCAAAGAGAATAAAATACCTAGGAATCCAACTTACAAGGGATGTAAAGGACGTCTTCAAGGAGAACTACAAACCACTGCTCAGTGAAATAAAAGAGGACACAAACAAATGGAAGAACATACCATGCTCATGGATAGGAAGAATCAATATCGTGAAAATGACCATACTGCCCAAGGTTATTTATAGATTCAATGCCATCCCCATCAAGCTACCAAGAGTTTCTTCACAGAATTGGAAAAAACTGCTTTAAAGTTCATATGGAACCAAAAAAGAGCCCGCATCTCCAAGACAATCCTAAGTCAAAAGAACAAAGCTGGAGGCATCACGCTACCTGACTTCAAACTATACTACAAGGCTACAGTAACCAAAACAGCATGGTACTGGTACCAAAACAGAGATATAGACCAATGGAACAGAACAGTGTCCTCAGAAATAATACCACACATCTACAGTCATCTGATCTTTGACAAACCTGACAAAAACAAGAAATGGGGAAAGGATTCCCTATTTAATAAATGGTGCTGGGAAAATTGGCTAGCCATAAGTAGAAAGCTGAAACTGGATCCTTTCCTTACTCCTTATACGAAAATTAATTCAAGATGGATTAGAGACTTAAATGTTAGACCTAATACTATAAAAACCCTAGAAGAAAACCTAGGAAATACCATTCAGGACATAGGCATGGGCGAGGACTTCATGTCTAAAACACCAAAAGCAATGGCAACAAAAGCCAAAATTGACAAATGGGATCTAATTAAACTCAAGAGCTACTTCACAGCAAAAGAAACTACCATCAGGGTGAACAGGCAACCTACAGAATGGGAGAAAATTTTTGCAATCTACTCATCTGACAAAGGGCTAATATCCAGAACCTACAAAGAACTCCAACAAATTTACAAGAAAAAAACAAAAAACCCCATCAAAAAGTGGGCAGAGGATATGAACAGACATTTCTCAAAAGAGGACATTCATACAGCCAACAGACACATGTAAAAATGCTCATCATCACTGGCCATCAGAGAAATGCAAATCAAAACCACAATAAGATACCATCTCGCACCAGTTAGAATGGCAATCATTCAAAAGTCAGGAAACAACAGGTGCTGGAGAGGATGTGGAGAAATAGGAACACTTTTACACTGCCGGTGGGATTGTAAACTAGTTCAACCATTATGGAAAACAGTATGGCGATTCCTCAAGGATCTAGAACTAGAAATACCATATGACCCAGCCATCCCATTACTGGGTATATACCCAAAGGATTATAAATCATGCTGCTATAAAGACACATGCACACGTATGTTTATTGCGGCACTATTCAGAATAGCAAAGACTTGGAATCAACGCAAATGTCCATCAGTGACAGATTGGATTAAGAAAATGTGGCACATATACACCATGGAATACTATGCAGCCATAAAAAAGGATGAGTTTGTGTCCTTTGTAGGGACATGGATGCAGCTGGAAACCATCATTCTCAGCAAACCATCGCAAGAACAGAAAACCAAACACCGCATGTTCTTACTCATAGGTGGGAACTGAACAATGAGATCACTTGGACTCGGGAAGGGGGACATCACACACCGGGACCTATCACGGGGAGTGGGGAGGGCCAAGGGATTGCATTGGGAGTTATACCTGATGTAAATGACGAGTTGATGGGTGCAGCACACCAACATGGCACAAGTATACATATGTAACAAACCTGCACGTTATGCACATGTACCCTAGAACTTAAAGTATAATAAAAAAATAAATAAATAAAAATAAAATTAAATTAAATTTAAAAAGAAAAGTGAAACACAACATACCAAGATCTGTGGGATACAGGAAAAGCAGCGATAAGAAACAAGTTCACAGCAATGAACAACTACATCAAAAAAACAGAAAGACCTCAAATAAACAATCCTAAAATGCACCTCAGGGAACTAAAAAATAAGAACAAACCAAACCCCAAATCAGCAGAAGGAAAGAAATAGTAAAGATCAGAGCACAACTAAATGAAATATAGACTAAAACAATGTTACAAAGGATCAATGAAAAGTTGTTTTTTGAAAAGATAAGCAAAATCAATAAAACACTTGCTAGACTAACGAAGGGAAAAAAAAAAGACGCAAGTAAAATCAGAAATGAAAAAGGAGACATTGCAACTAATACCACGAAATTTAAAATGTTCACCAGAGACTATTATGAACTATACACTAACAAACTAGAAAACCTATAAGACATACACAAGTTTCTGGACACATACAACTTACCAAAATTGAATCAGGAAGAGAGAAAACCTGAACAGACAATTAATGGGTAATCAGATTAAATCAGTAATAAAAAGTTTCCTAGCAAAGAAAAGTCCAGGACCAGATGGCTTCACTGCCAAATTCAACTAAACTTTCAAAGAACAAAACAAGTCTTAACAAATTTTTAAAAATCAAACTCATATCAAGTATCTTTCCAACAATGGATTAAAACTAGAAATTAATAATAGAAGAAACAATAGAAATTGCACAAAATCATGGAAATTAAACAACATGCTCCTCAACAATGAATGGGTCAATGAAGAAAATAAGAAATTTGTTGAGAAAAAAATGAATACACAATGTACAAAAATCTATAGAATATAGCAAAAGTAGTTCTAAGAGGTAAATTCACAGCAATAAAGGCCTACATCAAAAAAAGTAGAAAGACTCCAAATAAACAACCTAATGAGGCACTTCAAGAAACTAGAAAAGCAAGAACAAACCAAACCCAAAATTAGTAGAAAAAAAGAAATAATAAAAATTAGAGCAGAAAAAAATGGCATTGAGACTATATATATAATATAATCAATGAAAACATGACATTGAGACTATAGATAATATATATTATCAATGAAAAATGACATTGAGACTATATATATACATATCATCAATTAAATGAAAATTTGGTTTTTTGGAAAGATAAACAAAATCATGAAACCATTAGCTAGACTAAGAAAAGACCCCAGTAAAAATCAAGGATGAAGAAAAGACATTACAACTGATTCCACAGATACATACAAAGGATTATTAGAGACCATAATGAACAATTTGTTGTATGCCAACAAATTGGAAAACCTAGAGGAAATAGATAAATTCCTGGAAACATACAACCTACCAATATTGAATCAGGAAAAAAAAAGAAAATTTGAACAGACCAATAATGATTAATGAGATTCAATCGGTAACAACAAATTTCTCAACAAAGGAAAGTCCAGAACCAGACGGCTTCACTGCCAAATTCAACCACACTTTTCAGGAAGTATAAACATCAATTCTCCTAAAACTGTTCCCAAAAATTGAAGAGGAGGGAATTCTAACTCATTCTATGAGGCCAGAATTACTCCGATACCCAAACCAGATAGAAACACAACAAAAAAAGAAAACTACAGGCCAATATGCCTGATGAACATAGATGTAAACATCCTGAACAAAATACTAGCAAACCAAATTTAACAACATATAAAAAGATTATTTATCATGATTAAATGGGGTTTGCCCTGAATAAAAGCATGCTTCAACATATGCAAATCAATAAAAGTGATACATCACATGAACAGAATCAAGAACAAAAGCCATGATCGTTTCCATAAATGCTAAAAAAGTACTTGATAAAATTCAACACTGCTTCATGATAAAAACTCTCAATAACTGGGTATAGAAGAAACATACTTCTAAGCAATAAAGCCCATATATGACAAACCCACAGCTAACATCATAATGAATGGGGAAAAATAAAGGTTTTCCTCTAAGCTCTGGAGCAAAACAAGGATGACCACTTTCACAACTCCTATTCGACATAGTACTAGAAGTCCTAGCCACAGCAATTAGGTAGGAGAAAGAAATAAAGGGCATCCAAACTGGAAAGGAAGAAATCAAATTATCCTTGTTTGCAGACAACATGATCTTGTATTTAGAAAAACCTAAAGACTCTACCAAAAAGTTCTTAGAACTGATAAACAAATTCCGTAAAGCTGTAGGATACAAAATCAACATGAAAATTTAGTGGCATTTATATACACCAGCAGCAAGCAATCTGAAAAAGAAATCAAGAAATCCATCCTATGACCCCGTTTATAGCACTACCAAAAAAACCTAAATGTCTAGGAATTAATTTAACCAGAGAAGTGAAAGTTCCCTACAATAAAAACTATAAAACATTGATGAAAGAAACTGAAAAGGAGACAAGTAATGGAAAAAATCCCATGCTTATGGGGACTGGAAGAATTAATATTGTTAAAATGTCCATACTACTCCAAGAAATCTATAGATTCAATGCAATCTCTATGAAAATATCAATGACATCCTTCACAGACATAGAAAAAAGCATTCCTAAAATTTGTATGAAACCACAAAAGACCCCAAATAGCCAAAGCAATCCTGAGCAAAAAGAAGAAAGCTAGAGGCATCACACTACTTGACTTCAAATATACTACAAGTCTATTATAATCAAAATAGCATGGTATTGACACAAAAACAGACACATAAACCAATGGAACAGAATACAGAACCCAGAAATAGATCCACATATTTATAGCCAACTCATTTTCACAAATGTGCCAAGAACATACATTGGGGAAAGAATATCTTTTTCAATAAATAGTTCTGGGAAAACTGGATGTCCATATGCAGAAGAACGAAACTAGACCCCTATGTCTCACTATATACAAAAATCAACTCAAAATGGATTAAAGACTTAAATGTGATACCTAAAATCAGGAGACTGATGAGAGCAAACATTGGGGAAACACTTTCAGACATTTGTCTAGGCAAATTTTGGTGGGGGGGTAAGACCTCAAAAGGACAGGCAACAAAAGTAAAAATAAATAAATGGAACTACATTGAATTAAAAAGTTCTGCAGAGCAAAGGAAACAACCAACATAATGAAGAGACAGCCTGTGGAACGGGAAGAAATATTTGCAAACTATTCATCTGACAAGGGATTAATAACCATTACATATAAGGAAACCAAACAGCTCAACAGCTAAGAAAAAAAAACATTAAAAAGTGGGCAAATTAGCTGAATAGATATTTCACAAAAGACATACAAATGGTCAAAAGGCATATGAAGAAATGCTCAGCATCACTAATTATCAAGGAAAATCACAATGAGATATCATCTCAGCCCAGTTAAAATTTCTATTATTAAAAAGAAAAAAATAACAGATGCTGGCAAGGATGCAGAGAAAAGAGAACTCTTATGCATTGTTGGTAGAATATACATTAGTACAGCCACTATGGAAAACAGTATGAAAGTTCCTTAAAGCACTAAAAATAGATCTACCATATGATCCAGCAATCCTCCTCCTGGGTGTTCATCCAAAAGAAAGAAAATCAGTTTATTGAAGAGATATCTGCATGCTCACATTTATTGTGGCACTGTTCACAATAGTAACAATATGGAATCAATCTAAGTGTCTATCAGAGGATGAATGGATAAAGAAAGTAGTATATATACACAATGGAATATTATTTAGCCATTAAGAAAGAACGAAATTTGCAGCAACATGAATGGACCTGGAGGACATGTTAAGTGAAATAAGCCAGGCACAGAAAGGCAAATATTGCATGTTCTTACTCAAATGTGGGAGCTAAAAAAGCTTATCTCATGGAAGTAGAGTAGAATGATGGTTACCAAAGGCTGGGAAAGGTAGAAAGGAGGAAGGATAAAGAGAGATTGGTTAATGAGTATGAAAATACAGCTAGAAGGAATAGTTCTAGTGTTTGATACCATCATATGGTGAGTATAGTTAACAATAATTATTTATTTCAACATAGTTAGAAGAGATTTGGAATGTTCCCAATACAAAGAAATAATAAAAGTTAGAGGTGATAAATATCCCAGTTGCCCTGATTTGATTATTACACATCACATGCATGTATCAAAATATCACATGTACCTGATAAATACGTATAATTATTAGGTATCAATTTTTAAAATTAAAAAAAAGCTAAGCATATCTAGAACAGAGCCTTGCAAAATTCCAACACCATAAAAAGAAGCAAGCAAAGACAACTGGAATTAATATTTTTGCTAACCAAATAGTAACTCCATATTTATATTATATAACTTAGGTTAGTAAATTATAATTATAAAGCCTATTATCATTATGATAATTTTATAAGACATATATATAATTACACAATTCCACATACACGATACTGTTGATTTAGACTAACATTCTGCATGTGTTAAATATTCTTGCCAGTGTAATTGTCCCTTTAAGAGTTGAGTCTTTTAAGAGTTAAGAGTCCTAATTTAAAGTCAGAAACGAGTTCAAATTCTACCTCTGCCACTTAGTATCGATGTGATTTTGCAAGTTAATTAACATGGTTAAACCTCAATTTCATTGTCTGTAAGACAGAAATACTAATACTTCACCTAAGAATTTGAACAGTTAATGTCTAAATATCTATAAGTCACATTGACAGGTACACAGAAGATACTAATTTAAAAAAAAAAAATAGCTCTGCAGCAAGTAACAATGGAAGCAAGCAAAAACAAGTTTTTACTATTTTTTTATAATAACGCTACACTCTAAAAATATATCCACAAGCTGTATGAATGTCTTCTTTTGAGAAATGTCTGTTCATATCCTTTGCCCACTTTTTGATGGGGTTGTTTTTTTCTTGTAAATTTGTTGGAGTTCTTTGTAGGTTCTGGATATTAGCCCTTTGTCAGATGAGTAGATTGCAAAAATTTTCTCCCATTCTGTAGGTTGCCTGTTCACTCTGATGGTAGTTTCTTTTGCTGTGCAGAAGCTCTTTAGTTTAATGAGATCCCATTTGTCAATTTTGGCTTTTGCTGCCGTTGCTTTTGGTGTTTTAGACATGAAGTCTTTGCCCATGCCTATGTCCTGAATGGTACTACCTAGGTTTTCCTCTAGGGTTTTTATGGTATTAGGTCTAACATTTAAGTCTCTAATCCATCTTGAATTAATTTTCGTATAAGGAGTAAGGAAAGGATCCAGTTTCAGCTTTCTACTTATGGCTAGCCAATTTTCCCAGCACCATTTATTAAATAGGGAATCCTTTCCCCATTTCTTGTTTCTCTCAGGTTTGTCAAAGATCAGATGGCTGTAGATGTGTGGTATTATTTCTGAGGACTCTGTTCTGTTCCATTGGTCTATATCTCTGTTTTGGTACCAGTACCATGCTGTTTTGGTGACTGTAGCCTTGTAGTATAGTTTGAAGTCAGGTAGCGTGATGCCTCCAGCTTTGTTCTTTTGACTTAGGATTGTCTTGGAGATGCGGGCTCTTTTTTGGTTCCATATGAACTTTATAGCAGTTTTTTCCAATTCTGTGAAGAAGCTCATTGGTAGCTTGATGGGAATGGCATTGAATCTATAATAGGAACACTTTTACACTGTTGGTGGGATTGTAAACTAGTTCGACCATTATGGAAAACAGTATGGCGATTCCTCAAGGACCTAGAACTAGATGTACCATATGACCCAGCCATCCCATTACTGGGTATATACCCAAAGGATTATAAATTATGCTGCTATAAAGACACATGCACACGTATGTTTATCGCGGCACTATTCACAATAGCAAAGACTTGGAATCAACCCAAATGTCCATCAGTGACAGATTGGATTAAGAAAATGTGGCACATATACACCATGGAATACTATGCAGCCATAAAAAAGGATGAGTTTGTGTCCTTTTTAGGGACATGGATGCAGCTGGAAACCATCATTCTTAGCAAGCTATCACAAGAACAGAAAACCAAACACCGCATGTTCTCACTCATAGGTGGGAACTGAACAATGAGATCACTTGGACTCGGGAAGGGGAACATCACACACTGGGGCCTATCATGGGGAGGGGGGAGGGGGGAGGGATTGCATTGGGAGTTATACCTGATGTAAATGACGAGTTAATGGGTGCAGCACACCAACATGGCACAAGTATACATATGTAACAAACCTGCATGTTATGCACTTGTACCCTACAACTTAAAGTATAATAATAATAAATAAATTAAAATATATATATATATATCCACAAGCAATGTGACCCTTACCTTAATAAGTGAGACACCAACAGGACAGGAACTAACTCAAAAACCAAGATGAGAAGAAAAACATAAAGAACAGGAATTTATTGTGACAAGTTCTTTCTGAGGACAAAGTTATCTGGTTCTAACCTTTTCTTTAAAAATGTAATCCTACTTTAATTCTTCTACTTAATATCGATCTTCTTTTAAAGGATAGTGCATACTTGCCCTCCTCAGTTAGCATATGTAAGTAGTGTGAGTTTAAATTTTAATACTAAAGAAAAACTTTGCTGTTTGGGTTTCAATTAGAGCATTAAATATTAAATTTCAAGTTTTGAAGCTTCTGCCAAATTTTATATTTTACATAACTTTTACAGATATGTATTAAGTCTTATAGTATCATCAGATCACTGTGACTGACTGTAATGTGCTTGAGTTTATAGACAGAGCTTCTAATGCTCTGGTTTTCACATTCCAATTGCATAAAAATTGCCAACAAAAATTTATGAATTAACAATGTGTCTTGTCTCCATTCTGCTCCATTACCTTACTTTATAAATGGTAAGACTGGAAACTGATCCAAAGAGTCAAAGAGCTAAGGATGGAGCTTTGGAGAGTAAAAACATTTAAGCACAGACCATGGAAGAAAACCCTTCAAAAAGCCTGAAAAAAGCTGTGAAAATCAAATTATAAAGTGTTGAAGAGTAAGCGAAAGTTAAGGGAGTCAGAGACAATGAGTGCTGACTGCTCTTTTAAGGAGTTCAGTTATTAAGAGATGGAAATGGATGACAGAAATAAATTAGATGATGATAATTCATCATTATTTCCACTCACCTAAAACCTTCTCTTTCTCATTTATTGCTTTGCTTTTTTATTTATTTATTTATTTATTTTGAGACAGGGTCTTGCTCTATTGCCCAAGCTGGAGTGCAGTGGCACAGTCTCGGCTCACTGCAGCCTCTCCTTCCTGGGTTCAAGTAATTCTCCCACCTCAGCCTCCTGAGTAGCTCGGATTACAGGAGCATGCCACCATGCCCAGCTAACCTGGCCAACATGGTGAAACACCATCTCTACTAAAAATGCAAAAAATGTATTGCTTTTCTTAGTGGATGTTACCACCATACATACTGCCATCCAAGACAGAAGCCTGGATTACTTCCATTCCCTCATCTGTCATCTGACTCATCTTCCTTATTCTACCTCACCTCTCAGTCTAGTATCAACATAGCAGTGAGTCAGATCATGCCACTCCCCTGCTCAAAACCTTACCTAATAAATAAGCCAACCATATGGTATGTTAGAAGTGTATATCAAATAGAAGGGTCAGGGTGGGCTTTATTGAGGTGATATTTGAGCAGAGACTTGAAGGAGATAAAGGATATAGCCAAATGGACATTTAGGGGAAGAGCAATCCTGGCAAAAATTCTTTTTCTTTTAAGTGACTTTTTAAAAAATTATTATACTTTAAGTTCTAGAGTACATGTGCACAACATGCAGGTTTGTTACATATGTATACATGTGTCATGTTGGTGTGCTGCACCCATTAACTCATCATTTACATTAGGTATATCTCCTAATGCTATCCCTTCCCCCTACCCCCTCCCCACAATAGGATCCAGTGTGTGATATTCCCCTTCCTGTGTCCAAGTGATCTCATTGTTCAATTCCCACCTATGAGTGAGAACATGCGGTGTTTCAGCTTCTGTTCCTGCGATAGTTTGCTGAGAATGATGGTTTCCAGTTACATCCATGTCCCTACAAAGGACATGAACTCATCCTTTTTAATGGCTGCATAGTATTCCATGGTGTATATGGGCCCTGTTTTCTTAATCCGGTCTTTCATTGATGGACATTTGGGTTGGTTCCAAGTCTTCCTTATTGTGAATAGTGTCACATTAAACATACATGTGCATGTGTCATTATAGCAGTATAGCAGTATGACTTATAATCCTTTGGGTATATACCCAGTAATGGGATGGCTGGGTCAAATGGTATTTCTAGTTCTAGATCCTTGAGGAATCACCACACTGTTTTCCGCAATGGTTGAACTAGTTTACAGTCCCACCAATGGTGTAAAAGTGTTCCTATTTCTCCACATCCTCTCCAGCACCTGTTGTTTCCTGACTTTTTAATGATTGTCATTCTAACTGGTGTGAGATGGTATCTCATTGTGGTTTTGATTTGCATTTCTCTGATGGCCAGTGATGATGAGCATTTTTTCAAGTGTCTGTTGGTTGTATGAATGTCTTCTTTTGAGAAGTGTCTGTTCATATCCTTTGCCCACTTTTTGATGGGGTTGTTTGTTTTTTTCATGTAAATTTGATTGAGTTCTTTATAGGTTCTGGATATTAGCCCTTTGTCAGATGAGTAGATTGCAAAAATTTCTCCCATTCTGTAGGTTGCCTGTTCACTCTGATGGTAGTTTCTTTTGCTGTGCAGAAGCTCCTTAGTTTAATTAGATCCCATTTGTCAATTTTGGCTTTTGTTGCCATTGCTTTTGGTGTTTTAGACATGAAGTCCTCGCCCATGCCTATGTCCTGAATGGTACTACCTAGGTTTTCTTCTAGGGTTTTTATGGTTTTAGGTCTAACGTTTAAGTCTCTGATCCATCTTGAATTAATTTTCGTATAAGGAGTAAGGAAAGGATCCAGTTTCAGCTTTCTATTTATGGCTAGCCAGTTTTCCCAGCACCATTTATTAAATAGGGAATCCTTTCCCCATTTCTTGTTTTTGTCAGGCTTGTCAAAGATCAGATGGCTGTAGATGTGAGGTACTATTTCTGAGGGCTCTGTTCTGTTCCATTGGTCAAGTGGGCTTCATCCCTGGGATGCAAGGCTGGTTCAACATTCGCAAATCAATAAACATAATACAGCATATAAACAGAACCAAAGACAAAAAACACATGATTATCTCAATAGATGCAGAAAAGGCCTTTCACAAAATTCAACAGCCCTTCATGCTAAAAACTCTCAATAAATTCGGTATTGATGGAACATATCTCAAAATAATAAGAGCTATTTATGACAAACCCACAGCCAATATCATACTGAATGAGCAAAAACTGGAAGCATTCCCTTTGATAACTGACACAAGACAGGGATGCCCTCTCTCACCACTCCTATTCAACATAGCGTTGGAAGCTCTGGCTAGGGCAATCAGGCAAGAGAAAGAAATCAAGGGTATTCAGTTAGGAAAAGAAGAAGTCAAATTGTTCCTGTTTGCAGATGACATGATTGTATATTTAGAAAACCCCATCATCTCAGCCCAAAATCTCCTTAAGCTGATAAGCAATTTCAGCAAAGTCTCACATTTTGCACAAAATCGATGTGCAAAAATCACAAGCATTCTTATACACCAGTAACAAACAGAGAGCCAAATCATGAATGAACTTCCATTCACAATTGCTTCAAAGAGAATAAAATACCTAGGAATCCAACTTCCAAGGGATGTAAAGGACGTCTTCAAGGAGAACTACAAACCACTGCTCAGTGAAATAAAAGAGGACACAAACAAATGGAAGAACAAACCATGCTCATGGATAGGAAGAATCAATATGGTGAAAATGGCCATACTGCCCAAGGTAATTTATAGATTCAATGCCATCCCCATTAAGCTACCAATGACTTTCTTCATAGAATTGGAAAAAACTGCTTTAAAGTTCAAATGGAACCCCGCATTGCCAAGACAATCCTAAGCCCAAAGAACAAAGCTGGAGGCATCATGCTACCTGACTTCAAACTATACTACAAGGCTACAGTAACCAAAACAGCATGGTACTGGTACCAAAAATTCTTTTAAAAAGAAGGATGCCTGGAGGTTTTGGAGAATACCAAGGAAGCTAATATGGCTTCAGCTGGGTACCACGAGGGAGAGTTGTGAAAGATGAGGCCAGAAAGGAAACAGAGGTCTGATTAGTTTACTACTCATTACATTCATACTACAAATGCCTTACTCTCCCTTCTCTATCTCTATCTCCTATCCCACCACTATCCCCTGCCACACACACACACACACATGCACACACACACAAACACACACACATTAAAAGACAAATATTCTGGATTTTTTTCCGACAATCGAGGTCCTTATATCTAAACTTTTTTTCTTTTTTTTTTTTTTTTTGGTACCATTTCTAACACCTGAACGGTTTGTGAGAATCGCTTCCAGTCACTCTTCTCCATCTGTCCACTTTAATGGACCACGTCTGCATGCTGAATGTTTCGGGTAGTAGGAACTAAGGGATAGAGACTATGAATACCAAGCCAGTAAGAGCATCAAATATCAAGATAAGAACACACAGCCTAAGTAACACAGTGAGACCTCATCTCTACAAAAAATTTAAAAATTAGACAGATGCAGTGGCATACAGCTATAATCTCAGCTACTTGGGAAGCTAAAGTGGGAGGATCACTTGGCCCTGGAGTTGGAAGCTACAGTGAGCCATGGTCGCACCACAGCACTTTAGTCTGGGCAACAGAGTGAGACCAAAAAATAAAATATATATATATATATATATATATATATATATATAGAGAGAGAGAGAGAGAGAGAGAGAGAGAGAGAGAGAGCACAAAGAGTGGTAAACTACAGCCTGGAGTTCATAGCTAGCTTGTCATCCATTTTTGTGTAGCCTACAGGATAAAAAGGTTTTCTATATTTGTAAGTGGTTGAAAAAATATATGACACGTGAAATTATATTAAATTCAAAGATCAGTATTGATAAATAAGTTATACTGAAACAAAGCCATGCTCGTTTGTTTACATATCATCTATGACTGCCTTTATGCTACAACAACAGAGTTGAGTAGTTGCAACAAAAACTATCTGTCCTGCAGAGGTAATATTTTGTACTATCTGGCCCTTTACCAAAAAAAAAAAAAAAAAAAAAAATTGCTGGCCCCTATTTTAGGAGAACACTGGCCCCAAGAGCACATTCACCTGGAATAGTCTTCACTCACTCTCATATATATATACGAGAAAGATACTGAGAGAATAAATAAAAGGATATGAGTATAAATGAGCTCTGGATTCCCAGCATTTGGAGCATTTTGGAGTTCTTGGAAGAGAAAATGGAGGATATTAAGAGAGAAAGAAACAACTCAATAGGCAGACCAGTACTGAAGCAGAATATATTCCAGAGTGTGGGTCTGAAGCTGAAAGATATGTCACCATGCCTGTCTCATCCCCAGGGAATATATACTAAGCTGTAAAACTATATCTAATCCATTTTTTATTTTTTGAGGTAATAGTATAAAGAGGATATAGAAGGAAGCACTATTTGACCAGTTTCATATTATAACTAACTTCTTTTGATTCTATTTACCCAAAATCATGACCTTCGACCTTCTCTTATGGACATATCCCTATTTTTTACACAGTCTCCTCATTTATAGAGACTAGGCTACAAAGAACTGTCAGAAATTACATGAAATAATTTCTGTAAGGAAAAAGGACAGAAAAGTCAAAGAAGAAAAGATCTGCTTTAGAATTTCCCTATGATCCAAGAGATGGTGCAATAGGCACATTATTCTGTCTTCCAGACAGGCAGAAAAAAATGAGTGCACACAGATGGTATGGGAAATTCACTTTTTATCCTTGCTAGTTTTGTTTGTTTGTTTTTCCTAGGTGAAACACTCCATTCCTGAAGAACTGTTTCCAAAATCCTTCCTTTATCAAGACAATAGTTCCCTACTTGCTGACTATTCCTAGAAAAAGCAGATTTGAATTTGAATTCTGTCTTCTCCACTTTATAGCTAAGTGGCTTGAAACAAGTTATGGATTTCATCTGAGCCTCAGTTTGCTCATCTGCAAAATGGAAATATAATATCTAGATAACAGGGTTGTTGTTAGAATTAATGAAACAATGTACACCCACACACAAAGCACTATGCTTGACATAAAAAGGAATGTAATTTCCATTCTTCTGCCAACACACAGAGAAAGGTACTCAAAAACCTAGAACATGGCACATACCATAGAAAAGCTTTTCTCCTGAAACCTATCATTTCCAAGGGGAAAAACCACTAACCAAACCTATGATGGAGGAATCTTCATGTGCAACCCTGTTACTGTGGAGAACACACTCTGAAAAAAAACATGAATCTGTTTCAAAAGTGGCTTTGGTGATAATCTAGTCCAACTCTTAATAAGTAATTCTCAACGAGGAGAGAAGAGACCAAAACACATATATAATATGCCTCTTATTTTCATGATACAAACCAGGAAATAAAGCCTAACAAAATTCTAGTTGGTGAGCATATTCAGAAAACAAAGTACTGAAAGAATTAATTTTTTCTTTAATAGTAAAAAACTATTCATATGATACTTGACAATAAATTCAATTACTTCACAAAGAGCTCATTGCATTTTCAATCAATGCAAATATTAAATATTTCTACCTTACATCAAATCAAAATTTATCTCCCTTTTATGAGCAGCCAAAGATCCCTTGCTCTGTTCCCTTTCCCCACCACCTCACACACGCTGACATTCACAAATTCACCTTCACTCTTGCTCTCTCATGCAAGAGTTAGTGGTTCTGATGTACCACACTTTTCAGCCCTTGTTTTCTCTCAGATCTTCCTCTCCTGGAGAATCTTCCTGAAAAGCAAATACAGAAGAGGAGCAAAGAGTGGTAAACTACAGCCTGCAGTTCATAGCTAGCTTGTCATCCATTTTTGTGTAGCCTACAGGATAAAAAGGTTTTCTACATTTGTAAGTGGTTGAAAAAATATATGACATGTGAAATTATATTAAATTCAAAGATCAGTATTGATAAATGAGTTATACTGAAACAAAACCATGCTCGTTTGTTTACATATCATCTACGGCTGCCTTTATGCTACAACAACAGAGTTGAGTAGTTGCAACAGAAACTATCTGTCCTGCAGAGATAATATTGTGTACTATCTGGCCCTTTACAAAAAACAAGTTTGCTGGCCCCTATTTTAGGAGAACACTGGCCCCAAGAGCACATTCACCTGGAATAGTCTTCACTCACAACCCTCTCCTCCCTTCGTGACAACAGCTGGCTCCTGCAGGAAATTGGTCTTCACTCAGCAAACTCCACCTCCCCTTTACTCCCACAGTCTCAGCCACACCTTTAAAAGGTCATTGTTCTGATGAGGCATGAAAACCTGGCCCAATCAGATGTCCAGAGGAAACACGTCTACAGAATGGATACTGACTCTGCAGCCCTCTGGGCAATTCTTAGAAGAAAACACATAGCCTAACAATAGTTGAATTTGGAATCCTGTAATTTATCACTTGCCAACAGTTGCTACCACACCTTCTCAAATCCCGATGACCATATTGCACAAGTTTTAAGTCCATGTAACTTCACACACCTTCAGTGAAATTTGTGTTATATGTTCACAATGGAAGAAATGCAGAGCGAGGGCCTCAGAAAAAAGCAGAAAGCTATTCATTGATTCTCAATGCTAAGATTCAGTTTATATTCAGGTAAAATCATGTCCTCAGGCAAAAAAGACAAGAGAGAGGGCAGACCCTAGTAATCATGTGAAAAGGTGGAAGTTGGTCAACACAGAGGACTATAGTCTTGATCCTTGTTTTTCTTTCAATTGAATTCAAACTTACATTTATTGGAGACCGTTATGTGACAAGCAGTATACTAGGTCTCCAAGTGACATAAGGATAAATAATGTCCATTCCTTATTCTCACGGAGCTCATAGCCTAGAAATGAAATAAGCCCGTAGACAAATGTGTGTGTATGTGTGTATACGTGTGTGTGTATGTGTGTGTTTGTGAAAGGCAAGGATATACAACAAATAACTAACAGTAGTTATTTTTGGCTAGTGGTTTTAAAGGTATTTTGATTTTATCTTATTTGCTTATCAATATTTTCTAATTTTTATATTAAACAATAATTGTATAGTAAAACAATTTTTAAAGATTACAATATAGTATGATTGATACAACAATAAATATGAACAAGATACACAATTACAACTCCCTCTTGAGTAAT
Organism: Chlorocebus sabaeus; assembly: GCF_047675955.1. Classification (NCBI taxonomy): domain Eukaryota; kingdom Metazoa; phylum Chordata; class Mammalia; order Primates; family Cercopithecidae; genus Chlorocebus; species Chlorocebus sabaeus. Next base: position 11,156,740 of record NC_132923.1, read on the forward strand.
TCAGGAAAGATTTCCTATGGGAAGCCTAAATTGGATTTTGAAGAATAATTAGTTCACTAGGCAATGAGGAAAGACATTCTAAGAAAAAAATATGAAATAACATGGTGTATTGAGGAAGTTTGAAATATTACTAGTTAATTACTGGTGGAGCACAAAGAGAAATATGGAGGGGAGAAATGGAGCTGGAAAAAAGCCACAGCCCAGATCATGAGGAGTCATAGATCCCACACTAACATGCACACATTTCTTCCTAAGATTATATGGTGTTTGAAATGAAAGCTACGTTGGTGAATGGCCAATAAGGGGTCTGGTAAATTGAGATAAAAGGTAAAATGAAATTAAAGAGATAAAAGGATGACCTGGAGCCATTATCCATTTCAAAAGGTAATAACAATACCACAGATGACACTTTGGCTGGAATATCATTTAAGAAAATTTAGCTTAGAATGGAGAGTTTGACAAGATGATCTTTACAGTCCTTTTAATCATCAGTTTCCATGATTCTTTGACATTTGGGCCATGATATCCCTGCACACACTCCATTCAATTTCTATTAAAATCCACACAATTTGTTGTCAATGTATTGTGCTACATAGTTTGATAAATACAAAAAGAGGCCTTTCTGCAAAGTGTCCTGACACTTTGGCAGGTGGGGCCGAGAGTAGCCCAGATTTGGGAACTGCTAATGCAATCTTAGGTGAACATGTAAGGAAGTGAGAAAGAAGGTAAACACCTGGGAGGTGGAGACAGAGGTGGTGATGGGCTTGTTTAGGAGTAAATTAGGACATCTCAAAGAGAGCAGCTCCTCCCTAAGATGGACCATTATTCCCTCTATAAAAAGGCCACTCTGCCCAACTAGCAGCACCCTGAAAGCTGCTTCTGTCTCTATCCTACTTGTTCCTCTGGTGAGCTAGGTAAGTGAGCAGGAGTTCAACTCCATTCAAGGGTACTTAGGGCTATAAATTATGAAAGTCCGGGATATGCTCTAAGGCAAAGAGGCACTAGATACAAGGCTTCTCTTTAGTATACTCTGGGGAACTTTGGTATAAGTTTAAGTTTACTGAAAAGAAAAATGAAACGACTAGGACTATGTATATTATCTCCTTTCTTTGAGGTTGTTTCCCTCATAACATGGATACCATGGGGTTCTAATTATCCACAGGCAGGTTGCCTTCTTTACAACTGAGTTTTTTCTCTCTATTGTGTAATAAGGTCTGAGGGTCACTTCCTGCTTGGAGAATGAGAACAGAAGCTGGATCTAATAGCAGTTACCCTTAGCTTCATATCACCTAGGCTTGTTGTTGGCTTTGCTCACATTGTCTACTTTCTCTGACCTAGAAGTCTTGAGAGTTCAGTTCAGCCATTGATGCTCCTTAGTTGGAGTAAGGCGTGTCATGTATATAGTGGAACTGTACCCATAGTATGGTTGGAACCTAGAGAGAAAGAGGAAGCAGATGAAGTAGAACACTCAGGACTTCTACAGCTCCAGAACAAAGCTGATATTATCCCTGGTAATGGTGGGAAGCCAAAAACAGAGTCATTTTTCCTATATTCATTCAGGAATGGAAATAAGACCTATGGATTATGTTCCTAATTTCATCACTCTCTTGCTACATGACTTGAACAAGTCATTCAACTGTGAATTGCTTCTTGATTACAACAGAATGAAGTTAATCATGCCTGACTAATTCTGAACAATTATTATAAATAATCAGACCTACTTATGTGTTTAAACAAGAAATGAGAATAGTAAGGGTTTGATCTCTCTTTTTCCTCCCTTTAGGTTATTCAAACTTGCAAAAAAAATGCCTAAACTCCTACAAGGCATCATCACTGTCATTGATGTTTTCTACCAATATGCCACCCAGCATGAGGAGTATGATATGTTGAACAAGGCAGAGCTGAAAGAACTTCTGGAAAATGAGTTTCATCAAATTCTGAAGGTAAGAACTCCATGCCAGGATGGAATTATGCAGGAATTTTCTTCTTTATCCCTTTCCACCTTCTTGTCACATATGTCAAACATCCTAGAGGATTCTTCCTACTTGGTGATAGAGAACAGGGTTTGGTAAAAGTTTGAGATAACGTCAAAAGCTGATCCATGATGGTTTCCATAGCATAACTAAAGGAAGTGATCCTACTAAACAACAAACAAAACCCATAGATTAAATAATGTCCAATCTAAGTGACTAATTCTTACAAACCCACACAGTCCTCAGAAAAACTGCAAAGTAGATATCTGAGTTCAGGAAATTAGCATTACCCCTGAATCACAAAAGAGTGTGTCCGCCACCTTAAAACTGTCAGGTCTAGATTTGATAGCTTAGATATTTGGGAGCTTATATCAGACTTCTGAGTTTCAATTCCTTAAATTTGGATTTCTATGGATTTCAGATATGATGTTCAGATATCAGATGTCATATATTCAGTGTGTCAGCTAAGAATCTCATAATCTTCACCTCTAACTTTGTTTCTTCATCTTTTTGCTGAAAGCAAAAACCTGGTATCATTTTTTATTTTCTCTCTCTCAGCAGACACCACTACCTTCCAACCTCCATCTAACTCATCAATAATCTCTCAAAACAACCCGTTTCTCTTCATCACTATTATTAGTCCTCTGGTTCAGGCCACCTACTACTTCTACTCTCAGCATTAGATGCAAATATAATCATTTCACTCCTCAGCTAAAAATCCTTCAATAGTTCCCGATTGCTCTTAAAATGAAGTACAAAGTTCCTTAACATAACGTAAAACTCATAATCTAGTTGCTATTTATCTCTCTATCCACATTTCTTGAGTCTTCAAACTCTAAATCTAGCAATCCTGAATTTCTTTCAGTTCCCTGAAAGCTCTATGACTTCTCTCACCTGTAGCCATTTGTTCATATCATTCCCTCTGCCTAGAACAATCTTTTCCCCTTCTCCTTCCCTTCCTACTCCTTCATTTGGCTAATTCTAATCCATCCTTCAAAAGGCATCATTTCCTCTCATTAACCTTTCTAGGACCCCCAATGGTTCCTCTCTCATGTACTCTTGTAGAAACCTTATCATAATAAACTATAATTTTAAGTTTGTATATCTGATCAAATAAACATTAAATTCCATTTTTTTCAGGAAGTAAACTTGTTCACTGCTTTATACTCTCATATGACATAATGGTAGGCAAGTAGTAACATAATAAACCTTTGCTCAGTGAGTAAATTAATTACCTAGTTAATTTAATTGGACAAATAAAGTTGATATAATTAACGTAAGTATAAAAATGTATTACTTGTAAATTAACTAATCATTCATATTTGACCCATTCTTTACCAAAAATAATCAGCCCTCTTGTTTCCTTTCATTTTCCAGTTGCATCCTATCCTATTCTAGCTGTTTCTCACTGCATTATTCATTCCATATTCCTTTTTCTCTTTCTGCTCAGGACTGCCTAAGTGACTACGTGAATGAGTTCCATATACATAAGCCAAACATTTATATTTTAACATCCTTCCTTCAGTTGGTTAGCTAGGTGTATTGTCCATACTAACAGAGCTACTCTTTGTACCTTGCTCTTATACAGAATCCGAATGATCCAGATACTGTGGATATCATCTTGCAAAGTCTGGATCGAGACCATAACAAGAAAGTGGATTTTACGGAGTATCTTCTGATGATATTCAAGCTGGTTCGGGCTCATAATAAAATCATTAGCAAAGATTACTGCCAAGCTTCAGGGTCAAAGCTGAGAGACGACAGTCACCAGCACCAAGAGGAACAAGAAGAAACAGAAAAAGAGGACAAATGGCAAGAATCCTCTTCTAGTCATTCAAGTTGGAGTGCAGGAGAGAATGATTCCCATTCCAGGAACGTCAGAGGAAGCATTACACATGGGCCTGAATCCATATCCAGAAGACTGAGTTTTCAAAGAGACTTTTCTGGCCAAAATGACTCCTGCTCAGGTCAGTCTTCCAGGTATGGTCAGCATGAGTCTGGCTCCCATCAGTCTCCAGGACACGGCCAACGTGGGTCTCACTCAGGGCAGTCTCCCACCTATGGTCAACTTGGGTCTGGCTACAAACGGTCTTCCAGCAGTGGGCCACATGGGTCTGGCTCACGCCAGTCTTCTGCCTTTGGTCAACATGAGTCTACCTCAGGGCAGTCCTCTGGACACAATCAGCATGGATCTGGCTCAGGGCACTCCTTCAGCCATGGGCAGCATGGTTCTACATCAGGACAGTCATCAAGTTCTGGCCAGGAGGGATCTAGCGCAGGCCAGTCTTCCAGCTACGACTACCATGGTTCTGGCTCCAGTCAGTCTCCTGGCTATGGCCGACACAGGGCTGGATCAGGCCAGTCTCCTAGCCGCAGCCTACATGGGTCTAGCTCCGGTCTGTCTTCCAACTGTGGCCCACAAGGGTCTGGCTCAGGCCAGTCTTCTGGCTTTGGTCAATACGAGTCTAGCTCAGAGCAGTCCTCTGGTTACAGTCAGCATGGATCTGGCTCAGGTCACTCCTCCGGCTACGGAAAACACGAATCTAGGTCACGACAGTCATCTAGGGGAGAACAACATGGATCTAGCTCAGGTTCATCTTCTACCTATGGTCGACATGGGTCTGGCTTTCATCAGTCTTCGGGCCACGGCCGACACAGGTCTGGATCTGGCCAGTCGCCTACCCCTAGCCACGGCCGACATGGGTCTGGCTCAGGGCAGTCTTCCAGCCGTGGCACATATGAGTCTGGCTCAGGTCACTCATCTGGCTTAGGTCAACATGAGTCTCGCTCAGGACAGTCCTCTGGCTACGGTCAACAAGGATCTAGCTCGGGTCACTCCCTTACCCATGGGAAACATGGTTCTACATCAGGACACTCATCAAGCTGTGGCCAACATGGAGCTAGCTCAGGTCAGTCTTCCAGCCATGGTCAGCATGGCTCTGGCTCAAGTCAATATTCTGGCTATGGCCGAAAGGGCTCTGGATCTGGCCAGTCTCCTAGTCGTGGCCGAAATGGGTCCAGATCCGGGCACTCTTCTAGCTACGGCCAACATGGGTCAGGCTCAGCTCGTTCTTCCAGCCGTGGCCCATATGAGTCTGGTTCAGGTCACTCTTCTGGCTTTGGTCAACATGAGTCTGGCTCAGGACAGTCCTCTGGATACACTCAGCACAGAAGCGTCTCAGGGCACTCCTCTAGCCATGGACAGCATGGTTCTACATCAGGACACTCATTAAGCTTTGGCCAGGAGGGATCTAGCACAGGCCAGTCTTCCAGTTACGGCCACCAGAGCTCTGGCTCCAGTCAGTCTTCCGGATACGACCGACATGGGGCTGGATCTGGCCAGTCTCCTAGCTGTGGCCAACATGGGTCTGGTTCAGGGCAGTCTTCCAGCTACGACCAGCATGGGTCTGGCTCAGGACAGTCCTCTGGTTATAGTCAGCATCGAAGTGGCTCAGCGCACGCGTCTAGCCATGGACAACATGGTTCCACATCAGGACAGTCCTCAAGCTTCGGCCACAAGGGATCTAGCTCAGGGCAGTCTTCCAGCTACGGTCAGCAGGGCTCTGGCTCACATCAGTCTTCGGGCCATGGCCGACATGGGTCTGGATCTGGCAGGTCTCCTAGCCACGGTCGAAATGGGTCCAGTTCGGGGCACTACCCCGGCCACGGCCAACAAGGATCTGGCTCAGGTTGTTCCTCCAGCCGTGGCCATTATGAGTCTGGCTCAGGCCAGTCTTCTGGCTTTGGGCAACATGAGTCAGGCTCAGCACAGTCCTCTGGCTATAGTCAGCATGGTTCTGGCTCAGGTCACTCCTCTAGCCAGGGACGACATGGATCTACATCAGGGCATTCATCAAGCTCTGGCCAACATGGCTCTAGCTCAGGTCAGTCTTCCAGCTATGGTCAGCATGAGTCTGGCTCCCATCAGTCTTCGGGTCACGGCAGACATGGGTCTGGATCTGGCCAGTCTTCAGGCCGCGGCCGACGTGGGTCTGGGTCAGGGCAGTCTCCCAGCTATGGCCAACATGGGTCTGGCTCAGGTCGTTCTTCAAGTCAGTCTTCTGGCTACGGCCGACAGGGCTCTGGATCTGGCCAGTCTCCTAGTCGCGGCCGACATGGGTCCGGTTCCGGGCACTCCTCTAGCTACGGCCAACATGGGTCTGGCTCAGGTCGTTCTTCCAGCCGTGGCCCATATGAGTCTGGTTCAGGTCACTCTTCTGGCTTAGGTCAACATGAGTCTCGCTCAGGACAGTCCTCTGGCTACGGTCAACAAGGATCTAGCTCGGGTCACTCCTTTACCCATGGGCAACATGGTTCTACATCAGGACAGTCATCAAGCTGTGGCCAACATGGAGCTAGCTCAGGTCAGTCTTCCAGCCACGGTCAACATGGCTCTGGCTCAAATCAGTCTTCTGGCTATGGCCGACAGGGCTCTGGATCTGGCCAGTCTCCTAGTCGTGGCCGACATGGGTCCGGTTCCGGGCACTCTTCTAGCTACGGCCAACATGGGTCTGGCTCAGGTCGTTCTTCAAGTCAGTCTGCTGGCTATGGCCGACAGGGCTCTGGATCTGGCCAGTCTCCTAGTCGCGGCCGACATGGGTCCGGTTCCGGGCACTCTTCTAGCTACGGCCAACATGGGTCTGGCTCAGGTCGTTCTTCCAGCCGTGGCCCATATGAGTCTGGTTCAGGTCACTCTTCTGGCTTTGGTCAACATGAGTCTGGCTCAGGACAGTCCTCAGGATACAGTCAGCACGGAAGTGGCTCAGGGCACTCCTCTAGCCATGGACAACATGGTTCCACATCAGGACAGTCCTCAAGCTTCGGCCACAAGGGATCTAGCTCAGGGCAGTCTTCCAGCTACGGTCAGCAGGGCTCTGGCTCACATCAGTCTTCGGGCCATGGCCGACATGGGTCTGGATCTGGCAGGTCTCCTAGCCACGGTCGAAATGGGTCCAGTTCAGGGCACTACCCCGGCCACGGCCAACAAGGATCTGGCTCAGGTTGTTCCTCCAGCCGTGGCCATTATGAGTCTGGCTCAGGCCAGTCTTCTGGCTTTGGGCAACATGAGTCAGGCTCAGCACAGTCCTCTGGCTATAGTCAGCATGGTTCTGGCTCAGGTCACTCCTCTAGCCAGGGACGACATGGATCTACATCAGGGCATTCATCAAGCTCTGGCCAACATGGCTCTAGCTCAGGTCAGTCTTCCAGCTATGGTCACCATGAGTCTGGCTCCCATCAGTCTTCGGGTCGCGGCAGACATGGGTCTGGATCTGGCCAGTCTTCAGGCCACGGCCGACGTGGGTCTGGGTCAGGGCAGTCTCCCAGCTATGGCCAACATGGGTCTGGCTCAGGTCGTTCTTCAAGTCAGTCTTCTGGCTACGGCCGACAGGGCTCTGGATCTGGCCAGTCTCCTAGTCGCGGCCGACATGGGTCCGGTTCCGGGCACTCTTCTAGCTACAGCCAACACGGGTCTGGCTCAGGTCGTTCTTCCAGCCGTGGCCCATATGAGTCTGGTTCAGGTCACTCTTCTGGCTTAGGTCAACATGAGTCTCGCTCAGGACAGTCCTCTGGCTACGGTCAACAAGGATCTAGCTCGGGTCACTCCTTTACCCATGGGCAACATGGTTCTACATCAGGACAGTCATCAAGCTGTGGCCAACATGGAGCTAGCTCAGGTCAGTCTTCCAGCCACAGTCAACATGGCTCTGGCTCAAATCAGTCTTCTGGCTATGGCCGACAGGGCTCTGGATCTGGCCAGTCTCCTAGTCGTGGCCGACATGGGTCCGGTTCCGGGCACTCTTCTAGCTACGGCCAACATGGGTCTGGCTCAGGTCGTTCTTCAAGTCAGTCTGCTGGCTATGGCCGACAGGGCTCTGGATCTGGCCAGTCTCCTAGTCGCGGCCGACATGGGTCCGGTTCCGGGCACTCTTCTAGCTACGGCCAACATGGGTCTGGCTCAGGTCGTTCTTCCAGCCGTGGCCCATATGAGTCTGGTTCAGGTCACTCTTCTGGCTTTGGTCAACATGAGTCTGGCTCAGGACAGTCCTCAGGATACAGTCAGCACGGAAGTGGCTCAGGGCACTCCTCTAGCCATGGACAACATGGTTCCACATCAGGACAGTCCTCAAGCTTCGGCCACAAGGGATCTAGCTCAGGGCAGTCTTCCAGCTACGGTCAGCAGGGCTCTGGCTCACATCAGTCTTCGGGCCATGGCCGACATGGGTCTGGATCTGGCAGGTCTCCTAGCCACGGTCGAAATGGGTCCAGTTCGGGGCACTACCCCGGCCACGGCCAACAAGGATCTGGCTCAGGTTGTTCCTCCAGCCGTGGCCATTATGAGTCTGGCTCAGGCCAGTCTTCTGGCTTTGGGCAACATGAGTCAGGCTCAGCACAGTCCTCTGGCTATAGTCAGCATGGTTCTGGCTCAGGTCACTCCTCTAGCCAGGGACGACATGGATCTACATCAGGGCATTCATCAAGCTCTGGCCAACATGGCTCTAGCTCAGGTCAGTCTTCCAGCTATGGTCACCATGAGTCTGGCTCCCATCAGTCTTCGGGTCGCGGCAGACATGGGTCTGGATCTGGCCAGTCTTCAGGCCGCGGCCGACGTGGGTCTGGGTCAGGGCAGTCTCCCAGCTATGGCCAACATGGGTCTGGCTCAGGTCGTTCTTCAAGTCAGTCTTCTGGCTACGGCCGACAGGGCTCTGGATCTGGCCAGTCTCCTAGTCGCGGCCGACATGGGTCCGGTTCCGGGCACTCTTCTAGCTACGGCCAACACGGGTCTGGCTCAGGTCGTTCTTCCAGCCGTGGCCCATATGAGTCTGGTTCAGGTCACTCTTCTGGCTTAGGTCAACATGAGTCTCGCTCAGGACAGTCCTCTGGCTACGGTCAACAAGGATCTAGCTCGGGTCACTCCTTTACCCATGGGCAACATGGTTCTACATCAGGACAGTCATCAAGCTGTGGCCAACATGGAGCTAGCTCAGGTCAGTCTTCCAGCCACGGTCAACATGGCTCTGGCTCAAATCAGTCTTCTGGCTATGGCCGACAGGGCTCTGGATCTGGCCAGTCTCCTAGTCGTGGCCGACATGGGTCCGGTTCCGGGCACTCTTCTAGCTACGGCCAACATGGGTCTGGCTCAGGTCGTTCTTCAAGTCAGTCTGCTGGCTATGGCCGACAGGGCTCTGGATCTGGCCAGTCTCCTAGTCGCGGCCGACATGGGTCCGGTTCCGGGCACTCTTCTAGCTACGGCCAACATGGGTCTGGCTCAGGTCGTTCTTCCAGCCGTGGCCCATATGAGTCTGGTTCAGGTCACTCTTCTGGCTTTGGTCAACATGAGTCTGGCTCAGGACAGTCCTCAGGATACAGTCAGCACGGAAGTGGCTCAGGGCACTCCTCTAGCCATGGACAACATGGTTCCACATCAGGACAGTCCTCAAGCTTCGGCCACAAGGGATCTAGCTCAGGGCAGTCTTCCAGCTACGGTCAGCAGGGCTCTGGCTCACATCAGTCTTCGGGCCATGGCCGACATGGGTCTGGATCTGGCAGGTCTCCTAGCCACGGTCGAAATGGGTCCAGTTCGGGGCACTACCCCGGCCACGGCCAACAAGGATCTGGCTCAGGTTGTTCCTCCAGCCGTGGCCATTATGAGTCTGGCTCAGGCCAGTCTTCTGGCTTTGGGCAACATGAGTCAGGCTCAGCACAGTCCTCTGGCTATAGTCAGCATGGTTCTGGCTCAGGTCACTCCTCTAGCCAGGGACGACATGGATCTACATCAGGGCATTCATCAAGCTCTGGCCAACATGGCTCTAGCTCAGGTCAGTCTTCCAGCTATGGTCACCATGAGTCTGGCTCCCATCAGTCTTCGGGTCGCGGCAGACATGGGTCTGGATCTGGCCAGTCTTCAGGCCGCGGCCGACGTGGGTCTGGGTCAGGGCAGTCTCCCAGCTATGGCCAACATGGGTCTGGCTCAGGTCGTTCTTCAAGTCAGTCTTCTGGCTACGGCCGACAGGGCTCTGGATCTGGCCAGTCTCCTAGTCGCGGCCGACATGGGTCCGGTTCCGGGCACTCTTCTAGCTACGGCCAACACGGGTCTGGCTCAGGTCGTTCTTCCAGCCGTGGCCCATATGAGTCTGGTTCAGGTCACTCTTCTGGCTTAGGTCAACATGAGTCTCGCTCAGGACAGTCCTCTGGCTACGGTCAACAAGGATCTAGCTCGGGTCACTCCTTTACCCATGGGCAACATGGTTCTACATCAGGACAGTCATCAAGCTGTGGCCAACATGGAGCTAGCTCAGGTCAGTCTTCCAGCCACGGTCAACATGGCTCTGGCTCAAATCAGTCTTCTGGCTATGGCCGACAGGGCTCTGGATCTGGCCAGTCTCCTAGTCGTGGCCGACATGGGTCCGGTTCCGGGCACTCTTCTAGCTACGGCCAACATGGGTCTGGCTCAGGTCGTTCTTCAAGTCAGTCTGCTGGCTATGGCCGACAGGGCTCTGGATCTGGCCAGTCTCCTAGTCGCGGCCGACATGGGTCCGGTTCCGGGCACTCTTCTAGCTACGGCCAACATGGGTCTGGCTCAGGTCGTTCTTCCAGCCGTGGCCCATATGAGTCTGGTTCAGGTCACTCTTCTGGCTTTGGTCAACATGAGTCTGGCTCAGGACAGTCCTCAGGATACAGTCAGCACGGAAGTGGCTCAGGGCACTCCTCTAGCCATGGACAACATGGTTCCACATCAGGACAGTCCTCAAGCTTCGGCCACAAGGGATCTAGCTCAGGGCAGTCTTCCAGCTACGGTCAGCAGGGCTCTGGCTCACATCAGTCTTCGGGCCATGGCCGACATGGGTCTGGATCTGGCAGGTCTCCTAGCCACGGTCGAAATGGGTCCAGTTCGGGGCACTACCCCGGCCACGGCCAACAAGGATCTGGCTCAGGTTGTTCCTCCAGCCGTGGCCATTATGAGTCTGGCTCAGGCCAGTCTTCTGGCTTTGGGCAACATGAGTCAGGCTCAGCACAGTCCTCTGGCTATAGTCAGCATGGTTCTGGCTCAGGTCACTCCTCTAGCCAGGGACGACATGGATCTACATCAGGGCATTCATCAAGCTCTGGCCAACATGGCTCTAGCTCAGGTCAGTCTTCCAGCTATGGTCACCATGAGTCTGGCTCCCATCAGTCTTCGGGTCACGGCAGACATGGGTCTGGATCTGGCCAGTCTTCAGGCCACGGCCGACGTGGGTCTGGGTCAGGGCAGTCTCCCAGCTATGGCCAACATGGGTCTGGCTCAGGTCGTTCTTCAAGTCAGTCTTCTGGCTACGGCCGACAGGGCTCTGGATCTGGCCAGTCTCCTAGTCGCGGCCGACATGGGTCCGGTTCCGGGCACTCTTCTAGCTACGGCCAACACGGGTCTGGCTCAGGTCGTTCTTCCAGCCGTGGCCCATATGAGTCTGGTTCAGGTCACTCTTCTGGCTTAGGTCAACATGAGTCTCGCTCAGGACAGTCCTCTGGCTACGGTCAACAAGGATCTAGCTCGGGTCACTCCTTTACCCATGGGCAACATGGTTCTACATCAGGACAGTCATCAAGCTGTGGCCAACATGGAGCTAGCTCAGGTCAGTCTTCCAGCCACGGTCAACATGGCTCTGGCTCAAATCAGTCTTCTGGCTATGGCCGACAGGGCTCTGGATCTGGCCAGTCTCCTAGTCGTGGCCGACATGGGTCCGGTTCCGGGCACTCTTCTAGCTACGGCCAACATGGGTCTGGCTCAGGTCGTTCTTCAAGTCAGTCTGCTGGCTATGGCCGACAGGGCTCTGGATCTGGCCAGTCTCCTAGTCGCGGCCGACATGGGTCCGGTTCCGGGCACTCTTCTAGCTACGGCCAACATGGGTCTGGCTCAGGTCGTTCTTCCAGCCGTGGCCCATATGAGTCTGGTTCAGGTCACTCTTCTGGCTTTGGTCAACATGAGTCTGGCTCAGGACAGTCCTCAGGATACAGTCAGCACGGAAGTGGCTCAGGGCACTCCTCTAGCCATGGACAACATGGTTCCACATCAGGACAGTCCTCAAGCTTCGGCCACAAGGGATCTAGCTCAGGGCAGTCTTCCAGCTACGGTCAGCAGGGCTCTGGCTCACATCAGTCTTCGGGCCATGGCCGACATGGGTCTGGATCTGGCAGGTCTCCTAGCCACGGTCGAAATGGGTCCAGTTCGGGGCACTACCCCGGCCACGGCCAACAAGGATCTGGCTCAGGTTGTTCCTCCAGCCGTGGCCATTATGAGTCTGGCTCAGGCCAGTCTTCTGGCTTTGGGCAACATGAGTCAGGCTCAGCACAGTCCTCTGGCTATAGTCAGCATGGTTCTGGCTCAGGTCACTCCTCTAGCCAGGGACGACATGGATCTACATCAGGGCATTCATCAAGCTCTGGCCAACATGGCTCTAGCTCAGGTCAGTCTTCCAGCTATGGTCACCATGAGTCTGGCTCCCATCAGTCTTCGGGTCGCGGCAGACATGGGTCTGGATCTGGCCAGTCTTCAGGCCGCGGCCGACGTGGGTCTGGGTCAGGGCAGTCTCCCAGCTATGGCCAACATGGGTCTGGCTCAGGTCGTTCTTCAAGTCAGTCTTCTGGCTACGGCCGACAGGGCTCTGGATCTGGCCAGTCTCCTAGTCGCGGCCGACATGGGTCCGGTTCCGGGCACTCTTCTAGCTACGGCCAACACGGGTCTGGCTCAGGTCGTTCTTCCAGCCGTGGCCCATATGAGTCTGGTTCAGGTCACTCTTCTGGCTTAGGTCAACATGAGTCTCGCTCAGGACAGTCCTCTGGCTACGGTCAACAAGGATCTAGCTCGGGTCACTCCTTTACCCATGGGCAACATGGTTCTACATCAGGACAGTTATCAAGCTGTGGCCAACATGGAGCTAGCTCAGGTCAGTCTTCCAGCCACGGTCAACATGGCTCTGGCTCAAATCAGTCTTCTGGCTATGGCCGACAGGGCTCTGGATCTGGCCAGTCTCCTAGTCGTGGCCGACATGGGTCCGGTTCCGGGCACTCTTCTAGCTACGGCCAACATGGGTCTGGCTCAGGTCGTTCTTCAAGTCAGTCTGCTGGCTATGGCCGACAGGGCTCTGGATCTGGCCAGTCTCCTAGTCGCGGCCGACATGGGTCCGGTTCCGGGCACTCTTCTAGCTACGGCCAACATGGGTCTGGCTCAGGTCGTTCTTCCAGCCGTGGCCCATATGAGTCTGGTTCAGGTCACTCTTCTGGCTTTGGTCAACATGAGTCTGGCTCAGGACAGTCCTCAGGATACAGTCAGCACGGAAGTGGCTCAGGGCACTCCTCTAGCCATGGACAACATGGTTCCACATCAGGACAGTCCTCAAGCTTCGGCCACAAGGGATCTAGCTCAGGGCAGTCTTCCAGCTACGGTCAGCAGGGCTCTGGCTCACATCAGTCTTCGGGCCATGGCCGACATGGGTCTGGATCTGGCAGGTCTCCTAGCCACGGTCGAAATGGGTCCAGTTCGGGGCACTACCCCGGCCACGGCCAACAAGGATCTGGCTCAGGTTGTTCCTCCAGCCGTGGCCATTATGAGTCTGGCTCAGGCCAGTCTTCTGGCTTTGGGCAACATGAGTCAGGCTCAGCACAGTCCTCTGGCTATAGTCAGCATGGTTCTGGCTCAGGTCACTCCTCTAGCCAGGGACGACATGGATCTACATCAGGGCATTCATCAAGCTCTGGCCAACATGGCTCTAGCTCAGGTCAGTCTTCCAGCTATGGTCAGCATGAGTCTGGTTCCCATCAGTCTTCGGGTCACGGCAGACATGGGTCTGGATCTGGCCAGTCTTCAGGCCGCGGCCGACGTGGGTCTGGGTCAGGGCAGTCTCCCAGCTATGGCCAACATGGGTCTGGCTCAGGTCGTTCTTCAAGTCAGTCTTCTGGCTACGGCCGACAGGGCTCTGGATCTGGCCAGTCTCCTAGTCGCGGCCGACATGGGTCCGGTTCCGGGCACTCTTCTAGCTACGGCCAACACGGGTCTGGCTCAGGTCGTTCTTCCAGCCGTGGCCCATATGAGTCTGGTTCAGGTCACTCTTCTGGCTTAGGTCAACATGAGTCTCGCTCAGGACAGTCCTCTGGCTACGGTCAACAAGGATCTAGCTCGGGTCACTCCTTTACCCATGGGCAACATGGTTCTACATCAGGACAGTCATCAAGCTGTGGCCAACATGGAGCTAGCTCAGGTCAGTCTTCCAGCCACGGTCAACATGGCTCTGGCTCAAATCAGTCTTCTGGCTATGGCCGACAGGGCTCTGGATCTGGCCAGTCTCCTAGTCGTGGCCGACATGGGTCCGGTTCCGGGCACTCTTCTAGCTACGGCCAACATGGGTCTGGCTCAGGTCGTTCTTCAAGTCAGTCTGCTGGCTATGGCCGACAGGGCTCTGGATCTGGCCAGTCTCCTAGTCGCGGCCGACATGGGTCCGGTTCCGGGCACTCTTCTAGCTACGGCCAACATGGGTCTGGCTCAGGTCGTTCTTCCAGCCGTGGCCCATATGAGTCTGGTTCAGGTCACTCTTCTGGCTTTGGTCAACATGAGTCTGGCTCAGGACAGTCCTCAGGATACAGTCAGCACGGAAGTGGCTCAGGGCACTCCTCTAGCCATGGACAACATGGTTCCACATCAGGACAGTCCTCAAGCTTCGGCCACAAGGGATCTAGCTCAGGGCAGTCTTCCAGCTACGGTCAGCAGGGCTCTGGCTCACATCAGTCTTCGGGCCATGGCCGACATGGGTCTGGATCTGGCAGGTCTCCTAGCCACGGTCGAAATGGGTCCAGTTCGGGGCACTACCCCGGCCACGGCCAACAAGGATCTGGCTCAGGTTGTTCCTCCAGCCGTGGCCATTATGAGTCTGGCTCAGGCCAGTCTTCTGGCTTTGGGCAACATGAGTCAGGCTCAGCACAGTCCTCTGGCTATAGTCAGCATGGTTCTGGCTCAGGTCACTCCTCTAGCCAGGGACGACATGGATCTACATCAGGGCATTCATCAAGCTCTGGCCAACATGGCTCTAGCTCAGGTCAGTCTTCCAGCTATGGTCAGCATGAGTCTGGCTCCCATCAGTCTTCGGGTCGCGGCAGACATGGGTCTGGATCTGGCCAGTCTTCAGGCCGCGGCCGACGTGGGTCTGGGTCAGGGCAGTCTCCCAGCTATGGCCAACATGGGTCTGGCTCAGGTCGTTCTTCAAGTCAGTCTTCTGGCTACGGCCGACAGGGCTCTGGATCTGGCCAGTCTCCTAGTCGCGGCCGACATGGGTCCGGTTCCGGGCACTCTTCTAGCTACGGCCAACATGGGTCTGGCTCAGGTCGTTCTTCCAGCCGTGGCCCATATGAGTCTGGTTCAGGTCACTCTTCTGGCTTAGGTCAACATGAGTCTCGCTCAGGACAGTCCTCTGGCTACGGTCAACAAGGATCTAGCTCGGGTCACTCCTTTACCCATGGGCAACATGGTTCTACATCAGGACAGTCATCAAGCTGTGGCCAACATGGAGCTAGCTCAGGTCAGTCTTCCAGCCACGGTCAACATGGCTCTGGCTCAAATCAGTCTTCTGGCTATGGCCGACAGGGCTCTGGATCTGGCCAGTCTCCTAGTCGTGGCCGACATGGGTCCGGTTCCGGGCACTCTTCTAGCTACGGCCAACATGGGTCTGGCCCAGGTCGTTCTTCAAGTCAGTCTGCTGGCTATGGCCGACAGGGCTCTGGATCTGGCCAGTCTCCTAGTCGCGGCCGACATGGGTCCGGTTCCGGGCACTCTTCTAGCTATGGCCAACATGGGTCTGGCTCAGGTCGTTCTTCCAGCCGTGGCCCATATGAGTCTGGTTCAGGTCACTCTTCTGGCTTTGGTCAACATGAGTCTGGCTCAGGACAGTCCTCAGGATACAGTCAGCACGGAAGTGGCTCAGGGCACTCCTCTAGCCATGGACAACATGGTTCCACATCAGGACAGTCCTCAAGCTTCGGCCACAAGGGATCTAGCTCAGGGCAGTCTTCCAGCTACGGTCAGCAGGGCTCTGGCTCACATCAGTCTTCGGGCCATGGCCGACATGGGTCTGGATCTGGCAGGTCTCCTAGCCACGGCCGAAATGGGTCCAGTTCGGGGCACTTCCCCGGCCACGGCCAACAAGGATCTGGCTCAGGTTGTTCCTCCAGCCGTGGCCATTATGAGTCTGGCTCAGGCCAGTCTTCTGGCTTTGGGCAACATGAGTCAGGCTCAGCACAGTCCTCTGGCTATAGTCAGCATGGTTCTGGCTCAGGTCACTCCTCTAGCCAGGGACGACATGGATCTACATCAGGGCATTCATCAAGTTCTGGCCAACATGGCTCTAGCTCAGGTCAGACTTCCAGCTTTGGTCAGCATGAGTCTGGCTCCCATCAGTCTTCGGGTAGCGGCAGGTGTGGGTCTGGATCTGGCCAGTCTTCAGGCCGCGGCCGACGTGGGTCTGGGTCAGAGCAGTCTGCCAGCTACGGCCAACATGGGTCTGGCTCTGGCCGGTCTTCCAGCTGTGGCCCACATGCGTCTGGCTCAGGCCAGTCTTCTGGCTTTGGTCCACACGAGTCTAGCTCAGGGCAGTCCTCTGGTTATAGTCAGCATGGTAGTGGCTCAGGGGCAGGTGGGTATTCTTATTGCAAAGGAGGAAGTAACTATGAAGGTGAAAGTTCTTGCTCAGATTTTCTCAGTTTTCATAGTAGGACTTCACCCTATGAATATATCCAAAAGCAGAGGTGCTACTTTTAGCGTTGAAAAATAAATATAAATGCAACTTACTCAAGTCGCAATTTTAGAAATAGGAAAGTCATCTATGAATTCATCATGAAAGACAAGCAATCTATCATGAAATTCTTTCTAAAAGTGAATCTATCCTTTTTTGTCTCTTTCTTTAAAGCCTATAACTATAGCATATATCTTGTTATGGGGTTCCTTCCAAACACTGTTAGGCATTTGCACTACTTTTTAGAAAATGCTGAGTGGAATAACTTGTTAGAATCAGGGTTAAACTTTGAGGAATAATGAAAAGCTTTTAAAGAGCTTTGCGTTTAGTTGGAGGTGTCTTTTTGAGGGTTCATCATTCAATTATAGATGGTGTCAAAGCTAACCTTACATTTCTTAAAAGCAAAATATTACAAATGCATTACCAGTCCTAGATACAAAGCATTGTTTTACAGCAATTATTGTACCATAATTTTTAGTGTGTCCCATGTTTGGTGTGTCCCAATTTTTGGTATTGTGGCAGAAGGTGAACGCTCTGAAAGCAAAGATGCAGCAGTGGTAGTGTCTTTACTTATCAAAACCATCAAGTCCCTTTTCTTGGGTATATCTTTAATCAGTAAGCTAATTAGTGGCATAAAAAGTAGCACCAGGGACTTTTCCCAAGCCTATGAGTAAGAGCATTATTTCATAAAGAACATGGATTTATCAGTTCGGGGAAAAAAACATTCAAATGTGGGCTTTAGCTTGTTTACAGCAAGAAAGATCTTGCTCCCTATTTCTAAGCGGCTGCTCGATATTGGGAAACATATTGAGGAGTTATTCCATGGAAATACAATGCTTTCCACCTACTACTGTATTTCAATAACCTTTCCACCTAAAAAAAATCATCCATGCCCAGATGAAAAGAAAGAGTATCTGTCACTGCTCTATAGTACCTTAATTTGACTGTAACATATTCGTTTCAAGTCTTTGGATTCAAACAACTGGATTGCATTAAAATTGACAATAAATAAATGTTGATTAAATACTAAGATTTTTCTCATCTGTGCTTCATTTCACTTCTTACATACAGATGGTCATCCTAGAAACCAACCCAGATAGCTATTTCCCAATATTCTATTTTTCACAAACAATGAAGAATAGATAAAGCATTCTTAAAACTAAGACAAACTACTTCATTTAAAAATGAGCAAAATTCCATGACACTAGTATTGGCAATGATTTTTTTTGATATGACACCAAAATCACACAATAATGTGGAGCTGTCAGCTCCATAAATGCTATTGTCCCTGAAGACCTTAGAGGGAGGCAACATACGGAGGTAGAAGGTGATATTTGTCTTAGTTTAACCAAAAGTTTTTAGTTTTAGTTTTAGTTTTTAACAAAATGTTTTTTTAAAAATTTAAAATTTAAAACAGAAGAAAGCTTATAGAATAATGATGTAAAGAAAAAAACATTTGTGTTCAGCTATACAATGTGTTTATGCTTTAAGCTAAGTGTTACTAAGAGAGTCAAAAAGTTTAACAATGTAAAAGTCTATAAAACTAAAAAGTTACAGTAAGCTCAGGTTAATTTTTATTGGAGAAAGAAATTTTTTTATAAATTTAGTGTAACTCAAGTGTATAGTGTTTATACACTCTACAGTAGTATACAGTAATGTCCTAGGCCTTCCCATTCACTCACCACTAACTGACTGACACACCTAGAGCAACTTCTAGTCCTACATGCTCTATTCATGGTAAATGCCCCATACAAGTGTACCTTTTTTAACTTTTATGGCATATTTTTACTGTACCTTCTTTAAGTTTAGATATGTTCAGATGCACACTTACCATTGTGTTAGTTGCCTACAGTAGTCAGTATAGTAACATGCTGTACAGGTTTGTAGCTTAGGAGCAATAGTCTATACCATATAGTCTAGTTGTTTAGTAAGCTATGCCATCTAGATTTGTGTAAGTACACTCTCTGATGTTTGCCTAAGGGTGCATTTTTCACAACATATCCCCCATTGTCAAGCAACATGATCGTGTACTTTACTATACGGCCTAGCAATTCCACTCCCAAGCGAAATAACTTATGTCTACATTGAAGATTTTTACATGAATGTTTATAGCAGCTTTAATAATAGCCCCAAACTTGAAACAATCCAAATGCCCACCAACAGATGAGTGGATAAACAAATTGCGGTATGGCTATACACTGGAATTCTATTCAGCAAGGAAAAAAAGAATAAACTACTGATACATATAATATAGATGAATCTCAAAAACATGTTGCTCAAAAGAAGCCATCCACAAAACAGTACATATTTATGATTCCATTTATATGAAACTTACTAAAAACAAACCTAATCTATAAAAATAGAAAGTAGATCAGTGGTTGACTAGGGGCTGGGAGTAGAACTTGTGAACTGGCTGGAAGAGTCACAAAGGAACACTCTAGCGTGATGGAATAAATCTATATGTAGCTTATAATCGTTGTTACATATATACTTTTGTCAAAACTCACATAATCATATATATTTTATTATATGGAAATTATATCTCAATAAAGTTGATTGTTTAAAGGCTTTCTGTGCAACTTGACACACGATTTTCTTTTGTTTTTTGTTTTTTGGTTTTTTGGGGTTTTTTTTTTTTGAGACAGTCTCACTCTGTTGCCCAGGCTGGAGTGCAGTGGCACAATCTCGGCTCACTGCAACCTCCATCTCCTGTGTGCAAGTGACTCTCCTGCCTCAGTCTCCTGGGATTACAGGCATGCAGCACCACACCCAGTTAATTTTTGTATTTTTAGTAGGCAGGGTTTCACCATGTTGGCCAGGCTGGTCTCAAACTCCTGACCTCAGGTGACCTGCCCACGTAGGCCTCCCAAAGTGCTGGCATTATGTGAGCCACCAAGATAAAGAAGGAGAGGAGTTTCATCTCATCAGATATCAAAATATATAACAAAGTTATATTATTTAAAACAGTGCAGAATTGTTGTAGGAACAGATATACAGTGCAATGTGACTCCAGAAACAGATCCATGCATACTTGATATACAAGAGCAGTGGTTTTGCCTATCAGTGGAGAAAGGCAACTCTTTCAATAAATGGTGCCAAGGTAATGAATTTTCCATAGGAAAAAAATTATCTCTATTTCACACCATTTACAAAAATCACTTCCAAGTAAATAAAAACCTAACTGTGATAAGCCAAACTTCTAAAAATTTTTAAAGAAAATATAGGAGAATATCTTTATGACTTCAAAATAAGTGCAGATTCTTTAAACAAGAAATACACAAACCACCAAGGAAAGACTCATGACTTTTACTATAATTAAATTCCAAATGTCTATAAATCCAAAGACACTCTCAAAAAGTAAAAGGGACAAAGCACAGAGTTGAAGAACATTTTTCAAATGCCTATAAACAACAAATGATTAACAGCCACATTATATAAATAACATAAAAATTAAAAATTTAAAAAAAAACAGCAAAACTTATAAAAAGAAAATTCACCAAAGGTAATCTGAATGGCAAAGTGACATTTTTAAAACAATGCTCAGGGAAATAGATAATTAAAACACAATGAAATTCATTTCATACCCATCGGATCAGAAAAAAACTAAAGTCTGGCAATATCCAGTGTTGAGGACACTGAGCAGCAAAAGTCTAAATTGATGACTAATTAAGAGGAAATCTGGCAACCACAGACAAGAGTCTGTAACAGCAAAATGTTACAAACAACCTAAAAGTTCAATAGAAGAACAGATAAATTGTAATATACCCATACACTAAAATGCTATACAGCAGTTAAAATTCATGAGCTACAGGTATGTATATATCAACATGGACAAATTCCTAAAGTGTAATGCTAAGTGAAAAGGTTGTAAAACAAGTATACATGTTATGATACCATTTATATAGTTTTACAATATATATAACAATACCATATATTGTTTGTGGTTAATACATATTTGGTAAATGTAAAAATCTTTATGTGAATGGTAAACGGCAAATTCAGAACAGTGTGTACCTCTGGAAGGAAGGAAGAAAATGGGACTGAGACCGAATAAACAATACCAAAAGTTTTCTTAAGCAAGATGGTATTCATTATATTATTCACTGACTTGTAAATCTACACTTACTTGTAAATCTTAAATTATTTTGTAAGAAAAAGGATAACACAAAGAACAATGTCAGAATGCCCATCAAGGACCGCTCAAGGGAGAGTGTTCTGACAAGCTAGTCCACTGGTATATCTGGTCCAGCATGTCCTAGTTTTTTAAATAAACGTCTCACCACGTGAGTGCCTAATGATACTCATCAGCTGAACCACACAACAAACCCTCTGCCATCTCTGCCATAGACTTCAAACTCACCATGGGGCCTTCTAGAAAATTTGGCTTTCCATAGTTTTCCCAAAAGGAGAAAGCATTCATCAGCAAGATTAATACAAACACCCAGTGTTTCTGATAATGCATTTCTGACTGTAAATTAATAAAATGGCACTCTGGTTTTTATACTTCAGTCCCTGATGAATTCAGTTACAATGAAACAGCTCTCCTGAGTCTGACCAACTCTGGGGCACTGATATGAGTGCATTTCTGGGCATATAAGGATGAGAACCAAACCCTGACCCTTTTTCTGGGCAACACCCCAACCTTATTCTTTGCCTTTCAAGGTAAGGGGCAAGAAAATTTTTCTAATAAGAGAAAGCAAAGAAATTCTCAATAAATGCTTAGTTATATAATTAAGCCAAGTTTTTCACAATGTTTCTCTTTTCCTTATTATGACTCTAGAACCTAAAGAACCATAATGTTACAGCTAAAAGAAGAAAAGAGAAAGAGGCGGGCTGTTTCACGCAGGATCTTATAGAATCTCAATACCTCATCCCAAGTTGGATCTCATTTTTGTTAGTTTTTTTCTGTACACTCAAATGTGATCAAGCTCTGGGAGACAGATTAATTCTAAGCAAAGTCTTAAGGGTTCAATTTATTTATTTATTTATTAACTACAAGCTATAAATGTATTCAGAACAAGAATCAGCTGTTTAACATGGGGTATTCCCTGTCATTGGATAGATTCATTCGAGAGGTATCAGGTTATTAGATGAGCTTCAGAGCGAAAGAGTTTTATTCTCCAAGGTTGTGCTATGGTAATCTGATGATTAAAAAATTTTCTCCCGAAAGGGACAGAAAAATACAAAAGTAGCATTGTTATTGAACATCTTATGAGCTGGGAACATTACATTATGTGCTATATGCTTGACATATACTTATTATTTAATTTCATTCTCATAGCAACCCTGTGGTTATAAATGTTATTTTACTGAAGAGCAAACTGAGACTTTAAAAGGTCAAGTAACTTGCTTATATTAGTAAAGTCAGGTTTTACACCTAAATCTGTCTAACTCCAAAACATATGTGTTTGCTGACATAACACTGTCTTCTGCTTCAGTAATATTTCTCTCTAAACAACTACAGTCAAACAACTAGGACTGGTGCAATCCACTCTTTTGGACACTGCTGGAGACACACCAACTAGTACTCATCCTCGGACTCCCCCTTTCCTGCTTCAATGTAACCATACTTAATGTCCTGGGAGAGACTTGAGGAACACCCTGCTCATTAGCAGTACTTAAAATTTCCAAGGGTGGATTCCTGCTGCAGATAACTCATCTCTTCACATTTTATTTCATCACATTTAATAGTTCTCATTAGTTTCAGTTCCAGAGGGTGGCATTTTCTGACTTGACCTCCGTAATGCATGCCTTGTTTTGAAGGTCACCAGGGACTAATAAACAATCACACACAGTCTGGTACCCTTTGAAAGATAAATATCTGATACCCAATTCCTTCAATAGCCTGTCTCAGCCCTGTTCCTCTATTCCTCCTGTTCTCTCAGACTCCCTGACTCTGTGTGCTCTACCCTAGAAACAAAGGGTTCCTGAGCATCACCACCCACCTTGGTTTGTCCTTACCTACAAATTCTTGCCAGAACACTCCAGATATTGAAGACTTAAAATTGTGACAAATCAGCCATGCAATATTCATAGACTTCACAAGCAAAGAAGTGAACTCCATGTGAAAGATATTGAGGAAATAGTGTGCTCATGGACCAAAGAGTATATGTCTTTGGCTGAAGCATGTAGGAAAACCAGTATCAGGAACTGCAGCTGGGAAGGCAAGTTGGAGGCAGGCTGTAAAGGGCTTTAAATAGAATCACATAAAGGAGGCAGAGTGAAGGACACTGATAAAGATGAATCAAAGTTAGAGGAGAAGCAGAGAAAATGGTGTTCCAGAAGCCAAAGGAAGGGATTTCATTAAGTAATGGAAGATAAAATGCATTTTATAAAGTTATTGTAAATACTCTCCTCCCAAATAGCATATTGGCAGAAGAGTAGATAATACAGATCAATATAACAATAAACAGCTCAGAAACAGATCCTAATATGTATATTTTTTAATTAATTTGTGAACTGTCTGCTACATAGTTAATATACATAGTGAACTTAGAAAAGTGTCTGGTCCACAGTAATCATCTAATAAATACTAGTGGCTATCTTTATTACTACTTGTTGTTGTTATAATTATTATTAAATATCAGTGTGAGAAGATTCTTTAAAAAGTTTGGTAGTAAAGAGGAAATAGGAGAGTAGGCAAGGAAGAAGGAAAAATCCTTTAAGGAAAAACTAAAATACATGCTGGAAACACAGGTAGCACTCAATAAAAATGTACTGAATGTGAATAATAGTTATAAGCCAAGTGGAAGGAGATTTATAGAAAGAATCTATTGATACAGAGAAAGGAATCATTGTTGGATCAAGGACCTAGAAGGAACGACAGAAATGGAATCAAATATACACATAGAAAAATCAGTCTTGGAAAGGAAAAGAATACCTCATATAGTCTTGAGACAAAAAGGAGATTAAAATTCAGCAAAAATATAATTACCTCTGTGTTTCTAAAAGAGGTTCCTAGGATGAGCTACATCAGACTATGGTAATTATTTAAAAAGCAAACTCATGGCCTCTATCCCAGATCAACTAAATCCAAATTTCTAGTAGATGGGACCTAGGAATCTGTATGTTAGTGGTCCGTGACCCAGTTGATTCCTTTTGGAAGAATCAAAGGAGAATTCACATCTGTTGGCCCCTATGGAGAAAACAAAACTGACTCCTTGCCCAACCACCATTATGATTAAGCATATAAAGTATCACCATTGGAGAAGAAAAACGAAAATCTTTACAACCTTGAGATAAGCTAAAAATAAGTAAGAAGATTCTACCTAGTCTTCCAAATCAATGAAGCCTTGAGCCCTTTCCTATAAATTGCTAACTCTCTAATGTAAACAACTTCATCCCTGACTTTTGCAACACTGACACCTACAAGTATGATAATGATATGGAGGAAATTTTTGTATCCACATGAATAACTGTAATCTTGGTAGCCTAGTGATTTCTTTCCTTGAAATATCTACTGTGTCATTTAGCCAAGAAAACATTTTTCTCAAGACTGGACTCCTCATTCTTTATGAATCACGTCCCAATATTAACAAAGAAGGAAGTAAAGTGATCTACTAAAAGGAGGATGGGGAGGGAGTGAAGCAGGAAGCTTGGAAAGATTTGAAATGAGAAAAATCTGAAAAACCCAGCTGAGGGGTCTGGTAAAAGGAACCACTAGGGATGATGAAAGGGATTGCCAGGCAACAATCAGAGCGTGGGCAAGGTTAATATAATAAATGTGTAGAAATAAGCTAAGGCGCCATGTATGTGATATTTGCCATCTAACAGCCTGGCAGAAGAAGCAAAAAATAAATAAATAAATAAACAAATAAATAACAAAACATGGAATTAGGTTAATCCCAGGTTTGAGACTGGCAGGACAGGTACAAAGAAAAATTCAAAGGTCCAAGGACACATAATGGTTCATAGAGAAGGTTATAGGTATGGGAGGAAAAATCAGAAACCCTTACAGCAGGGGTCCCCAATCCCTGGGCTGCGGACTAGTACTAGTCCGTGGCCTGTTAGTAATCAGGCCTCACAGCAGTAGATGAGTGGCAGCCCACCGTGCATTACCACCTGAACTTTGCCTCCTATCAGATCAGCAGCTGCATTAGATTCTCATAGGAGCACAAACCCTATTGTGAACTGCACCAGGAGGGATCTAGGTTGTGTGTGCTTTATGAGAATCTAATGCCTGATAATCCGAGATGGAACAGTTTCATCCCTAAACCATCCCATCCCCACTGTCCTCCCATCCACGGAATAATTGACTTCCATGAAACCAGTCCCTGGTGCCAAAAAGGTTGGGGCCCCCTCCTTGGCCCAAACTATATGTGTGTGAAGGGAGGGATAATTTTATAGCCAAATTTCCCTTAGGCAAGACCTTACACTCTCGACTCCATTGTTGTAGGAAAGATGGGCCTTGTTAGTAGCAGCAACTTTTCAGGTAAAATAGAACTAACGATATGGAATATACTAGAGCTATGTACCGATGTCTCATTACTTACCCCTTTTTTACCTTCACAATAACTCTTTGATGCAGAGATCCTTAAACTTCTCCTCAGTATGCAAACTGAGGTTCTTACAAGTATAAATCCAAGGACACACAGCTCACCTATGATGTAGTTCAGATTTGAACTCAAGTGTGACTGACTATGAACTCATTCTCAAGCTACTAGCCCACAGTGACTTCACCAGAACAGATAGGCTCTACTTCATAGAAAAAGGAAAACAGCATCATCAAAGGAAAACCAGATTTCTAGTAGAGCAAGGGGTGGCAGGGAGTAAGGATATAGGGATATTTCTTGGCAACAAAACCAAAGAGAATGAAACATAATGTAGGATAATTAGCAGTGAGAGCACAGCAAATAAAAGGCAATAAGTAGCTGTAAATACTATATCTGAAGGCATGTGTGCATGGGGAGTAGTGGAGGTGAAGGTAAGAGCCAAGTGGAGAAGGAAGTGAGAGGAAGAAAATGAATTTAGCCCACTCACCATCATTATCTCTGACATCTCTCAAAGGAAGTAGAGTGGGAAACAAAGGAGATTAAAGCAAGTGTGTCTAAATAGGAAGATTCATCATGCCTGGCAGGAGGAGGTCACTGTTACTGCAACCTTTAACCCAATACTTTTCTCTTCTGCCCACTTTGGGGAGTGACCTGGGTGACTTGGTTTGTTCTTTTTTGAGATGCTTCCCAATTGCTGACAACAATCACAATGCATTATAACATGATTTAGGCCCACAATTTCAAAAGTGTGATGATGGAATCCTAGATAGATATTAAAGAAGGCAGGAAGGGGAATGGCACACTGAAAAAAAAGAGAGACAGGATAAGGAACAGGTTTATTTGAAAAGTGCATACCCTGTCTACCAGCAGTTCTACTCCTACTCATATACCTCAGAGGAGTTTGCATGCAGACATACTTCATTTTGTTGTGCTTCACTTTTTTTTTTTTTTTAATTTATTTATTATTATTATACTTTAAGTTGTAGGGTACATGTGCACAATGTGCAGGTTTGTTACATATGTATACTTGTGCCATGTTGGTGTGCTGCACCCATCAACTCGTCATTTATATCAGGTATAACTCCCAATGCAATCCCTCCCCCCTCCCCCCTCCCCATGATAGGCCCCGGTGTGTGATGTTCCCCTCCCCGAGTCCAAGTGATCTCATTGTTCAGTTCCCACCTATGAGTGAGAACATGCGGTGTTTGGTTTTCTGTTCTTGTGATAGTTTGCTAAGAATGATGGTTTCCAGCTGCATCCATGTCCCTACAAAGGACACAAACTCATCCTTTTTTATGGCTGCATAGTATTCCATGGTGTATATGTGCCACATTTTCTTAATCCAATCTGTCACTGATGGACATCTGGGTTGATTCCAAGTCTTTGCTATTGTGAATAGTGCCGCAATAAACATACGTGTGCATGTGTCTTTATAGTAGCATAATTTATAATCCTTTGGGTATATACCCAGTAATGGGATGGCTGGGTCATATGGTACATCTAGTTCTAGATCCTTGAGGAATCGCCATACTGTTTTCCATAATGGTTGAACTAGTTTACAATCCCACCAACAGTGTAAAAGTGTTCCTATTTCTCCACATCCTCTCCAGCACCTGTTGTTTCCTGACTTTTGAATGATTGCCATTCTAACTGGTGTGAGATGGTATCTCATTGTGGCTTTGATTTGCATTTCTCTGATGGCCAGTGATGATGAGCAGAGAGCCAAATCAGGAATGAACTTCCATTCACAATTGCTTCAAAGAGAATAAAATACCTAGGAATCCAACTTCCAAGGGATGTAAAGGACCTCTTCAAGGAGAACTACAAACCACTGCTCAGTGAAATCAAAGAGGACACAAACAAATGGAAGAACACACCATGCTCATGGATAGGAAGAATCAATATCGTGAAAATGGCCATACTGCCCAAGGTAATTTATAGATTCAATGCCATCCCCATCAAGCTACCAATGAGCTTCTTCACAGAATTGGAAAAAACTGCTTTAAAGTTCATATGGAACCAAAAAAGAGCCCGCATCTCCAAGACAATCCTAAGTCAAAAGAACAAAGCTGGAGGCATCACGCTACCTGACTTCAAACTATACTACAAGGCTACAGTAACCAAAACAGCATGGTACTGGTACCAAAACAGAGATATAGACCAATGGAACAGAACAGAGTCCTCAGAAATAATACCACACATCTACAGCCATCTGATCTTTGACAAACCTGAGAGAAACAAGAAATGGGGAAAGGATTCCCTATTTAATAAATGGTGCTGGGAAAATTGGCTAGCCATAAGTAGAAAGCTGAAACTGGATCCTTTCCTTACTCCTTATACGAAAATTAATTCAAGATGGATTAGAGACTTAAATGTTAGACCTAATACCATAAAAATCCTAGAGGAAAACCTAGGTAGTACCATTCAGGACATAGGCATGGGCAAAGACTTCATGTCTAAAACACCAAAAGCAACGGCAGCAAAAGCCAAAATTGACAAATGGGATCTCATTAAACTAAAGAGCCTCTGCACAGCAAAAGAAACTACCATCAGAGTGAACAGGCAACCTACAGAATGGGAGAAAATTTTTGCAATCTACTCCTCTGACAAAGGGCTAATATCCAGAACCTACAAAGAACTCCAACAAATTTACAAGAAAAAAACAAACAACCCCATCAAAAAGTGGGCAAAGGATATGAACAGACATTTCTCAAAAGAAGACATTCATACAGCCAACAGACACATGTTGTGCTTCACTTTATCATGCTTCACAGACTATATGTTTTACAAATTGAAGGTTTGAGGCAACCCTGTCTGGCAAGTCTGTCAGCACCATTTTTCCAACAGCATGTGCTCACTTCATGTTTCTGTGTCACATTGTGGTAATTCTCACAATATTTTAAACTTTGTCACTATTATATCTGCTATGGTGATCTGTAATAAGCGATCTTTGCTGTTACACTTGTTGAGGTTGAGGGCACCACAAACCTTTCCTATATGAAATAGAGAGTTTAATCAATAAATGAGGGTTCTCACTGCTCCAGTGATCAGCTGCTCCCCCTTCTTTCTCCCTCTAGTCAGGCCTATCTATTCCCTAAGATACAATATTGAAATTACGCCAATTAATAAGCAGACAATGGCTTCTAAGTGTTCCAGTGAATGAAAGAGTCACATGTCTCTCACTTTATTTATTTAATTTATTTATTTATTCATTCATTCATTCATTCATTCATTCATTCATTCATTTGAGGCAGAGTATCACCCTATTGCCCACGATAGAGTGCAGTGGCAAGATCTCAGCTCACTGCAACATCCACTTCCTGGGTTCAAGTGATTCTCATGCCTCAGCCTCCCAAGTAGCCGGGATTACAGGTACACACCACCATGCACTTCTAATTTTTAAATTTTTTTGTAGAAATGGGGTATCATTATGTTACCTAGGCTAGTCTCGAACTCCTGGCCTCAAGTGATCCACCCATCTGGGCCTCCCAAAGTGCTGGGATTACAGGCATGAGCCACCAAGTACAGCCGCATGTCTCTCACTTTAAATAAAAAATCAGAGATGGGCATGGTGGCTCACACCTGTAATCCCAGCACTTTGGAAGGCCAAGGCAGTTGGATCACCTGAGGTCAGGAGTTCAAGACAAGCCTAATCAATATGGTGAAACCCTGTCTCTACTAAAAATACAAAAATTAGCCAGGCATGGTGACGGGTCCCAGCTACTCGGGAGGCTGACACAGGTGAATTGTTTGAACCCAGGAGGCAGAGGTTGCAGTGAGCCGAGATCATGCCACTGCACTCCAGCCTGGGCGACAGAGAAAGACTCTGTCTCATAAATAAATAAATAAATAAATAAATAAATAAATAAATAGAAATGATTAAACTTAGTGAGAAACGCATGTCAAAAGCAGAGAGAGACCAAAAGCTAGGCCTTTTGTGCCAGTTAGCCAAGTTTGTGAATGCAAATGAAAAATTCTTAAAGAAAATTAAAAGTGCTACTCCTGTGAACACATGAATGATAAGAAAGTAAAACAGCTTTACCACTGACTTGGAGAAAATTTTAGTGATCTAGCTAGATCAAACCTGCCATACAATTATCTTAAACCAAAGCCTAATCTAGAGTAAGGCCCTAACTCTCTTCAATTCTATGAAGGCTGAGAGAGGTAAGGAAGCTACAGAAGAAAAGTTTGAAGCTAGCAGAGGTTGGTTCATGAGGTTTCAGGAAATAAGCCATCTCCAGAATAAAAAGTGCAGGGTGATGCAGCACATGCTGATAGAGAAGTTGCAGCAAGTTATCCAGTAGATCTGGCTAAGATAACTGATGAAGGCAGCTACATTGAACAACAGATTTTCAACGTAGACAGCACAGCATTCTATCAGAAGAAGATGTCACCTAAGACTTTTATAGCTACAGAGATGTCAATTCTTTGGCTTCAAAGCTTCAAAGGACAGGCTGACTCTCTTGTAAGGGACTAATGCAGTTGATAACTTTAAGATGAACCTGATGCTCATTTACCATTCTGAAAATCCCAGGGCCCTTAAAAATTATGCTAAATCTACTCTGCCTGTGCTCTATAAATGGAACAGCAAAGCCTGGATGATGGCACATCTGTTTACAGCATGGTTACTGACTATTTTAAGCCCACTGTTGAGACCTACTACTCAAAAAAAGAGATTCCTTTCAAAATATTACTGCTCATTGACAATGCACCTGGTCATCCAACAGCTCTGATAAAAATGTACGGGGATGTTGTTCCTGTGCCTACCAATATGACATCCATTCTGCAGCCCATGGATTAAGGGGTGATTTCAATTTTCAAGTCTTCTTATATAAGAAATACATTTTGGAAGATTATAGCTACCATAAATAGTGATTCCTCTGATGGATCTGAGTAAAGAAAATTGAAAATCTTCTGGAAAGGATTATCCATTCTAGAAGTCATTAAGAACATCCATGATTCATGGAGAAGTCAAAATATCAACATTCACAGGGGTCTGAAAGAAGTTGATTCTAACCCTAATAGATTACTTTGAGAGATTCAAGACTTCAGTGGAGGAAGTAACTGCAGATGTGGTGGAAATAGCAAGAGAATTAGAATTAGAAGTAAAGCCTGACATGTTTACCTAGGTAACAAACCTGCACATCATGGACACATACCCCAGAACTTCAAAGTTGAATAAAAAACAATAAAAATAAATTGATTAAAAATTTAAAAAAAGAAATAGAGCCTGAAGATGTGACTTAATTGCTACAATCTCATGATAAAACTTAAACAGATGAGAAGTTGGTTATGAATGAGCAAAGAAAGTGATTTCTTGAGATGGAATCTACACCTGGTAAAGATGCTGTGAACACTGTTATGATACTCCATAAATTTAGTTGATAAAGCAGTGGCAGGGTATGAGAGGATCGACCCAATTTTAAAAGAAATTATACTGTGGGTAAAACTGTATCAAACAGCACTGCATGTTAGAGATAAATCTCTCGTGAAAGGCAGAGTCAGTCAACACAGCAAACTTCACTGTTGTCTTCTTTTAAGAAATTGCCACAGCCACCCTAACCTTCAGTAACTGCCACCCTAATCAGCCAGCAGCCATCAACATCAAGGCAAGACCCTTCACCAGCAAAAAGATTACAACTTGCTGAAGGTTCATTAGCATTTTTTAGCATTAAAGTATTTTCAATGAAGGAATGTATACTTTTTTAGACATAATGCTACTGAACACTCAATAGAGACTACTCTACAGTGTAAACATAACTTTTATATGCACTGGGAAACCAAACAATTCATGTAACTCACTTTATTGCAATATTCTCTTTAATGCAGTAGTCTGGAACCGAACTTGCAATATCTCCAAGGTTTATCTACATTTATGATAATAATATCTAATCGTTATATAAAACATACTATGCACTAAGCACTACTATGTATAACTCTCTCAATCACCCTAGGAGATAGATCATTCCGTATCATCATTTTACTGATGAGGCACGGAGGTTAAGTAATTTGCTATGGTCACATAGCTACTACTGAAACCAAGCAATGTGACTCTAAGTTTTTGTTTGTAACTCAGGGCACCACATGTGGCTATGCAATTCATTCACTGTCCCAGTGGTGCCAAGAGGGAGCAAGTTGGCACAGAAATCCAATCCATGCCCCAGTTAATGATCTATGCATACCTAGTTCAAAGCTACATCCATCTGAGTACTTTTATCTTTGCCCTAGGCACTTTCTATTTGCAAGCTGTGAGTTCAGAGGACTAGGTCCATAAAAAGAGGAAGTCTTTCTTATTCACACAAAGGTGCCATACAGTCCAGCTGTGGTGCTACCTTAGCCATGGCACTACACTGACCTATTTTGTTTGGGAAGACATTTACAAGGGTGTTTAATACAGCATTGTTTGTAATAGTGAATTTGGGAAATGGATAAAGTATACTATATTCTTACATTGGAAAGCTACGGTGCACCTAGAAGAAAGTAACTATTATATATACACATAGATTTTAAAAACATAATAACTTTGAGTGGAAATCAAGTTGCAAACTATTAATATGTACAGTACATTACATAAATTTTTAAATGTAGTTACATATTTTATACATATATACACAACACATTTATACACACACATCACACATATTTATCGAATTAATTATGGTGGTACTTCTGATAAGGAAAAAAAAGATTAGAACTTGGGGGTGAGAAACACAGGAGACTTAAATTGACCTGCAATGTTTTATTCATTTTAATAAGACCTGAAGCAAATATGACAAAATGTTTACTACTATCAGTTCCAGATGGTAGCCATGCAATTAATCAAGATAAAAATAAAAAGATTATTTTTTAAGAACATGTTTAGTGGGAACTTAAGAGTAGGAGAGCTAGAAGCCTATTCTCTGTGATCAATGAGTGACATTTCAGGGTTCACAGCTTCAGAGATGGAACAGTTATAGCTGATGACAAGGTCCAGGATGTGGTCATTTGAATGGCTGGCTGAGGTAGATTGGAGGTAGAGATCAATGGAGTGTAAGAAATGATGGATCCAGATGCATCACCAACATGATTGTTGAAGTTTTCCAGAATGATGATAAAAGCTAGGGTGGAAAGAAATAGACAGTTGCCAAAGCCCTCACTGAAGACTATGTGGTTATAGGGGAAGGAGATTAGTCAAGGAAAAAGTATGGATGGAAAGAGGGTGGAATGTATGTGCATCAATGAAGGAGTGGTTATTGAAATAAGCCACAGTGGTGAGCAACAAAATCATGCTGTGCGCACCTCTAGGCCACAACACAACAGAGGGAGAATGTGTAACCTGTACTTGGAACTGCTGAAAAGTAGTATCATTCAGGAAAATTCTAGTTTCAGTTAAGGTGAGGAGGTAGTTACTTCAAAAATCCTACTGAAACTCTAACTTTGTAATTCATTGACCCAAAGCTATAGGTCCAATCAGAAAGGAGCAGTAGATTTTACCAATAAGCCAAAAGAACAAGATGGAGGAGGAGGATCATGAGGAGAAAGAGAGAAAGGGAGGGAGGGAGGGAGGGAGGAAGGGAGGAAGGGAGGAAGGAAGGAAGGAAGGAAGGAAGGAAGGAAGGAAGGAAGGAAGGAAGGAAAGAGAGACGAGAAAGAAAAAAGAGAGAAAGAACAAATGAATGAAACAAAGAGAAACGAAAGAGAGGAAGAAAGAACAAATGAAAGAAAGAAAAAGAAAGAAAGAAGAAAAGAAGAGGAGAAAGAGGAGGAGGAGAAGGAAGAGGAGGGGAAGAAGGAAGAGAAGGAAAAGAAAAGGAAGGAAGGAAGGAAGGAAGGAAGGAAGGAAGGAAGGAAGAAGAAGGAGGAGGAGGAGAAGGAGAAGGAGGAGGAGGAGAAGGAGGAGGAGAAGAAGAAGAAAGAAGAAGAAGAAGAAGAAGAAGAAGAAGAAGAAGAAGAAGAAGAAGAAGAAGGAGGAGGAGGAGGAGGAGGAGGAGGAGGAGGAGGAGGAGGAGGAGGAGGAAAGGAAGAGGAGGGGGAGAAGAAGATGGGGGAGGAGGAAGAGAAGAAAAGGGAGAAGAAAGGAGGGGGAGGAGGAGAAGAGGGAGAAAGGAGAGAGAGAGGGAAGGAGGAAGAAGGAAGGGAGAAGAGAGAAAAAGAAGAAGAAAGAAGAAGGAGGAAGAGGAAAGAAAGAAGGAGAAGGAGGAGGAGAAGGAGGGGAAGAAGGAGGAAGAAGAAAGAAGAGGAGAAGAAAGAAGAAAAAAGAAAGAGAGGAGAGGGGAAAGAAAGAAGGAAGGAAGAAAAGAAGGAAAAGAAGGAAAAAGAGAGGGGGAGGGGAAGGAAGGGGAGGGGAAGGGAGGGGAGGGAAAGAGAAGGGAAAGGGAAGGGAAAGGGAAGGGAAGGGAAAAGAAAAGAAAAGAAGAGAAGAGAAAAAAGTAAAGAATGACAATGATGACTGGGGCCCTAATATATTGGAAATGAAACTGCCAACTGCACCAAAGAGGAGGGAATGCTGAAGGACATTATCACAAAGCTAAGGGCCAATCAGTAAAATCTTGGAAAACCAAATTGGCTCAGAAAGAGTGAAATGACTTAAGGGAGTAGATAAAGAAATTTCAGAATATTTTAAATGAAGAGATGGTTTTGGCTCTGGAAACAGGTCTGGGAAAGTATCAAGGAATAAATGTAAAGAGGGAACCACATAAGAGGAAACTTGAGGCTTAGAGTCCAAAATCGACCCATATTGAAGGGAAACACCAGTATATCGAGACCTAAATCCTCTTAAAGATAGAATTTGAAAAATGACCTCTCTTAAAGATAGATCAGAATGGTGAAAAGGAAGACAAGCAAGAATCGAAGAAGGGAACAAGAATAATTAATAATTTCAGATGTCCTCTCATGCCACTTTAGGGCTAAGAGAAACTCAGGGGTCTGAATTTCTGCAACAAGCAAGGCCAAACATGTGAAACCAAGTTTTCTCACTCCACAGCACTGAAGGGCCTCTACAGGGTTTGCAGTCATCTTGGTGACACTAAGAAAAGGAGACACGTGTCCTTTCAGTTCTGGGATTCCCATACGTACAGTCAGGTTTGCAGTGTTTGTATTCACCACTCCTCACACTCAGTCTGGGGCAAGGGAAGAGCACAGGCCCAGCCCATACACTACATCCTACTCTACCTTTTCTCCAAACTCTACTCTTGTTTAGATGGTCTTTTTTCTATTCTGGGTAGGGGTGGAGTAAAAGGAAAAAAAATGTTCCCAATAGCATCTTCTTTCAAACTTTAATGTCTCCTACATGCACCTTGCCTTTTGAATTTAGAAGAGAAGAATGTTGATCTCTTTGTCCATGGACCCCCCCCCCCCAGTTTGGACTAAGGGACCCTCAGAATAAACCTGTGCAAACCCTGGGGGGGACTGGGAAAGACCTCATTCATACTTCACATATCTGGCCATGGTTGTTTTTGTAGCTCTAAAATAGTTCATTTGCATGTATTTACAAATTCAGCAACATAAAATCAGTTTAAAGTATATAATAAACGACATCAAATCCATCTTTTCTCTGTTGATGGGGGTGAGGCAGTAAAAATACCAAGTGCCTGAAATGAGGCACAGGAACACAGGGATGAAATACTTTTTATGGTTAAACAGTCTGATAAAACCACCAAACCCTTCTGCCCTACCTCAGCTAGACACACTCTTGAAGTGAAATGTCCCATTGTGTTTACAGAGGGAGAAACAATTGAGGAAGGAGAGGATGGGAAAGTAGAGGAAGAAGGCTTTTTCTGCATTAATAACAATGATCAAAGGTTTGCCTGGCTTCACACTTGATTGTCTTCTGCCCCAAAAACAGGAAAAACAAGGTAGCAACAGAGTTCTTTTAGTTTTATGTGCAGACCCACATATAGATAACCAAGTAGTAATACTTCCTTAGTTGTGTCAAAGAATTTGTGTGCACATTCCACCAGAAATAATTCCACCTGGTACCTCCCTTTGGGGTGACTGTATCTCCCGCAGGAACTCAGTCCTCACTCAAAAAATCCCAAATTCCCTTCAATCCCGTACCCTCAATCACACCTTGCAAAGGTCATCCCTCAGTGAAGTCTGGCCACCTGTTTCAGATCAGCAGCCCAAATAGCAATAGAGCCTATGCTGTTTCAATGGCCCACTAAATATTAATAGCTAATAATAGCTAATATAGCTAATAATAACATTTGATGAGCATTTACTATATGCTAGCACTGCTCTAAGAACTTCCCACATATTAATCCTCACAATAACTCTGTAAGTATTATTCTTACCCATATATTATAGATGAGAAAACTGAGAAACAGAGAAGTTAAACAGCTTTTCCAAGGGTACACTGCTAGTAAGTGGCTGAGCCAGAATTTGAGCACAGGCAGCCTAACTCCAGGGACTATGTTCTTAACCATTACATGATTCTTCCCCTTGGAGATGACAGAACAGATAATATGATGGTTACATTTAGAAACATACAATTTACAATTTGCCCATGGCCCCGGCTCACAATAACTTCTCATTCCTTTAGCCTCACTGTTCATGTTTGATGTTTCCAGTCTTCATATCTACAATGCAACATGTGGCACTGTGTTAACTTGGCATAATAGAGTTAAAAAAACAAGGCTTCAGTGGGAATACAATCCTCATGTAAAGTTTAAGAATGGCCAGGACCTGTCCTCATGTCTTCATCAAAATTGACTCCAAGTATACAACTAAGCAGACCAAATGGTGTTAGCACTAACAGAATTCAAGCATTCAGAAGGCAGAATAGATCAAGTTTAGAGAAATAAACTTAGCTCAGGGCATTCATTTTTATTGAATAAAACAAATATTTTTAAAGCATTGAATGTATATCTGAAACTGTTCTACATTCTGGGCATTCCACAAGGAGGCAGAACAAGTCCTTGCCTTCTGGTAACATTCATTCTAGGGCACACTAGAAAAGACTGAAAAAGTAAATAAATAAGGAACACAATGCTGTGACAAAATAACCAAGGGAACCTCTTTCATATGGGACATTCAGGGACAAAGCAAATTTGAGATGATCAAAGATAGGCAGGTAGATATACAAATCTTAATGACACGTTGTCATTGTGCCTTCATTCCAGCTTCCCAAGAACCATAAAATATTTAAAAATAATTTATGATGTTGTAATGCAAACTTCTCAAGTTGATGCTCCAGGCTCTGCTCCAATCCAGCCCTGCCTATCTATCCTCTTCCCACCACCACTCCCAAACACATCCTCTCCATTCCACTTAGGCTAATCTCCTTACTGGCTCACAACATATCAAGTTCACCCCCAACCCTGTTCTCTCCCCTACACCTATTAATTCTACCCATCCCTCAAGACCAGGTTCAAGTTCCACCTTCCTCGTTCTTACCCACTCAGGCTTACCGAACACCCTTCTCCTTTAAACAACTAGTTACCAGGCAATTAATTACCTAAAAAGTCTTCTGTCCTTTGCTGCTGTTTCACATATGCCATAACCCAGGACTTTTAACACAAGGCACCACAATATCCTTCCAGCAAGTGTAGGCATGAAGGGAAAGGGGTCTGGCACATGTCCAGAGTTCCCTGGGCCAGAGGTGAGGAGAACTGACTCAGGCTCAAAGGCAGCTCAAGGGGAGCAAGCACAGTGAACAAGGGGCACAACTCCCAAATAGGAGCGATGTAAAGTCTCCACTCAAGTGGAAAGATCTCAACAACTGCGAATACAAGAGACAAGGAGGCAGCTCTAGAGGGGAACTAAGGATCCAGATGGGATATCTAATTGAGGAGTGAAAAGTAGAGCATAAGCCCAGTCTCATAGACTAGTCCAACACAGGATAAAGGGAGTAGAGACTTATGACTGGAGGATAACTGTCAGCAAAAGGAATCTAGTGAAATTCTGGAACCTACAAACCAAGAATAGGTGACCAAGTTTAAGGACTTGACCTAATTCTAAGCTGTAGGTACAGATCATCAGTGGGCTTGTCTTGGGGGAAATGGGGAAAGTAGATGAAAAAGAGATGAAGGCCAAAATGGTTATGTATAGATTATTAGTCCCTTAGGGGCAGGAGACATGCTTCTATCCTCCACATCACTTAGCAAAATAAATATTTACTGATTATGTAAAAAAGAAAGATCACAGACAATTTGGTATTACCCAATGATGGGAAGTATGCCAAGATAACCTGAGTCATCATTTAAGCAAGTTATGTATTGTGAAGTCTCCATCACCCTAAAAACACCAAGTGGTAATGTGATCTGGTAAATGAACACCAGACTGGAAATGAGGACATGAAACCAGACCAGTTTTGTTAGAAACCTCTTATAAGACCCTAAACAAGTCACTTTACTTATCCGAACCTCAATTACCTCATATATAAAGGGGTAAATGTAATAACTCAAATTTTTTCATATCTAGAACACTCTTTCCGCCAGATCTCTGACTAATTTCCTCACATCTTTTGAATCTTTGCTCAATCTTGCCTTCCTAATGAAGCCTATTTAATACTAACCACTCTATTTCATACTGCAACCTGCCCATCCCACCAACCCTACCCACACACACAAACACTGGTCTACATTTCTTCTTTTTCATAACACTTCTAACATTTTACATAATTTATTATCTTTATTGTTGTGTGCTAGAATGTAAGCTCTATGAAGGCAAAGATCTTTGTCTATTATATTCATTGATATACTTCACATCTCTGAACGGAAACTGGAACAGAGTAAACATCCAATAAATGTTTGTTGAATGAATACATGAATGAATATTTTAAAAGGCCAAAATCTTGTGAAAGACCAGAATAATAAATCATTTATATTCTCCCTGAGGCCAGGGTCTGCCTCCCACACCCTCAAGCATCCCTATATTCCCTGGTACAGTGTACCACAGTGTGGAATAAGTGTTCAATACGTTCCCTACTAAATTACTAATTAAATATGGGACCCAAAAACACAAACACAACCGTGTGCTCTGGGGCCACCTGCTGGCAACTCTACTTAGTAGCTACCTAAGCAACCAAACTGACAAGAATTTTCAGTGGTGAATGGAGTGGCAGAGAGTATCTCCTTTGAGCCAGTGCGGACAATCAGGCAACAGACGAAAACAGGAGGAAGGAGGCTAGGCTGGAAATCAGACGTTTCCAAAACCTGCTGTGAAGGACCATACACCCACTGTTTCCCAGAACTCACTTTCTACTTCAACAATAATAACGGTAAGTACCCTGTACTGTTTTCAGCACTTTCATGTATCGTCTCATTTAATCCTTACATTAATCCGCTGTACCATCTTTACTACCATTTTACAAATGACCAACATTTCCTTTTGAAATAATTGCTTTGTTTAAGTGAAGCAGTGAAGCAGTAAAACAGTGTAAACTACTATTAGTAAGAAAAATCAAGGCATGACTTTTGGGGAGTACCAAGGCACCACGTGCGGCCCGAGTGTGACAGGCCTGGAGAGAACCAATGATGTCCCAAAGGGGCTGACCTACCAGCCCGCCCCTTAAGCCAAGCACAACCTCAGTCCGGGGTTCTGGATCCCAAAGTCCGCTGTTTCATTCGGATCACACCAGAACAAGGAGGCAGCCCGCGTCCCTGCTAGCGAGCTCTGCGCCACCGGGACATGTGCCGGGGCCCTTACCCTCCCAGGGGCTCTTCTCCCCGGAGCCGCCGGTCGGGGGGCGCGGGCCCCGGAAGTGCAGCCCCTCCGCCCGGAAGCAGCTTTTCCTACTTCCCTCTGCGCGACTGGAGGCGCGACGGGAGCCTGTGCTCACCAGTCTTTGGGCTGAGGCCAGAAGCCTGAGGCCGTTTATTTTGCTGTTTCCGAACGCACAGCCCCGAGCGGCCCGAGGGGATACGAAAGACCTACGCCGATGGCCCTTCCACACTGCCGCCCCTCGGCTCCCCCACCTCTACCAAGGGAGGCCTCTGATGTGAGATTCCTCCGTGTTCTGGCCGAGGTCCGCGACCGGGCCCAGCAGCTGCCTGGGGTAACCCCAGTGATCCTGACAGAGAACTGGGCCTCGGCGCGCAGGATCCCGCTCTGGGCTCCAAAGGCTCCTCGTATTGTCGGAGCTTTCCGCAGCCCCTCAAGGCGCTGGGCCTCTTTGGTGAGGTAACGCCTGGGGTTCCCTACTCCGTCCGGTGCCAGCGTCCAGCCTCTAAAAGACTTTATCAGCCTCCACCTTATCCCTTAAATAAGGACTTCAGGTGACCTGCAAGTGCGCCCCCTCCTGGCCCGTAGGGGGCCTCACTACCTTGGTTCACCCCAACAGCCTTAGCTACATAGTTTCCCAAATGGCGTAACAAGATCGTCTTTAAGTGCTACATGCACTTTTTAAGAATGTTTGAGTATTTATTCTTTGTTTAAAAATATTAAAACTAGCTCAACAAACTGGTTATCCCAAATATTAGTGTAATGCTAAATTCTTTTTTTTTTTTTTTTAGTCTCGCTCTGTAGCCCAGGCTGGAGTGCAGTGGCCGGATCTCGGCTCACTGCAAGCTCCGCCTCCCGGGTTTACGCCATTCTCCTGCCTCAGCCTCCCGAGTAGCTGGGACTACAGGCGCCCGCCACCTCGCCCAGCTAGTTTTTTTGTATTTTTAGTAGAGACGGGGTTTCACCGTGTTAGCCAGGATGGTCTCGATCTCCTGACCTCGTGATCCGCCCA
This sequence comes from Chlorocebus sabaeus, assembly GCF_047675955.1. Taxonomy (NCBI): domain Eukaryota; kingdom Metazoa; phylum Chordata; class Mammalia; order Primates; family Cercopithecidae; genus Chlorocebus; species Chlorocebus sabaeus. Next base: position 11,196,608 of record NC_132923.1, read on the forward strand.
CGAGATGGGCTGAGATGGGGCCACTGCACTCTAGCCTGGGCAACAGAGCAAGACTCTGTCTCAAAATAAATTAATTAATTAAATAATATTATTATTATAAATACGCAGATATTGCAAAAATCTTGAAGGTGGTACTCAAATGACTAAAGGAGAAAACTGTCAGTCTCACAGAGTCAATCAAGGGAAAAACTGGGTGTGATAATTCATCTTATGTGTGAATTTTGTAAACCAAAACTTATCTGAGACAGGTCTCAAATCAACTTAGAAGTTTATTTTGCCAAGGTTAAGGACCACTCCAGAAACAGGTCTGTGCTTTCCCCAATGATAATTTTTGAGGACTTCAATATTTAAAGGATGAAAGCAGGGTGGAGAAGAAATAGGGAGGGTAGGGTCACATTACTAAATCCACATATTACAAGATAAAAGGAGAAGGTAAGGGAATGGTCAATTATGTTTCCATCTGGTGCTCAATAAATCGGTGCTTTACACAAGGTAGGGTGAACATACAGTGGAGATATTTAACCTTTTATCAATAGCTATCTGCCTAGGAACAAAAGGAAAGGCTGTTGCTTGCATGACTTACGTTTTGCTTAATTTTTTTCTTTTGGCATAGTGAACTTCCCTTTCACATTTCAGAGGATATTTTTGGATGGGATTAGCCTTTAAATCAGCAAACTTTGGGTAAAGCAGATTGCCCTCCCTAATGTGGATGGGCCTCATCCAATCAGTTCAAGGCCTGAATAGAACAAAAAGACTAGCATCCCTGAGCAAGAGAAAATTCTCCAGCTGACTGCCTTAGAATTCTGTATAATCAGCTCTCCCGAGTTTCTAGTCTGCTGGCCTGCACTGCAGATTTTGGACTCTCCAGCTTCCATATTCACATCAGCCAATTCCTTATAATAAATCTCTTTCTATAAACACACATGCTGTTGGTTCTGTTTCTGAGAAATCCTACTAATACAGTGCGTGATCTTAAATAGTCTTCCCTCTTCTGACACTGAGTGGAGCTTCAAGGAGGACAGCAAAAGAAGGAGGACTTGACTCTAGCATCCAAAGTGCTGAGGGCTCACCCTAGGACCTATTCACTGGGTGTATTGCTCTAGCTTTACTTCTTCACTCCCCCTTCCCACCAGGTCCCTCGGATGCCAGGTTCTAAAGCACTCCCACTGCTCACTCTTCCTGGAAGAGAGCATTGTAGTGGAATGTTGATGGAGCTTGGCAGCCAAATCAGCATACCCAGTGTCATGACTCAGTCCCTTCACAGCTTGCAACCTTAGCTTATCAAAGTCCCTTCCCTACTCTGGAATTCCATTGTATCTGTACAATAAGAAGGCTTGATTAGATGATGTCTAAGGTCTCTACTAGAGGTGAGCACCTTTTTCCCACTCCTGGCTTCTTTTCACTCCTTTCTTCTCTTTGCCCTGAGATGGTAGAAGGACTTAACTGCTTGGTAAATTTTGTAAGAATAATTGCCTTCGCATTGCCCTGCTTCTACTTGGGAACTGCAGAGCTCCCTATGCTATAATAGGGAGTTACTCTTAGGCAAGGATGCCCAGGCCTGTCATGATTAGGTAGGTAAGTTAGCCTAATTCTCAGGTGTAGTATGAGCAAGCCCCAGCTAGCAGACCTACCGCTAACTATGTCTGTCTTAACCACTACCAATAAAAAAGATGACATTTTGAGCACCACATTTTCTTGCTGTTTTTCAGCGCAGTTCAGAACAAGGCAAAGAAGTAAAACAGTGCCATTTATTGAGATCCATTTGCAGAATACAGTAATTCCTTCTAGCCCCTTCTAGCACTTCAATAAGTGCTTGTTTAATAACAAGACAATAAAAAACATCTAATGAATAAATTCACACTAAAAGGGCTAATATAACCCTTTATAGGCTATTTATACTTTAAAAAGCACTATAAGAAACAGAAAAAGGGCAGTTCTTTATGGTAAACATACAACTATAGTCCCTCCGTGGAAAGTATATTTTGGAGTAAGACCTTTTTCAGGGTCCCTCAAATAACACCCGTCTGTTCATCCGTCAACAGTTGTTAAGAAAGTTAAAAGTAGAGATTATGGAGTTAAACTGTCTGGGCGCAAATCCTGCTTATGTCCCTGACTAGCTGTGTGACCTTGGGTAGGTTGTTTAACCTCTCTGTGCCCTAATTTTTCCATCTACAAGATGGGGTAATAGTAAGAACTTGAAAGACACTTGGTAAGCACCATAAAACTTCTGTTATGTGTAAGACATTGTCTTACTCCTAAATCCCCCAGGACTTTGCCTCTAGAATAAAATCTATAGAACCAAGAAAGGAAATTGATTGCAGAGGCTGTGGGAATGGTAAAACTAAATCAAATGCAAACATTTGGGCCAGTAACAAGGACGAATTTCTGGACAAACATGACTTTAAAAACAGGACTCTTTTCCCAGGATGAGCTCCTCAAACTGATACCAGATTGACTAATTCAGTTTCCAAACCCAGGAACTCTTGGGCACTTGGGACACACCTGAACAGCATCCACAGGGATTTGTTCCCTGATGATACTGAACATAATTCCTCCAAACTGCCACCAGGTGTCCACAGACACTTACACACCCTCTGGCTCCTAAGTCAACAAATGGGTACTTTAACTGAGAGAGAAGTTACCAGCCCAAGGGCACAAGGTTTGTTAACGTTGAACTCTGTGCTAGAACCCAGGTTTGTGTGGCTGGTTATTATTCAGTCTCAACTCCAAAGTGCTCCAGGGATAGAAGAAGCAAATTTCAAAGAAAGAATCAGGCCCAGGAGGAACCTGACATACCATCATACTTCTGCCTCCTTGAAGGATAACACGAGCCATCCCAACCATAAAAGGATCCTCTGCTCCACCAGAAAAGAGATATAAATTGCCCCACAGTCTCCCTGAGGCTCAAGCTCAGGGTATGACGTTTTTCACTGCTTAGAAGTTATTCTTGGCTCTACCTTCAGATGTCAGCCCTGAAATTCTCAGCTTAGACCAGCAAGCCCAGATGTATTTTCTCCTTTTGCCTTTAATGGTCCTCTCCTGGTGAGTACAGAAGTAGTTTGGGCAGCATTCAGTGCAGAGCAGGGATCCCAATCGCAAACATCCTCTCTTCCCTCTCTTAGATCTAGCTGTTTGACAAACCTAGAGGTAACTATATGCATCTTTTTTCTTGGTAAGCACTGAGTACTTATAGTATGGAGTCCATCATTAGCCACCAAGAATGTTCACACTTGCACTACACCTATGTATTTCTCTTGCTTACATAAGGGCGCACCACCACCACTACTAGATCACAAGTTCCTTGAGGCAGCAACTCTGGCTTTCCTCCCAGCACTACACATGGTGGCTTACACAGTGACTGTTTGTTGAATTTGCCCCAGTGGTGACAAACTTGAAAGGCTTGTGTGGATTCTGGATGTGAGATTGTATGTTCATATTAGATCATTGCCCCTCTACCCTAAGGAGCTCCTACTTTGAAAAATGACATATGTCTCCACAGTGGCAATACTGGCTCTGGGTGTAGACACACATGGGTGGTATAATCCTGGATGTTGGGATGAGGCTAAGGCTGAACAAAACTAAGAAAGCAAAGGGAGACATGGGTACAGAAACCTCCATAGCCTGGATATCCCCCGACTCTACAGCTGCCCTAGGGAGTCATCAGATGCCCTTCTCATCTCTTCTCTTCCCCTTTCTTTCCCTCCACCTTTCGCTTTCTCTCATCTCTCTGTTCCCCTCTTTGCCCCTTTTGCTCTCTCCTCTTACTTTCCCTTTCCCTCCCATCTCCATCCTTCCCATGTTTCCCCTTCCTTTCCATCTCCCTGCATTGAAAGAATAAAAACAGAGCTTCATACCTAAGACTCAGGGTCCTCCTAAAGGAGTTCCCGAGATGAGCTCAAGGACAGCTCAAAGGCAATGGCATCTGGAGTCATCTGTGCTAAAGGACTCTGCACCAGTGAGAACTCTTGGAGAAGATTCTTCCTGTACCTCTGTCTGATCTTATTTGTGTACATCATTCAATAGGTCACTGGCCTCCCAGATGCTGGCTTCCATTGTCCTTTGCACCAAGCCTCCCAGGACAGGGCCAATCCCATGTTGTTCCATAGGAGCCCACCTCCCACCTTGCGACTTGCAGGCCAGTCCAGGCAAAAAGCCTAGGAGCCTATACTTCCTATAGAAGGCAGTCAGAACACCATCAGGCCCCAGGCCCACTTTAGAAGCCATTAAGTTCCTACTCCATACACAGTTCATTGACAGTACACCAGCTTCACCACCACTGGGGGAGACATAAATGTACAACCCTGAAGTAGGTTTATGCCCTGGGAGCACATGATCTTGTCAATTGTGCTGCTCTGGTCTCAATTCAACACATCTCCATGAGTATCAGCTCTGAGTAAGGTGCTGAACTGCATTCTATGCCAGGTCACAACTAAAAAGCAACAAAACACAAATCCACCCAGTCTGGGGGTCCAATTAGTCTGGTAATAGCTTCACCAACTGTTCTGTCACCTTGCGTCTCACATAGGGGCTCTTCCCACTGACTTCCTTCATAGCTCAGGCCCTGATCTGAAAAATAAAAATCTCAGACACCTCTGCAAAGGGGTCTCTTTAGGAACTGGTGACAACTATATGTTTTTATTTACACTTTTGGTCATAATGGTAGGAGATGAAACTTGGCATAAAATGAAGACCACAGGGGAAGGGCCTAGAGCAAAACACACTGGAAATACCAAACTCCAGAGCTACTCCATGAACCTGTGATTAGTATAGAGAAATGGGTAATCTCCCTTGACTCCCAAGGCACTGCCAAGACCATGCCCAAGGCACCTCAGTGCCAAGGTTGTTAGACTTGAAAGGGAACGATGTCCTCTTTTTTTCTTCCCACCCCTAGCCATTTTGTACTTGAGAAAACTAGAAAACATAGAGGTAAAGTGATCTGCCCAACAACATATGGCTGATCAGTGAAAGAACTGGAATGTGAGCCCAGTTTTTCTGACTCTTACTACAACATTCCTCTTACAAGTACTCAGTGGTGCCTGGTTCCTTAATACAATGCCAAATGTAACAGTGAACTTGTAGCAACTTGAAGCTAGAGTTGGTTCACCCAGAAAGCTGCAAAGCTAGCATACAAACTAGCTGCCATTTCAGTGGAATAATCTGACCTGAGTTTATTCCACTGGCAAGCTGATTGCTGAGGAGCCAGTCTATGGGTTCACCCAGGGGTCTCAAGGCTCCAGGAGGCTAACTCACACTAGCCACACTCACCAATATTCACATGTAATAGACACTGGGCCTCATCATCCATCCAGTGCACTGGGATGTACCTGTCATAGTGCACAAGATCACGCAGATGTCTACACCATGTATCAGAAGTTTACAGCGGAACAGAGGGTCAGGACAGAGAATTTTTCACCTTGAGAGATATTTTAAATTAAAGAACCAGAATGTCCTTTCCATGAATACTGCTAAGTGAAATAAACATGTTTCAATCTCCTTTTTGAAAAACAGCATGGTCACTTTTTTGTTGGCCTTTGTTACCCCAACATCCCCCAACAACATGTTAACAAGCGTTTATCACATACTACAATTTCCAAGCCTACAGATGAATCTACACTGATTTCACTTCAGGGTAATTGTTTCCAGGTACTTCCTCAAGGAGGCACTATAGACTCATTCAACTGTCCCCAAAGCATGGCTGGAGAAATTTGTTCTTTTGTTCTCTTCCAGACTTTTTGCCTCTTTTTTTGTTGACCCAGATCTCAAGTTCTTTGGGTCTTATATACCTCTTGCCTTTTAATAATGAGGCCACACTCCAAATCCTGGTCTTTAGTGCCTAGAACAAAAGGGAATATTGGGAGTGGGCCCCTTCCTCCCTGGCCCGCCCCATGGATGGGGATTAAACTCCATTCAACTCTATTATGGATACCAGTCAGCCTTATCATCCCAATGTGCCTCATTTTCTGGAAGGTCAGAACCCTGTCACTGGCTCTGGCTGTGTCACTCGACGGGGTCCTTAGTCTTCAGGACAAGCCCTTTTTTGTTTTTTGTTTTTTTAAAGTGAAAGCAAGTTCTTTAGGAAAGTAAAGGAATAAAAGGATGACTACTCCACAGGCAGAGCAATCAGGACAAGCCCTTTTATAATGCCTCTGACTATTTCTGACCTGGGTAAGCTATCAGGCTTCTGGGTAAAATAAAACTCCTCTTATTAGTGATTAGAATAGTCAGTGTCCAGTCATGACAGCAATGATGTTAATATGAGAAACAAGAGTAGCAACAATAGCAGCTATTGAATCGTCTCTTGTCATTTACGAGACAAGGGAAGGAGGCTGGGTTTCTACAGAGCAGGGCCTCACTTCACTGTGGTATGTGCCATCAAGCCTGTACCCAGGGTAGTTTCTGTATCAAGGCTGGCAGGAAGAGCCACACTGACCTTTGCCATTCACCCAGCCAGAGGGGACATCCAGAGCTTGGAGGCATAGCCAGAAGGCCAGCCTGGGATGACTGAGCCAGCCTTTGCCCATCCTGGCAAAGGAAAGACATTAGAGGGGATGTAGCTCTGCTTCTGCTGAGAATCAGCACTTGACGTCTACAAAGACAAAGGCTTTCCCAAACATAGCATTCCCCAGAACTGGCTGAACCTAGGGAGCCATGGCTCAAAACTCTTCCAGAACCTTTCCCAAGACTTCTTGTGCAACTTTGGCCTGTTTCACCCTGTGTCTTTCCCAACAGATAAGAAGAAAAGGGGGTGAGACAGAGAGACCACAGGTGAGAGAATGACTCTGGTTTAATCCACCAGCTCTGAAAAGTACCTGGAACTCCTCACCTTTTGGAAGTGAGTTGTCAAAAAGTGTGCTTAGCACCAGTTAGAATGGCAATCATTAAAAAGTCAGGAAACAACAGGTGCTGGAGAGGATGTGGAGAAATAGGAACACTTTTACACTGTTGGTGGGATTGTAAACTAGTTCAACCATTGTGGAAAACAGTATGGCGATTCCTCAAGGATCTAGAACTAGATGTACCATATGACCCAGCCATCCCATTACTGGGTATATACCCAAAGGATTATAAATCATGCTGCTATAAAGACACATGCACATGTATGTTTATTGCGGCACTATTCACAATAGCAAAGACTTGGAATCAACCCAAATGTCCATCAGTGACAGATTGGATTAAGAAAATGTGGCACATATACACCATGGAATACTATGCAGCCATAAAAAAGGATGAGTTTGTGTCCTTTGTAGGGACATGGATGCAGCTGGAAACCATCATTCTTAGCAAACTATCACAAGAACAGAAAACCAAACACCGCATGTTCTCACTCATAGGTGGGAACTGAACAATGAGATCACTTGGACTCGGGAAGGGGAACATCACACACCGGGGCCTATCATGGGGAGGGGGGAAGGGGGAGGGATGGCATTGGGTGTTATACCTGATGTAAATGACGAGTTGATGGGTGCCGACGAGTTGATGGGTGCAGCACACCAACATGGCACAAGTATACATATGTAACAAACCTGCACATTATGCACATGTACCCTAGAACTTAAAGTATAATAATAATTAAAAAAAAAATTTTTTTTTTAAAAAGTGTGCTTAGGTCCCTCTTGAAAGCCCAGGACTTGCCATCCTAAATCTCCTCTAGGGCCTCTGCAGCTCTGGGTTCTGTCTTCATAGGCCAGAAGCACTAGGCTCTTCCTTAATGCTGACTTCTAATGTTAAGAAGCTCCCCCAAAAAAATGTGCTGCATTCCTTCTTCACAGCATGTATCACAGCTTGTAATTAGTTTTGCATGTGATGATTTGATTCTTAAATTAAGCACCACAGAGTCAGGAATTGAATCTGATCTCATATAGAAATTGGCCCAGGGTTTAGGATACAGTAAGCTCCATAAATATATGTTGAATAAATGAATGTATGAACAGATGAGTACCAGTCAGTTCTGAGTACCATGTTTTATGAGAGGAGTTGACAAACTATAGCATATACAGAGATGGCAGCCAGGATTGGGAATGTTCTTGAGATCTTATTATGTTAGAAAGGACTGAAATGACACAGGCTATAGAGACCAAGATGAGGATATGTAAGAAAGAGACTGGTCTATTGTTTCCTGATGTCACATGGAGGAAGCATTCATGAGACTTGATTTACATTGTTCCAGAAGGCAGAATGGGAACCAAGAAGCAAAAGTCCCAGGCAGATTGTAGCTCCAAGCAGATGAATATACCCCATGGCTAGAATTGTCCCAGGGTGGGACAGTTTATTCAGTCTCCATTAGACTGAATGGTCACGCAGAAGCTGGATGCCACCCTGCAGGAGCAGGACAGGGCGGGCCTGCATCTTGCAAGAGGTTCAGCCAGCAGACCGGTTACTGAGATTACCTGGAAGATTCCAAGTTCATTTCTCCCACGCTCCAGGAGAACAAAACGACAAGTTTTCATGTGGTATGAGTCTTGTAAGACCCCAGGAAAAACTATGAAAGAGGAAAAATCTGACAGCCTCCCTTGTTTACTTTTTCAGAAGCCTTATTCTCTCTACTAGCAAAACTCCTAATGTTCACATTCTTGTTCTGAGTGCAAGCAAGCGAAGAAAAGAACTCACTTTAAAAGTGTTAATGCCTTAATATGTCAATCCATATTTTGAAAGAGGGTGCCTCAACAAAGCAATGTGCAGATATAATAGTAGGGCTTTTGGCACAATAGCATTTGAGCAGTAAAGTCTTAGATGTCCTCCAATCAATCAACCAAAAAGGGCTCAGAAGCTGTCCATGTCCAGCATAGTGCTAGGCAGGGGGAGTGGGCACCAGATTGGAAGGTAGAAGTTCTGTGTTCAAGTCCTAGCTCTGCATTATACTGACTATGCAATCTTGATTAATTACTTAGCTTCTCTGAACTTCATCTGTGAAACTCACATGTACCTCACAGGATCAAATGAAACACTAAATATGAGAGTGCTTTGTAAAATGTAAAGTACTATGGATGTAGCATTATTGTGATTATTATTTTTAGACATAAGTGGGAATGCAAAGCAATGTAAGGTCAAGTCTCTGTCTTCAGGTAGCTCACCGTTTAGTCACACCACACGGCAGGCCTAAAATGAGCTACTCTTCTTTATTCTCCCCTTCTTGAACATAAACATGAAAAAGAACATAGGAACAGGTGGGAGTGGAATGCAGAGAGAGAGAGAGAGACCCTGGCAGCTCTGGCCCAGGGAGAGGGCTGAGCTAAGCCCTGGCCATGCCTGATCCCTGCCCAGAGCCCTGTCTTCCTTCCTGGCACTGGGAGGCTTCCTTCTTGTTCTCTTGACTCCATTGCTCCCAGTAGCTCAAGGGACTCTAAACTCAATACCATCCACAACCACTTCAAGCACAACAGATATCCTCAACCTCCACCCTTCCCATCCCCACTTTAGAGGAGATAGTTCCCATAAATGAAGAACCAGCTTGACCCATTCAGGAAATTAAATCTTTATTGCAAATAAAGGGTTTCTTGTTTCATTATTATGTTACATAGAACTGACTCAGAGCAAATTAAAACTGATTTCCACAATGGCATAACGACCTTGCTTTTCACGGATGGCATGGCAGTACAAAAGGAAATCACTAAAACCACAAGACTAAGGATTTAACTGAGATTCAAGGATATATTTCCTAACAAGAAGTGAACTATAAAGAAAATGGAATCTTTTATTATCTGTCTGCTTGTTTGTTGTTCTGGTAGATTAAATCAGAGTAGGCAAACTTTTTCTGTAAAGAGCCATATAGTAAAGATTTTAAGTATTTATGAACCAAAGATATTACAAAAGTACCTATATATGATGAGAGAAAACAAATTTCCACAATTTTTATTAGCAAAATCCAAAATATAATAATAATTGAATACAATGTTTTTGTAATACAGGTCTACCAATGAGAAAAATTGAATTCTTTTTTTAGGTGGCGGGAGGGTAACGTATCATTTAATTGGGGTTCAAAGTCATTGTTCCCTTTTTTTTTTTTGACGCAGAGTTTCGCTCTTGTTGCCCAGGCTGGAGTGCAGTGGCGCCATCTCGGCTCACTGCAACCTCCGCCTCCCTGGTTCAAGCAATTCTCCTGAGTAGCCTCCTGAGTAGGTGGGATTACAGGCACCCGCCACAATGCCCAGCTAATTTTTGTATTTTTAGTAGAAACAGGGTTTCACCATGTTGTCCAGGCTGGTCTTGAACTCCTATTATCAAAATCTATTGCAAATGTTCATCTGTTAACGTTGATAGGTAATGCATAGTCCATTTTTTTAAATGTCTTTTCACACAGATAGATACTGCCAAATACTGATATCCACAAACATTTGATTTTAGTTGAGCATATTTAGCACTTGGAAGGTCTTTCTAGAACTCTACAAGAATCATCACTTGATATTTGCCTTACAACATGTCATTACATTAAAGATAAATCACTTCCAATTGAAGGTTGGGGGAAAGCTCTTTAATTATAATGCAATGGATTTTGAAATATGGAAATTTGCTTTGTATTTGCATTGATGTCCAAGAAACACTGCTGGAACTATAATTTGAGCTCAAAAAATATATTAGCTAAAATTTATGTGGAATAAAAATTCCACTTTTTTTTTTTTGTATTTTTTTTTTTTTTTTTAGTAGAGACGGGGTTTCACCATGTTAGCCAGGATGGTCTCGACGTCCTGACCTCATGATCCGCCCACCTTGGCCTCCCAAAGTGCTGGGATTACAGGTGTGAGCCACCACACCTGGCCTTAAAAATTCCGCTTTTTATTGTTAATTTTTTTATGGTTTTTTAATTTAAGGTTTTTTTTTTTTTTTTTTTTTTTTTTGAGATGGAGTCTCACACTATCACCAGGCTGGAGTGCAGTGGCACAGTCTCAGCTCACTGCAACCTCCATCTCCCGGGTTCAAGTGATTCTTCTGCCTCAGCCTCCCAAGTAGCTGAGACTACAGGCACACGCTACCATGCCCAAATAATTTTTGTATTTTTAGTAGAGATGGGGTTTCACCATGTTGGCCAGGATGGTCTTGATCTCCTGACCTGAAGATCCACCCACCTCGGCCTCCCAAAGTGCTGGGATTACAGGAGTGAGTCACCGTGCCCGGCCCCACTTTTTATTTTAACTTTTGACAGCACAAAAAAATATATAAAACACTCTAGCATTGCTTGTTACTCAAACAATATTAGTCGTCTTTGAAATAACTTTACCACTGTATGTTTCACATTTAAGCACTGTTTTGCCTTGCACTTTTAGATTGAATTTATTAAGAAATACTACTAAGTCTGCCACATAAGCTAACTTCCAAAGCCATTTAGCATTCAAAAATAGTGAATGAATGTAGCCAAGAAACATATGAAAAAAAACTCAACATCACTATCATTAGAGAAATGTAAGTCAAAATCACAATGAGATACAATCTCATGGCAGTCAGAATGGTGATTATTAAAAAGTACACAAACAACAGATGCTGGTGAGATTGCAGAAAAAAAAGGAACACTTTTACATTGTTGGTGGGATTGTAAATTAGTTTGAGCATTGTGGAAGACAGTGTGGCAATTCCTCATAGATCTAGAGGCAGAAATACCATTTGACCCAGCAATCTCATTATTAGGTATATACCCAAAGGAATATAATTATTCTATTGTGAAGATAATTGCACACATATGTTCATCAGAGCACTATTCACAATAGCAAAGATGTGTAATCAACCCAAATGCCCATCAATGATAGATTGGATCAAGAAAATGTGGTGCATATATACCATGGAGTACTATACAGCCAGAAAAAGGAAAGACATCATGTCCTTTGCAGGAACATGGATGGGGCTAGAAGCTGTTATCCTCAGCAAACTAATGCAGGAACAGAAAACCAAACATCACATGTTCTCACTTGTAAGTGGGAGCTGAACAATGAGAACACATGGACACATGGCAGGGAGGACCACACACTGGCACCTTGGGGGTGGGGGAAGGGAGAGCATAAGGAAGAATAGCTAAGGGATGTTGGACTTAATACCTAGGTGATGGGTTGATCTGTGCAGCAAACCACCATGCCACAGGTTTACCTGTGTCACAAACCTGCACATCCTACACATGTACCCCGAAACTTAAAATGAAAGTTTAAGAAAAAAAAAATAGTGAATGAGGGTGATTCTTCTCGTTCAAAACAAAAAACAAATCCAATCTTAGCCTTGAGCTCAAAAAATCACAGTAAAACTTTACAACTGCTAAGCTATCAAACTGCTGTGCTGTACAGCAAGTAAGGATATTCAGCTTCTAGACCTGATTAAGAAAATCACAAAACTGGCCATAGTTAAGTCACAAGAGTGAATGAAGTTCTCCATTGACACCACTCATTCAATGGCATATGAAAGATTCAACTATTTTCTGCAAAGTACCTGCTGAAGAATAGCACAATGAACAATCACAGGCTTTAAACACTGCATGTTCACAAGCTTTGAACATTTTCCAAAAGGTTTTTTCTTCTCCACATGTATTTTAGCATCAGTTGTAACATTTCTTAGCAGATTTCACTTCAGGAAATTAGTATTTTCTGTACTTTGGAAACATCTCTGCACATAGTTGTTCCACATGAACGTTTTATGGAAGCTAATTCTTTAGTCATCTCAAACTCAGCATTAACTCCTCAAAAAAACAACTAAGCAGCGTCCAAAACATCCTGTCAATTCATCAAGAACCAAGGAAAATCATTCAAAATCATGTGCCTTACCTTTTTTTTTTTTTTTTTTTTTTTTTTTTTTTTTTTTTTTTTTGAGACAGAGTCTCGCTCTGTCGCCCAGGCTGGAGTGCGGTGGCGCGATCTCCACTCACTTCAAGCTCCGCCTCCCGGGTTCACACCATTCTCCTGCCTCAGCCTCCCATGTAGCTGGGACTACAGGCGCCCATGTTGTGCCCAATGTCCTCCCTCACTCTTCACCCAAAAGCTGGTAGTCTTAAACAAGTTTATTTTCTCTAGACACATTTCTTCAGCTGCTGCAATTGAACATGATTTAATTAACGCACCATTGATTAACTTGTTTGGCTAACAAATGAGCCACTCAGAAACTTACTTTAGTTGCAGTCTCATTTTCATTTTTTTAATAAAGAAATTCTGCTATAATGACATATTTTATTTTAAATTTCCTAATTTTGCTAACTGTTGCTTCCTGTGAGTTGGAAATATTGTGATTAGTGCTTAGTCTGATCATGTCAACATATAGTCTATTAACACAGCTATAGTGTCATGGCATGATAAACATAATGCTTTGCCATCTAATTCATAACAAACAAAAGATTCCTGCCTTAAAAGTATGACATTTGAAGTCCATTTCTGCCTTCTTTTTTTGTTTTGACATGATGGGTGTGCACTAGTAATTAAAAAATAGAATAAAACATTATGGTACAACTATAAAGTAGCACTCCCAACAGTGTCAAATTACAATAGCAGTACTGCAATTTTCAGCCCATCCAGAAGCATTGAGTAGCTGTTGTCCCATGAAAGCAGCCGTAGACAATGTTATGTAATGAATAAGCAAAGCTGTGTTCCAATACAACTTTATTTATAGACACTAAGATTTGAATTTCATATAATTTTTAGTGTCACAAAATAGTATTCTTCTTTTGATTTTTTTCAATCAGTAAAAAATGTAAAACCATTCTTAGCTTGTGGACCTTACAAAAACAGCAGGCTTGATTGGTCCTATGGACCATCGTTTGCCAACCCCTGAATTAGATTATTGTGTTGCCTTAAATGATTTAGTTGTAGCTGCAGTTGGGGATACTTAGAATCAGGGAAATGCACCAGAAGACGTCTAACTTCTCCCTCAATTTGAGAATCTGTTGCACATGTCACAGACTATAGGTGCTATAATCCAATCAAGACCATCAGTTGGGCAAGCATCTACATCCAGCATACTGGGACAGGATTAAAGGGCAGAGGGTAAAAGAGAGATAGGAATAAAGAATCTGCCCTCAAGGAGCTTGCAGTCAAGTTGACAAGATTAGATTTCCACACAGGGACGCCAGGAAGATGGGGCAATTTTAACATACACTTTTAACACTGTTTAAGGTCTCTTAAATATAGTCAGTGTCTAGGAAATAATGGGTGAAGGAATCTGTGAGTAAATGATACAAAGTGTGGCTATCTCTATACCAAATAGGAGCTCTGCATGGTTGCAACTGTTAGGCCCACAAATTCTGGGGTCTGACTGCCTGGATATAAATCTAGCCACCACTGTTTTTTACCTCTATGACCTTGGACAAATTATTTAATCTCTTTTAGCCTTAATTTCCTTATGTATAAAATGAGAGTTATAATATTATCTATCTCATAAGCTTGTTGTAAGCGTCAAATGAGATGATGGATGTAAAGTACATAGCATAGTTTAAAGAGCTCAATAAATATTTGGTAAAAGTGTGATTAATAGAGACAGGAAGAAAAATGGGAGCCTGAGGAATTAGAGAAGGCTTCATGAAGGAGGGGGATCATAAAAGAACATGTATAGGCCAGGCATGGTAGCACATGCCTATAATCACACTACTTTGGGAGGCCAAGGTGGGAGAGTCACCTGAGCCCAGGAATTTAAGACCAGCCTGAGCAACATGGCAAAATCCTATCTCTAGAAAAAATACAAAAATTAATTGGTGTGGTGGCGCATGCCTGTAGTCCCAGCTACTCATGGGAGGTTGAAGTGGGAGGATCACTTGAGCTTGGAAGGTCGAGGCTTCAGTGAGCTGTGATGGCGAGAGTGCACTCCAGCCCGGGGGAGAGAGCAAACCCTGTCTCAAAAAACTAAACTAAACTAAACTAAAAACACATGTAGAGAGAGTTAAAGAGGAGTTCAGGCAAGGGAGCCAGACACAAGCTCGGACACTTTGTTTGTTAGGGAGTATTCCAGGTTCCTGGTGAAGCAGCTTTAAGGCCAGTGGTGAAAGGAAGAGGAATAAAGGCAGAATTGGTTCGTGTTGACCTTGCAGATAACTAAAAGCACAGTTAGGATCCCCATGAGGTGCTTTGCTTGAACTGAGGGTCCAGTCACTGCCATAAGCATATCAGTGGAGGGGCCAAAGCCAAGAAAGCCACCCAGGGTACTCTCAAGGTTGTGTGTCACCCTTGTCAGCACCATCAGCAGTAGCAGCTGATATTGGTTAAGTGTCTATGAGCAAGGCATTGTGCCAAGGAACAAGGATATATAAGACATTCTATGATTTCAAAGAGATTGTAATTCACTCTAGATAGTACAACAGAGCACGTCAGAACTCCACTGATACTTTCTGTTAATAGGTCTTGGGATCCTGGGGTGCTGATCCCAGCACTGCCTAGCGGTGCGCCATTGTGTACATGGGCCTCTATTTCCATGTGACAAACAAATCAAATTTGATATTATAGTTTTCAAACTCTTTGACTGCAAAATCCTTTCCTCAGGGAAAAGCTTCAGATGTTTTAAAGATAAAAGCAGTGAGTCGAATGGGGATAAGCAGCAGAATCCTGTCCCCTCAGCTCAGCCCCTGACAGGTGCCAAGGAACACAGTTTGAAAAATACTGGATGAGAGCTAAGCAGTGTCAATCTGTTCCAGCTTGAGGACTCTATGGAGGTAGATGTTGATCTGAACCCAAGAAGTTCTATGAAAGATAAGATGTGCTCCCCAAGTGCAGGTTGGAGAGAGATTAAAGAACTCAAGGAGTGTTTTGTTGGGAGTGGACATTGAAGGATGGGTAGATTTAAAGAGATCGAGGGGAGAATGAAACCTACTTCAGAGGACTTACCACCTAACTGGAGATGTGGAAATGCACCCAAGGCTAGCCAAAGAGATCATTTTAAGTAGAGCAGGGGAGTTTTGGAGGGGAGATGGAGTCAGAAACAGGAGACAGGACAGATTATGAAGACCCAGGTAGAGAAAGGTGTCCCACTCCTAAGGCCTCTGGTGCCCCGCCAAATCAGTGGGGTCTGTGACACAAGAACAAGAGAACTATTGAGAAGTCTGCATCAGTTCCCACCGTGGCTATGGCTGGCAATCATCAAGCTTCCCTGACACCTGTCACATCCCTTGTAAGTAAGTTCATCAAGTACCACATTCCTAAGCTCTGTTGTCACAAAGTCCTATAAGGGAAAGAGATGGGGTCCAAAGGACAAGGACTTAACACCCAAGACAACTGTGCCCAAATTTTCCAATAGTAGCTAGTATGAGCCTAAGGAGAAATAGAACTGTTGTCACAGGGAAATCCGAGAGGCTTAGCAATGTCAGGTAGATCTCCTAATTTAGGAGGAGTTAAAAGCTTTTAAACTACCATCATGTCCTTAATCCTAAAATGCTATTAATCCCCTGTAACACTTCTGCATTCTTATGAGTATGTGGGTGGAAATAGCTATTATCTTCATTAAACTGTGAAGTAGAGGCCAAGGAAGAATCAGTCATGATGTCTAATACAACAAGAAATGTGAGATGGGGATTTGAAATCTGAGGAGACATTCGGCAAAGAAGGGAGGGACAGAAGACAAGGACAAAGGACTGGAAATGAAGAAAATACAAATTCCAACTGAAGTTT
This sequence comes from Chlorocebus sabaeus, assembly GCF_047675955.1. Lineage (NCBI taxonomy): Eukaryota > Metazoa > Chordata > Mammalia > Primates > Cercopithecidae > Chlorocebus > Chlorocebus sabaeus. Next base: position 11,213,158 of record NC_132923.1, read on the forward strand.
CCATCTCAGCTGGGAAGCCTTCCCTAATCCCCCTCTAGAAAGAACAATGCCCTGCTCGGAGCTGGAAATGTCCTAATGCAGCATCCCTCACACTGTTAGGTAATAACCATTTACCTATTTCCTTTTTTGGACTGAAGGGTCCACAAAGTCATGGAGCCTGTTTGTCTTGTTCATGGTGTGTGCCCAGCACCTAATGTTCACTGGGTAAAGGAAACGAGAGAGCCTGGGCCAGGGAAAGAAATGAGACTCAGGAACACACAGTTAAACCTAGCTGCCCAGGACCAAGGAAACTTCACCTCCTTCAGGCTATTATCAAATGTCACCTTCTCAGAGGGGCCTTCGCCAGTCACCTGCCCAGTTACAAATCACAACCTGTCCCTGCCCTCCATTCCACCCACCATTCCAGCACTTCCTGTCCATTCCCCTGTTTCTTTCTCACCATGGCACTTGGCACTGACATACACCCATGTTACTTCTTTGTTTATTGTATGTCCCCCCAGCCTAGAATGTAAAAGCTGTACAAGGGCAGGATTTCATTGTTGCAACCTCCGTCTCTAGAAGAGCGTCTGATACATAGTCAGTTATCAATAAACATTTGTTAAATGAACAAACCATCGAATGAATGACGCTTTCTAACCCAAGGTCTATGGTAGTCCTCCAAACTTTTCAAATGTAAACACTTCCTCCAGGGTTTCTTCCCTGTGTCTCCCACTTGTGAAGACCCAGGGGAAATACTAATCCCTTATTCTCCACTCGGTCTCTTCCAACCCTCCATCCCTCCTCTTTGCTCTTAACAACCTCTATTCTTTGCCCTCTCACTTCTCTCTCTCATTATATTGGTTCATAGAAACATCCAAAATGGCCAATTTTATACCAGCCCCATGTGTCTTCATACCAGAGCCTGCCTCTAACTGAGGCCCCAGGAGCAGAATGCAAGAAGGCTAAGGAAACCTCCAGGGCTAAATGACTAGAGAGGTACCCAGATGTTCCAGAAATCTATTAACAGATTCTTATTTTTCACAAGGCACCACTTCTTGGATTGAGGAATTCCCCTAAATTATGCCCTGTTGTATAAAATAAAACTTCCTTTCCTTTGTCTTAATCTTAGCTTTCTCAAGCCTTAAAAAGATGAGGACTTCCTTATTCTAGTATTTTAGGTAATTGTGATTGTAACTATATTCGTATAATACAGGCCTTTCTTGATCTTATAGTCTTCCACTTAACGCCTTCTCCACTGTCATCCTCTCTAAATGAAGAGACTTACTTTTACCACTCAATCCTATCAACAAGCATTTACCCACCATGCCAGCACTGTCCTAGGCACTGAGGCTACAAGGGGTTTACTTTCTAGTGAGGGAGAGAGATAATAAATGAACAAATATGTACTAACTCAGGTGACAGTGATAAGTGCCAAGGAGAAAAATAAAGCAGAGTAGTAGAATGGAGAATTAGAAAACGATGACTGGTGGGAAAAGGTTGCTATTTACAGGATGACCAGGACTTTTTCTGATAAAGTGACACTTGAGTAAATACTTGAATTAAATGAAGAATTAAATCATGTGACTGAGGAAACAGTATTTCTAACGGTGGAAACAGCAAGTACAGAGGCCTTGAAGTAGGAGATTGTCATCACCTTCTAGTTACCTTTTCCTAACATTTCAAAATTACTTCTTACTTAAGGGTTTTGGAGGCCAAAACTGCACTCCGTAATTTAGAAGCCAGTCCACTAAAGACTTTTTATAATGATGACGATAAAAAATAATCATAGTTTACATTCACTGAGGGCTTACTATGTGCCAGTCACTGTACAGGCTCATCTGGCTCACAAGCACCAGAGCCAGCATTCAAACCCAGGCAGTCTGGCTCTAGAGCCAGGGTAGCTGAGAGTATTTTTGTTTCCTTTGCAGTATACATTTCAGTGGCATCCATTATTTGATTCTCCTTTTTAAGTTATTCACCCTAAGGCATTTCCCAGGGCATGCTATACGTTAGGAGCTGAGCTGTGAGCTGGGAAAACAAAGATGAATAAATCACCAATGAAACCCTTAGGAAGGCCACAACTCTGAATGGAGGAGAGGCAAGCCAGGAGAGCAGCACAAGGGATGAGTGCTGCAAAGGAGGTGGCAACACAGTGCAGGCAGACACAGCCAAGAGGCTGGCAGACAGATGTACACACTAAGGCATGTGCTCAACTGGCAGTATAGCAATTCCTGGGCCCCCCTTTCCTGGGTCAGAGCCCACTGTTCCATATGGATACTTTGGGTGGGTTTCAGTAATAATAATAATCATGCTAAGACATCTACCTACAGAAAATAATACTGAAAGCAGCTAACCTGTCTTGAGTGCCTACTATGTGCCAGCAGAGTTCTCAGCTCTTTGTTGTCATGAAAACTCCATGCTGTGACAGAGATAAGAGGCCCTGTAAAGGCCAGTGTCTTGTATGTTCACAATCTAAAGATGGACATTTACTGGGTAATAGGAAGAGAAAAGGTGGATATCAGGTCTATGGAGATAAGCCTAGAACAAAAGTACTGGCCCGATATTATGGGCAAGAATTCCTGCATTCTGGGAAGACTGAGGTAGAGAGACACTAACAGGAGAGCAAGATCCTATAATAAAATCAAGCAAAAGCTGGATTTTCAAAGGAGGGACTCTGCATGAAGCTGAAGCTGCTGATCTGGTATCAGAGACTGGGCCACCCATACAAGGAGGCACAAGGACTGCTTACTGGTGAAAATATAAGAGTGTAACAAGTGAGTGACTGAATTACAGCTGAATCAGCATATACAGATGGCAGTGCAGATTAACATCTACTTTAGCATACAGTGTTTAGTATGCAAGTGTTGCAGTGTCTGCAACACTTCTGTCAGCCTCCCTTCTCACTTTTTCTCCCCTATCCTCCCCTAAGCCCTGAAATGTGCCATCCTCCCCTTCCCTCTTCTCCTGGGACAGGAAGGTGCTGCTGATTCTGATGCTTCATGAAGCTAATGATTTATTCATTCTCTGCCTCAGAATGAGTCCTTCAAGTTTGATGACAGTTTGCAGAACCAGGAACAGAAACCAGTTCTTCTGACCCCAGATTAAACTTCTCTTCCTGACAGTGCAGTTTCATGTGCTTCACACTATATTTCTCACTAAATGTATTAATTTGCATTTGCCAATGACTAAAATTCATATCATTTTCCTGCCTATTCTGGATTAAAGAGAGATGTTCACTCAAAACCACCACTGAACAAACAATGGAAATGATATTCACCTGCTTCCCTGTCTTTCTCTCACCCCATTCATAGTCCTTTCGTTGTGGAAATTTCCCACCTCCTCTTCTGCAAGATGCATGGCTCTCCAAGAAGCATTTGATGAGAGCCTTACCTATGATGCTAGGTGGCCATGGGAATGTATTATGAAAGGCCAGGTTATGGCAAAGGTGAGAGTGTAGCTTTAAACAAATTCTATAAAATGTTATACTCTCTGTAGTCCACATCCTCAAGACTTAAATTAACAGCAGAAATCTTATTAGCCTCACAAAGTTCCTTCATTGTTTCTCAAATAGCATAGTTCAGGGAGCATCTCACCACTGTGGATGGCCAGTGTATTAAATCATAAGAGCAATTAATCTCTGTTCATAAAGTACTTGAGCTCCTGACACATCCTATAAGTGTAGGCCTAAATAAACTTAGGACTGTACCCAAGGAGGTCAGGATCTCAGATGCTCAGTGAGTTTCCAGAAAGGAGATAACAGCCAGACCACCTTGGAAGGGAAGCAGAGCAACACACTGACTGCATAACCCCCTGTACCAGGTACCAGGCTAAGTACTCACATACTTTAGCTCATTTAATTTCTTCAACAATCCTGAGCAGAACTGGGATTCCCACGTGGATCTGCCTGACCTCACAGTCATGTTCTCTCTGCCTTGGACTGCATCCGTAAATGTGACAAGAGGAAAACATAGAACATAGAGTCCTGGAACAAGTATACAGGTCATATGCTTGTGTTAGAAAGTTTGAATTCTGACTATAGTTTTGCTATTAACTTCTTGTGTGACACTGCATGACCTTGCAAAAATCACAGTCTCTCCTGAGACAATTTTTTGCTTTTCAAAGGCAGGAAAGCTCTGGATACTTGAAACATTACTATGGAGCCTGAGAGGTTTGAGATGACAGGGAACCTCCCTGCACTCACCTTCACCAGTCCATCTCCTCATGGCACAGAGATGGGACATGAATACCCTGCAGAGGGGACTCCCGGCCTCTTCTCTTGCATATAGCAGGTGCAGCCCAGGTAACATTTTGCAACAAAATCCTGCCTGGGCCTCTCCCTTTGCTGCAACTTTTCCTCCCCTATCCTCCCCTAAGCCCTGAACTGTGCCATCCTCCCATTTCCTCTTCTCCTGGGACAGGAAGATGTTGCTAATTCTGATGCTGCACAAAGCTAATGATTTCTTTCCTGCAGAGTGACTGGGGCCATGTGGAGCATTTGTGACCACAATAAAGAGATTGAAGATTAAAGGAGGATGATTAGGCAGAATTCCCATAGCAAAGTGGTGTAGTAATTTAGCCAAGTCGTGGCTCAGGCATGCAGAAGGGTGTGAAGCCACTGTGGCGTAAGTGTCAGGGGCAAGAGCAGCAGAAGAGAGAGCACTTGTCTGGGCTAGTCCCACTGTGTGAGAAGAATTGATGATAACGAAATTTTGTTCTTACTCCAACCTGGCCGCAGCTCTGCCATAATCTCTTCCCGGAATCCGTTTGACTGTTAACAGTTCTATCTTCCTCACTAAGCATTCGTCAAGAAGATAAATGAATAAGTGAATGAATGAACCAGGCAGCCAGTGGAGAAAACTCTTACTTGGCTTCCAACTCCTCAATCATATCTTCTTGTTTCTTGAATATGCCAAGATTTTGCTAGGTGGACATGACAAGTAGATGTATTATGCAAGCATCAACTGCCCCCACTTACGGGACCAGGCAATAAATCACAGAGGACTGGTGACAGCACCCCTCCCCAGTCCCAGATAATCTCCACCAAAGTCCCTACACCATCCCCTAGTAGCCTCTAATACTCTTGCTGTGCTTTGCTGGCAAAGACCTCAGAAGGATTCCTTTCCTTACTCAATCCTTCATGAAAGCTCCTGGCATTACATGATTTTCTCTCCCTGCTCTCTCAGGATCCTGGATCTGGCATCCTACTATGCCTGACAGCTAAGGGAATAAGACACAGGCATGAGCTTCTTGGGGACAGTAGGCCATCTGCTCCTCTGGGGAGCCTTTGAATTGACACCTACAAAGAACGGACTGGACACTGGCTTACCTAAGTCAGAAGTAGGGCAAGATGACCTTTAGAAGCCCTGATGAATCTGCTTCTGACCAATCACTGCTTTCAACTTGCTTGCTTCTCCCCGTACGCATGACCACATTCAGCTTTCCTGCTGGTGAGAGCTGGGGCTCTTAGGCTGTGCCTCAGTTCCCACCTCTCAGTTTGGCCTGGAAACTTTAGCATGCAGATATTTCTGGAGAAACTAAAGCAGTTCCTCTGTTATGTCTGCATGTAAACTCTTCAAGATACCAGCAACCATCTCCCAAACCTCCTGAAATTATCACAGCCCACTACTGGTTCATCTACCAACAGCATCTTCCTGCCCCATATGCTGTAAGGCTCTAGAATTTTCACAAATTACTCTTTTTATTTCCAAGAGTCAACAAGTTACAAATAAGTTCTAAATCCCAAATGAACACTGCTCAGGGGGCACAGACTTGCAGAGGTAAAACGCCATCCAGTTCAGTCACCCACTGGGGTCCCAGCACTATGGCAGGGCTCATGGGAGAATCAGAAGGAGAAATCAGGGCCTCTTCCCTCAGAGAATTTGTCACCTAATTCAGAGGCAAGAATTATACATTGGCAACAACAGAGAGTGCTAAAGAGCCACATGAAATAAGAGCGTAGTTATGTTTTAGAATCTCAGTCTACCACAGGCATTGGAGCTACAGAGAGCCAGTCAATCTCACATTTAAAGAACACCCACCTTGAGGATGACAAAGAGAGCTTATAGGAGACAGCGAGAGAAAGGAGGAGAAATCTTTCCTTCATAATGAGGAAGAAAAATATGGTCTGGAGGTAGGGAACATAAGGTTGATTTGCACTTCAGCTATGAGAGGAAATATTCTTTCCATAGGGCATACACCGAGTAAACGACTTTGTAACTTTACTTCATCCTCTTCATTTACATAGGGTGTACCCCAAGTACAGGTTATTAAACTCCCAAAAAATCTATAACAGGGCCCCTAAGCCCCTATGCTCAGGCCTGCTCCCACACTCTGGAGTGTTCTTTCATTTTCAATAAATCCCTTCTTTCTTTCCTTGCTTTGTTTGTGAATTTTGTCCAATTCTTTGTTCAAGATGCCAAGAACTTGGACACCCTCCACTGTTCACAATAGAGCTCAAGTCCAGTGAGATAGACAGGCAGAGACCCAGCCATCTATAAGAATATAAAATAGAACATTATAAACACTATGAGATGACTGCAGAAGATGCGGAAAGAGAGAGGACAGTCTGACTAGGAAGACTTAGAAATGTTTTCATAGAAAAGGTGAATATTTAAATGTGTTTACATGGCTAGAATTTAGATAGAAGATAGGGAGAATAGGATCTAGGAAGAAGCCAAGTGAATAAAAACAGAAACAAGAGGAAGTGGAGGGTTGACTTAGAGAACATCAAGAAGTCCAGTGTGGTTGGAAAGAAGTAAGAATACATCCCTGAAAAAAATCTGCTTGCTATGGAAGGCCTTGAATAGCATATTAAAGTTTTGGGACTTGACTCTTATGGAAAATTATAACCCTTTATTCTTAAAGGGCATGATAACCCTTCTTGAGAAGAGAGAATTCCTCTGAGAATAGTGTGGAAAATAAATTAGACAGGAAGATTGGAGGCAGGAAGATCTGTTGATAGTTACACAAAAGTCCAAGCAAATAGTAACCAGGACCTCTCCTGAAGGATGACAGGAATAAAGACGAGGAGGAGAGAGAGACATGAAGCAAGTTTATACAGAGTCTCAGAGCACAGGAGACCTCTGGAGGCACAGACTTGCAGAGGCGGAAGTCATCCAGTTCATCCAGCTGTCACTTCAAACCTCTTCCTCGTTTTATAGATAAGGGGGGAAATAAAGTCACAATGTGGAAGTGTCTTTCCCAAGTTCACAATGAGAGTGAATTCAGGGCCCTGAAGAGAAGCCAGGGCTTCCAAGTCTCAATTCAAGTGATCTCTGGTGCACCAGGGTGAGGAAAGGCCAGGAAGGGCTGCAAGGAAAATCAGGAGGAGACCTGACTATTCTCGAAAGGGGAATAGGCAAATGCCTGAACATTGGTTTCCATATACCATCTTCCCTAAATTCACCTCTTCCCTTCCTGATGGAATTGATGAGGGGAGGGGTGGCAGTGAGAGAACTGAAAACACTGATGGCACCCCAAGGGAATTGCTAAAATCCCTAAAACACAATGGGAACGTCACAGATTACAAAGCTATTTACCTATCTTCCCTACCCCATTTCCTCCACTCCCACTTTACCTCAAGACATATGCATTCCTTCAGTCACCAAACCTTTATCAGGTGCCTACTACTGTGGGTTTTCTGGTAGCTGCTGGGTCAGAAGGTTGCGCAAGACCCCTGGGAGATCCAGAGCCACAGTTCAACTCCACAGCCCTTGCCTCTGCCCAGCTGTATTTTGGACGGGCAGGTTTAGCCTGTTGGCATCCTCAAGTCAAGGTTTTTAAACCAACCACTCTACTCCAGAAATTTCTTTTAAAAAAAAACTCAAAACAGTTTGGCAGTTCCTCAAAAAGTTAAACACAGAGTTACCATGTGACCCAGCAACTCCACCCCTAGGTGCATGGCCTAGTTGCAGAGGACTAAAAACGTACATCTGTACAAAAAATTTGTCCATGAGTGTTCACAGCAGCATTATTCAAATAGCCAAAAGGAGGAAACAGCCTAAATGGCCACCAGTGGAGGAAAGGATAAGCAAAATATGATACACTGTCTATTCATATAATGGACTATTATTCAGACTTACAGGAAAAGAAGTGCTAAAACCTGCTTCAACATACATGAACCTTAAAAATATTGTTATGTGAAATAAGCTAGTCTAAAAAAAGACCACGTATTATATTATTCCATTTGCATGAAATATACAGAACAAGAAAATCCATAGAGACAGAAAGCAGATTAGTGGCTGCCATGGGCTGGAAGAGGACAGAATGGCAGATGACTGCTAATGGGCACAGAATTTCTTTCAGGGGGATCTTCGTAACAGCTGAACAAAACTAGATAACATTGAATCATACACTTCAAATGGGTGAATTGTATGGTATGTGAATTATATCTCAGTAAAGCTCTTTAACAAAAAGAAAAAGAAGAAACTCAGAAATCTGACCTGAATGATCCAAATTCTACCATGGTCAGTCACTTTGAAGATCTCAGTTTTGGTCTGTAGCCTTATTAGCCATGTGCTAGGAATTACCTAAAATTCCATGGGCTGTGTTGACAGTGATTTCTGACACTTCCTAGTTCATTTCATTGTGGGGAAGATATGGCCTGTGATCTTGGGGAGAGGAGCAATGCTGGCTCTTGTATCCAAAAACAAAAGCCTACAGTAGAAGAAAAGGCTGGACTGCAAGCTGGGGAGGAGGAGCACAGCTCCAGACTGAAACCTGTGCACTCAATCCCCAGGAAACCTAGGCTTCCTTCCTTGGGCTCAGAACACATTTTCTGACAGAGTAAAAATATTGCTGATACCAGAGTTACCTTCATAAACCATTGACTCCCACAGATGTTATTAAAAGGGAAATGGCCTATAATTAACAGGACGGTAATTCACCTACAAGAAAAGATTTTTAAATGGGAACTTATTTGTGCAGATGATAATAAATGACCTTTCAATATCTAGAGATCTCAAAGGGTTTTATGTCTACTAATTAGCTGCGCTCCTCTCCAGGGGAAGGTGTTCATTTGCCACATCTGCAGTTTATCCACCTGCTTAATGCCAAAGGGACAAGCAGGAAAAAAGTGCCTGCCCCAGCATTACACAGGGGTCTTCCCTTGTAATACAATAGCCATCCTCTGGATCCTGTAGGATTAATCTCAATAGACACCCAACATCTCAAAAGAAGGAAAAAGGAAGTCTGAGAGTTCCGTGATAATTATTCTTAATGATTTGGCCAAAATATGACAAGGAGACTCCCTGAAAAGTCCATTAGCTCAAAACAGTACCTGTCACACCCACTAGGCACATCTGCATCCCAAGGGAAATGGACAGCAAAGGCTTACAATAAGATCAAGAACTGCAGGGAATGGGCAACAAATGGAACTTCTTCAGTCTCATGTCAAACCAGTGCCCAGAGCAGTCAATTGTAAAGAGAGAAGGGTATTCTTTTTCTCTGTGGGTTTCGTTTCTGTAAATAGAAGCATCTGGCTTATCTCCCCAAATAGATTACAAGGTCCTTTAGTGTTGAAACCATCTAAGTTCTAGAGAAACATAAGAAAATAATACATATTTGACTGGTTAAAGGTCAGGAGATTCTCATTTCAAGGTCAGATTCCTTCACAGTATGTCATAAGGAAGTTACCCTCGTATTACTCACTTCAGTCTACGTGGAAAGTTATTTCTCTCATTGGGGAGGGAGTAATCACCAGTCCTATTCCAAAAGAGGCAACATAACATAGGGGCCGCAAACAAGGGCTTTGGAATTAGGAAGACATGGGTTCAAACCTCAGCTCAGCCAGTTGCAAGTTGTGTGACCTTGAGCGAGTTATTTATCCTTCTCTGAGGCCCAGTGTCATTGTTTGAAAAATGAAGACGATATTCTCTGCCTCATGGAGTTTCTGTGGGCATTAAACAAGATAATAAGTTTCTTATAGATTTGGAATATTAGACCTTTTCCAGGTGCATAAGATGCAGCTGGAGGCCATTATCCTAGGCAAATTAGTGCAGGAGCAGAAAACCAAATACCACATATTCTCACTTATAAGTGGGAGCTAAATATTGGGTACTCTGGGACATAATGATGACAACAATAGACATTGGGGACTACTAGAAGGGGGAAGAGGGGAGAAAGAGTTGAAAAACTACTGGGTGCTATGCTCACTATTTGGGCAATGGGGTTATTCATATCCCAAAGCTCAACACCAAGCAGTGTACCCATGTAATAAACCTTCACATATACCCATGGAATATGAAATAAAAATTGAAATTATTTTTAAGGAGATAATATATATATAATGCTTAACACAGAGCCTAGCACACAATAAGACTTCAATAAATTGTAGCTTAAAACATCTTGCCTTTGAGACCAAAGGTCACACAACACGACTGCATTTAAAGCTGCAAAACACATTGAAAAATAATTTTTAAAAATAGTGTAGGTCCTCATGAAATTTATAAATGTTAATGAAGAAACAGGACACCCATAATTGACTTCTCCATTTTCCACAGAGAAAGACTGAAAAGCACAAATTTCTGAGGGCTTTATCAAATATCTGAATAGAGCAATGTTTAAATATGACCTCTAAAGCCATTGCTAACCTTAAGATTGGCATGACAGAATCTCAGAATGCCAATGTCAAAAGAAAGCTCCAACTCTCTCCTTTTACAGATAAAGAAACAAAGGTCACATTTGATGATTCCTTCAAAGGTGTTTTATTTCTAGCCCTGTGGCCTCCCCCTTCTTCCCTCTAGTCAACCCCTCTCTACCCTATCAATGGCAGTAATACCTGTGAAGCAATCTGAACCACAGAAAAAGATCTTGTGTATCCCAGTGAGACTGAATTTTCAATCCCAGTGACATTGAAAGTTCTTTAAGGACAAAGACTACATTTTATCTCAGTGCCCACAAAGGGCGCCCTCTGTATGGTCACAAATACTAATTGATTAACTGATTGGCTGATCAACATAGTTCTCTGCCTATTCTATCAGAATGTATTAAGTGTTAAATGAATGCACACATAGCAGATCCAACTCTTAAGAACATAGTCTTTCTCTCACTGCAGCATCAAACAAAGAGAACTTCCCGTCTAACCAAAAGAAACAGTTGCTAGAGAGCCACGGAACATGCCAAGAGAAAGGGGACACAATATTGTCGTTCTGTGTCATGATGGCTATTTTCTTCAACCCCTGCCCATCCCACCCCCACTCCTCTTATTTGCCTCTGGGGACAACCAAATCCTCCCTAGTTCTTTTATTCTAACAGGTGAGAAGAGACATAACTGAAGAGCACTAAGTAGAGATGCAAAAGTATAAGGAGAACCTTAATGTGACCCAGCTCTCAGAATTTATGAACAGACTTAAGAAAGTCCTGACCTGTGCTGGGAGACCCCAGACAGCTAAGGGTGCAAGCTGGAGGGAGTATAACAAGACTACAAAAGGCAGACCTGGGAAATGCCAATAGAAGCACTGGATCTTAGACCCATCAGTCCCCCTTCAGAAGTTACATTTCTTCAGTGTACCATAGTTCTACTAGTTATCTAGAATTAAAGACTTGGAATCTCACCTAATGTTCCCACTTTCCCTGCCCCTCTTCTAATCTGTCCCCAGACCTCATCCCTTTAGTCCTGCTATTATCCATCTGCCTTCCTATAGTTTTGAACTACTGCATCCAGGTCGAAGTCCTTGTCACTTCTCACCCATGCCATATAATAGACTCCTAACTGGCCTCACTGCCCAGTACTCCTCTTTCCAATTCATCTTGTACACCACAGTTTAGGGTGACCAACTTGGTCCAGATTGCCCAGAACTATCCCACTGAAAGTCTCATGTCCTGGGAAACTCCTTAGTCCCAGACAAACTGAGACATCTGACCACCTACAACAGAGCCATTAGATTCTTCCTCTAAACAATGCTTTGATTATGTCGCTTTTCCTGACCAAAACCCTGCTTCTCCTTTCTCATTAAAACAAACCATAAAGTAGGCCCCAAATCTGCCTCAGAGAATGTCTCAGAAAGCATATCGGGCTAGAGTGAGGAAACAAGTAAACCAGGCCTGGCTTTAGTCATAGCCCGTGAAACCCTTGGCAAATACACTCAACCTAGCTGAACCTCAGTTTCCTTATCTGAAAAATTCAGAAGCTAAGGCTAGATTTCTCTTTCGGATCCAAAATTTTCTAAGTCTACTCTTCGAAATCCCTCTGCTCAACCCAGACTTACCAGCTCACTTGAATCCAAACACAACATATAAACTCTCACCTTAGTACATTTGATTCTTCCCTTCTCCCCCCTCAGAAGTCCTTTGCTTTCTTCTCTGCCCACCTGAATCCTTTCAGGAACAACATGAAGCTCACCTCCTAAGGGACGTCCAGGCCCAGCCACAAGGACTGCACATGCACCTAGGTTTCTAATACTCAGCACTTAGCATGTCCTATCCCTGGAGTTCAAAGTATTTTTCTATGCGAAGCTTCTTTATTCCAACTGAACTAAAATCTTTCTACACTGTTGTGATTCCCTTGTAGAATCCTGAACACACAGTAAATAATAGCAAGTGTTATTAAAATTAACAGATTGGCTGATGGATACATAGGAAAAGGTCCAAACAGGGATCTAGATGTGAGACTAATGTTGAAATACAGGTGAGTCTACAGTTTTTTGCACCTTACATAAGATTCATCAGTGCTTCCATAATCCAATAATTCATTTACCCCAAAAATATTTACTAAGAATCTCCCAAGCTCAAGATACTGTGCTGGCATCTAAGGGCATGGAGATGGGAAATGAACAGAAGCTGGGGTCTCTAGCAGCATTTCTGTCTCACAGATATCATAAACCTCCATGTTGTCCCTCAACTCAAACTTTTCAGTAGTAAGTCTTAGAAGGCTTACGTGGTAGAATTTCCACCATCAGCACCCCTCATCCCCAAAACTGACTATGTGTCTACTTCTCCCAACTAGCCTGTGGAGTTGTTAAATGAAAAATAATCGTAATTCAAAATAAGTTAATAGGTGAATATCCAAATATCTACCAGCACAAGAAAAAGGTTAGTCTAAAAGAAACCTCTTCCAGGGACTATATTCTGGCCAAATAAATAGAATCTCTAGTTCCAACTTTGACATATGTTTGTAAGTGACCATGTAGATATCCTTCTTCAGTATGAGTTGACTGTTGCCCTCTATTAGTATTGGCAAGTGACATATATTAAGGATGAACTCAGCCAACACCTCTGTCTTTCGGGACCCTCACAGCACAAATACATACACACACAAACACATCCTCCTAATTAAATGGGGCTGGGACTTAAACAGTGTCACCTACTGTAGTGACAAACAGGTTCATGAGCAAGTGGGGGAAGTAAATAAACCAAACGGTTTGCAGAGGGAGAGGTCGAGCTGGGCTGGGACCACAGTGATTCAGGCTTTGCCACAGAATGGGTGTCTCCTGGGATGGCCTGGTAGGATAATTAAAACTCCTATAAATAGGATGAGTCTTTAGGTTTCCAATATCCTCTCTGACTCCTGAATCTTCTGCTCCTTCCTCCTCAAGCAGGTAAGATATGCACGGGGGAGCATTGGTAGTATCTACAAGGCTCTCAAGCGCCCTATAATGCACCAGGCTGGGGAGGACTGAGACTAATTTTTGTGGGTAATAGCCTTGGTTACCTTCTGCTTCCTTTCTCTGCCTCTATCTGAGAATATGACAATAGCTGGGATGGACTACTTCTGTGCCTGTGAAATGCAAGTGCCTTTGCTTCGATGTGTCCTAGGCATCCCAAAACTGAGGGCTGTAACTATTGATGAATAGCTTAGTCTCCCATAGTGGAGCATTTACTTTTTGTGCAAGTTAGGAAAGACCTAATAATTTAGGGCCAAGGCCCAGGACCATGGACCCAGCAATGCTCAAGTCTCATTGCATTGGATTACAACAAGGGACTCAGCTTGTCCCATGTGATCCATTATTTGTCACTTATTCTTATAGACATCACTGTTTGTATGCTTTGGGCAATTCAGTGTGCTCTGCAGATAGGGCTTCAGTTTGGAGGCCTATAAACCCACTAACTGGAATTTTCATACCGCAAGAAAAAAATGTAATTGAGATTTAGATCCCAAAAGACCCAAGTCTCCCAGCATGGCCAATGTGGACCTAACTGATTATATATACCTCCTATAATCTGTGCCCTTAATTTAGCTATGTACCCACTTGCTATTTTTATCTGTAACAGCTTTTATGTTCATTGATTTCATTTTATAAGCATGTCCCAAAATCATCTAGGCCAGAAGCATTTGCTGGAATTTAGCCTCCCAGAAAGCTTCCTTAGACCATGAAGAGAGACTTTCAGCCTTCTTCCTTGCTTAAGAAAGGCTTGTTACAAGACTGAAACCTGTTCAGTGGGATCTGTTTAGTGCCCCCTCCAGTTTGCTAGTTGTTAGTCGAAAATTATGCCCTACTATGCTAGCTTCTGGCCCTGCCTCTATTGGGCTTCCTGGCCTCCCTTCCTTTTGTTCTGATATGAGAGTTTCAATCAAGCGAATCCTACCTGGAGTAGAGGATGGGATATGTAAAACACCTGCAATGCATTTTTTGTTTTTTTAAAAAATTGTCTCTTTTTATAGCAGGGGAACCAAGTTTGCACCATCTCCCATTATAGCAATGATATTTGGTCCCTGACTGTGAGTCAGGGCAAAGGAGGGGTACAGCTAAGAAGGGGCTCTCTCACTTCTTAAACTTTTTCCCAGAATCAGAGGGTTCACTTTCCCTGTGAAAATGCTGTCTCATGGTCATTATCCTAAGGGCAGGAGAAATCTTGTTTCTTCTTTTAGGTTCACCTGTATTTGTCAAAATGGCTCAACTCCTGAGTAGCATACTCAGTGTGATCGAGGTGTTTCACAAATATGCCAAAGAGAATGGGGACTGTGCCTTACTATGCAAGGAGGAGTTGAAACAACTGCTCTTGGCTGAGTTTGGAGACATCCTCCAGGTGAGATACACAGACACATAGCCCCATGGGATCAAGTGTGAATGACTCTGACACCTGCACCAGAGTTGGATGCATTGTTTTATTTGGTCTTGCTCCACCCTATAACAAAAGGAATTTCAGGCAGTTCCTTAGTAGTTCTCTCCCAGCATACACACAAACACGCACACGCACACGCGCGCACACACACACACACACACACACCTCCTTGTATCTGAGTTTGAATAGGAGGGAGTATAACTTCAAGGTAACGGGGAATAATTTCTCAGATGAAGACCTAAGATTCATACCTTGATTTCTATATTTTAGTGCTATCCACACATCTTTTCATGTATTCATTCATTCAACCAATAAAGAGTCACTGAGCACCTGCTCTACGCCCCTAGGCACAAGGAATACAAACATGAATAAAATCAGCTTCCCCTCCTTCTAGGATCTCACAGTGCAGTGAGAAAAAAAAGGAGGTAAACAACTAGGGTACAGCCTGTGATGGAATGGGATAACTTTGAAATGAATCAAATTAATTACTAATGGAGCTGATTTTAAATAAGTGTATCTACTCCCTGCTCCCATTGATCCAGCAAGGTTCTGAGAACCAACTGATCAAAGACTAGCGCCAAGTCCACACTACCTCAGATTAATGGTTTTTCAACCTAGGAAGGTCCATGCAGTACCTAATGGATTGAGGCATGAACACTAATACACATCTTAGTATGCACAGGAAAGCATCTGATTTTGCTCTTTGTTTTATCTCCTAACAGAGACCAAATGACCCAGAGACTGTGGAAACCATCTTGAACCTCTTAGATCAAGACCGAGATGGACATGTTGATTTTCATGAGTACCTCTTGTTGGTGTTCCAGTTGGTCCAAGCCTGCTATCGTAAGCTAGACAATAAGTCATATGGAGGCAGGACCTCGCAGCAAGAAAGGGGGCAGGAAGGAGCACAAGACCGTAAGTTCCCAGGAAACACAGGTACACAACACAGACAGAGGCACGAGGAAGAAAGGCAGAACTCCCACCACAGTCAGTCTGAGAGACAAGACAGAGATTCCCACCACAGTCAGCCTGAGAGACAAGACAGAGATTCCCACAGTGGTCAGCCTGAGAGACAAGACAGAGATTCCCACCATGGTCAGCCTAAGAGACAAGACAGAGATTCCCACCACGGTCAGGCTGAGAGACAAGACAGAGATTCCCACCATGGTCAGCCTGAGAGACAAGACAGAGATTCTCACCACAATCAGTCTGAGAGACAAGGCAAGGATTTCAGCTTTGATCAGTCAGAGAGACAAAGTCAAGACTCCAGCTCTGGTTCTGGTAAAAAAGTGAGTCACAAATCTACCAGGGGCCAGACTAAATGGCAGGGACATATATTTGCCTTAAATGGGTGTGAAAAACCAGTTCAAGATTCTCATTATGGTCAGTCTGAAAGACTTGCACAACAGCCTGAAACATTTGGACAAGACTCTCACTTTAACCGAACAAATCAACAGAAATCAGGCTCTTATTGTGGACAGTCTGGGAGGCTGGGTCAGGAATTAGGCTGTGGTCAGATGGACAGACAAGACCAGAGTTATCATTATGGTCAGACAGACAGACAAGACCAGAGTTCCCACTACGGTCAGACAGACAGACAAGGCCAGAGTTCCCACTACAGTCAGACAGACAGACAAGACCAGAGTTCCCACTACAGTCAGACGGACAGACAAGGCCAGAGTTCCCACTATGGTCAGACGAACAGACAAGGCCAGTGTTATCAGTATGGTCAGACAGACAGACAAGGGCAGAGTTCCCACTACAGTCAGACAGACAGACAAGGCCAGAGTTCCCACTATGGTCAGACACACAGACAAGGCCAGAGTTCCCACTATGGTCAGCCAGACAGACAAAGCCAGAGTCCCCACTATGGTCAGACAGACAGACAAGACCAGAGTTCCCACTACAGTCAGACAGACAGACAAGGCCAGAGTTCCCACTATGGTCAGACACACAGACAAGGCCAGAGTTCCCACTACGGTCAGCCAGACAGACAAAGCCAGAGTCCCCACTATGGTCAGACAGACAGACAAGACCAGAGTTCCCACTATGGTCAGACAGACAGACAAGGCCAGAGTTCCCACTATGGTCAGACAGACAGACAAGACCAGAGTCCCCACTATGGTCAGACAAATAGACAAGGCCCAAGTTCCCACTATGGTCAGACAGACAGACAAGGCCAGAGTTCCCACTATGGTCAGACAGACAGACAAAGCCAGAGTCCCCACTATGGTCAGACAAATAGACAAGGCCAGAGTTCCCACTATGGTCAGACAGACAGACAAGGCCAGAGTTCCCACTATGGTCAGACAGACAGACAAGGCCAGAGTTCCCACTATGGTCAGACAGACAGACAAGGCCAGAGTTCCCACTACAGTCAGATGGACAGACAAGGACAGAGTTATCATTATGGTCAGACAGACAGACAAAGCCAGAGTTCCCATTATGGTCAGACAGACAGACAAAGTCAGAGTTATCATTATGGTCAGACAGACAGACAAGGCCAGAGTTCCTGCTGTGTTCAATCACAGACTGGGGAAATACAAGGGCAAAATAAGTACTTCCAAGGGACCGAAGGAACAAGAAAAGTCTCTTATGTTGAGCAATCAGGAAGATCAGGGAGGCTAAGTCAACAGACTCCAGGACAGAAAGGGTACCAAAACCAGGGACAGGGATTCCAGTCTAGGGACTCACAGGAGAACAGCCACCAGGTATGGGAGCCTAAAGAGGATAGCCAACACCACCAACACAAACTCTTAGCACACATCCAACAAGAAAGACCACTTTGTCACAAAGGGAGAGACTGGCAATCATGCAGTAATGAGCAGGGCCACAGACAGGCCAAGACCAGGCAGAGTCATGGTGAGGGGCAGAGCCACTGGGCAGAGGAAGAGCAGGGCCATCAAAGTTGGGATAGACACAATCATGAGGGTCAGGAAGGTCCATGTGGGACACAGGACAGGCAAACCCCTGAAGATGAGCAGAACCATCAGAGACGAGACAGACAAACCCATGAAGATGAGCAGAACCACCAGAGACAAGACAGGCAAACCCATGAAGATGAGCAGAACCGTCAGAGACGAGACAGGCAAACCCATGAAGATGAGCAGAACCACCAGAGACGAGACAGGCAAACCCATGAAGATGAGCAGAACTACCAGAGACAAGACAGGCAAATCCATGAAGATGAGCAGAACCATCAGAGACGAGACAGGCAAACCTATGAAGATGAGCAGAACCACCAGAGACAAGACAGGCAAACCCATGAAGATGAGCAGAACCGTCAGAGACGAGACAGGCAAACCCATGAAGATGAGCAGAACCACCAGAGACGAGACAGGCAAACCCATGAAGATGAGCAGAACTACCAGAGACGAGACAGGCAAATCCATGAAGATGAGCAGAACCATCAGAGACGAGACAGGCAAACCCATGAAGATGGGCAGAACAGTCAAAGACGAGACGGGCAAACCCATGAAGAGGATCAAAACCATCAGCAACAACATAATAGACAAAACTATGAGGAGAAAGAGAGATATCAAGGATCTCAGAATCAAAAATCCCAAGTGACCCAGAGAAGCTGTCATAACAGAGAAAAATTCCACATGAATGAGGATGACCAGAGCCAAGGTTCACAGAAAAGACACACTGAGCCATCCTTCTATCCAACCCAGAGCAGTGGGAGGCCCCAAAACAGAGAACAGCGTGGTCACCCTATCAAGGCAGCTACTGTTCCCAACCCCCTCTATGACTATGTGCAAGAGCAGAAATCCTATCGATACTAGTCTATGTGAGCACCAGAGGTAAAGCAACACAAAGGCAAAAAAGAAACCTATATGTTGAGTTCACCTTTAATTCTACTTAAAAGATCAAGAATGTATTTCTTCCCTCTATCCTCTGCTGTATCTACCTGCAAGGATGTTTTTGAGTACTAGTATTCATGTAAGGGCTTTTTGGTTTTTTGAGCAGCAATTCTAGGGTTTTCTGATTCAGTGAAATCTAGGTGGTAAATTGGGTGAAATAATCATATCTTAATGTTGATCAGTTTGGGTATTTAAATCATTTCCTGCTTTGACCTCTGAGACCTGGTTGAATCATTGAAAGGTAGAACAGTAGAACACTTCTCCCTAAAGTTCAGAAACAGAAAAGATATTCTGAAGATTTATATTACATCCAAGGATAGGAACCGTAGGTTTGGTGAGCTTTGGATCCTGTGGATAAAACATCAGGAATTTCAAGCCTCATAGTCTAGACTAGAATGAAACTCAGTTCAAGGCTGCTAGGAGAGCCGAGAACATAGAGTGCATCTCTGATGTTTACTACATCTCCCATGCCAGGCTCTTATTACACACCAGAGGGACTGTCCAATAGTGCCTATCACTAGAGCTGAATGAACCCATTCCAACTCAATACCTTTCTAGTTTCTGATTATATAAAACAGAGAGAAAGTATATGTCACATGTTTGCAAGTTCCAGGGGATCAGAACTGTTGATCTATAGCTCCTAAGACCTGAAAACTCTTCTCAAGAAAATCTATGTGCAGATTATGAATTGTATTAAAATATCTAATAAATAATTGATGAGCAATGACTTTCATGACTCCTTTCTTTCTTTACTGTGGGAAGATTGTGCTATTTTCACTTTTGAGCCATTTCCCAAAAATAACACCTTATTTCTTGATTTCTAAAATGTCTTTGTTCCCTGAGTTCCTGGGCACTGAAAAAAAATAAGAATCAATACAAAACAAATAACAAAGAGTCAAAATGAAACTGATCTAAATATAATTTTCAGCTCATCCTCCCTCTACTTAGTCATATTTTAACTTTACCACTCCCTCACTGCCACATTCAAATTGTCGTTGAGTCTTCCCAACTCTACATCCCCATAACTTTTGAATCTCTTCTCACATCTTCATCTCCACTGCCTTAATGGCCCTTCTCCTCAGTGGCTCCCCAGTGACTTGAGAAAAAAATTTACATCCCTCAATGTGTCACATAAGCCTCACTATCTGATCAGATGACCTACCCAGCCTAGTCACATGAGAGGCCCCTCCCAGGAGCATCCAATGCTCCAGTCACACCAAGGACTTAAGCTTTTCTTAGTACACTTGATCTTTCATGAATTCATATCTTTGAATATGCCATCCCATCAGCATGGAATACCTCCCTGCTATTTTCTGCCTGAAAAAACCCTAGGCATCCTCTGGGTCCCAACTAAAACCTCACCTCTTCTAAGCAGCCTTTCTGGACACTCCAAACTCTGCTTTCTCTAAGTTCACACTCACTTCTGTTATATCATTTGGCCCACACTCTATGGTAATTTTCTCTCCTGGAAAACTAGGAGTAAGACGGTATCTTACTCAACCTTGTACTGCTCAGCACTTAATATAGCCAGTGATGTCTAGTGGTACTAATTGTTTTTGAATAAGTGGACAGATGGAGGAAATAAGTCTGGCTTTGTAATACATTCAACTGGACATTAATTGGGCATCTACTGCATATAAACCACAGGGACAAACAAGAGAGACTGAATTAACTCCTCATTTAGTTATGGCTCAAGGAACAAAACTAACCTTTTTAGGTCTTTTAAACAATAAGGGCTTTACTGCCTAGAACAATAAGGGCTGAATTATTAGAAATTAGAAATCAACCCCAGGGACTATTGAGTTCAATACATTACCAGACTTGCAATCCAAAAATCAGAAACATGTGATTCAGAAGCCTCTGACATTGCTGCCAAAATTGCCTATCAACATGTCTCTATAACCTTATTTACAAAAAAAACAAAAAGCCAAAATCTTGGTGTGATGGTCTCTAACTCACTTTCATCTTCCAAATATCATGCAAATATGCCTAATTGGAAAAACATTAATTCACATCTAGAACTCTAGCTGCAAATAAGTCTAGGAAATATAGAAGGAGATAGGAATGTTGTATTTACCATAGGAAGAATATGATAACTCATAATAATAGCTGCTTTCCTGAAGAAAATAAAAATATAGTAAGACCAATATATACAGCAAACAACCATTATGCAAGGCACAATGTCATAAGTATAAGAAAATTACTGTTATGACACCAAGGATGTAAGTAGCTATACCTAGAAGGACTGAGAAAGAGTCCTAAGAAGGACTTAGAAGAAAGGCATCTAAGCTAGGACTGTGATCCTGGGGGACAGAGAAAAATGCAAAGGGCCATGGCTTGTCCTGGGCCTCAAGATCAGCGAGAATGCCCATATGTTGGCTGCTGTTTAAATGACACATGTGTTCATGTGTAGGAAGAGTCTCCTACACAAATATTCTCTGTAACTTAAACTCTCCCCAGCAAACTAAATCAGAAGGTGGAGAATCAGGGTGAAAGAACTCAAAATCTGGAAGCTGCTCAACAATCAGTGCCAACAATCTACATGCCAAGTCCTTTTTATTCTATCTCAAAATACAAAACAGCCCAAATCCATGATTCTTTTCATCTCTACTCCCGTCATCCCACTCCAGGCCACCTCTCCTAGAATACAGCTTCCTGATGGGACTTCCCATCCCTTTTAAAAAGGTAGACCACATTGTGCCACTCCCTACTTGAAATTCCCAGTAGCTTCCCTCCACATTGAGAATAAAATCCAACTTTGTTCTCAGGACTTTCCTATAGGATGGGGCCCTACAAAGCCTCATCTTTCACCATTCTCCTCTGCATCACTGTTTTCTAATCACTCTGGCCTTCTTTCCATGATTCTAGCAGGACAAGCTGATCCCCACCTGGAGACCTTTGAACCAGCTATTTCTTTTGATCAGAATAGTCTTCTTCTCAATCTTGGTGTGGCTCAATCCTTATTTCATTCAGGTCTTGGTTAAAAAGTTGCCTCGTGACAGAAGCTTTCTCTGGCATTTATTCTAAAATGGTATCACCCCAGTCACTCTCTACCACATATTCCTCATTTGTGCTGCCAATGTTCTTAACACTTTTCATATTTGATACCTTGTTTTTATGTTACTCATTTATTGTCTTTTTCTCCCTACTGGAATGTAAGGCCCATAAGAACAAGGATTTTGTTTGTCTTGTTTGCTGCTGTAATCTCTGCATTTCAGACAATAGCTTGTCATGATGTACATCCAAAAAATAAGTGTTGGTTGAATGTTCATAGAAGCCCTCCATGATCTGGCTTCAGTGTACATTTCCAACTCAGTTTCCAACAATGCCCCTAGACTCCAACTTAACAGGACAACTTTCTAGCCTCCATGTCATTGCTTATACAATTTCTCCACTTAGATGCTGTCCTGATCTTTGCCTGCCAAAATCCTACCCATTCTTGGGGCTGATGTCACCTTCTGCACCTATCATCAGCATAGAGCTTATCAGATTGCATTGAAGCAAATTTTAAACTCATCTGTTTCCCATCAAGCAATAAGGTCCCAGAAGACAGAAACTGCATCTTATTCACAGTTGTATATTTCACATCAAGCACAGTGACTGACCAATTATATACATAAAGTTGAGATTTAAAATTTTAAAAAGACTTACATTTAAGACCTAGTTTTACCACTTACCAATTTTATGATCTTAAAAATTTATCTCTTTAAGTCTCAGTTTTCTCATCTGTAAAATGGGGTTTTAAAATCCAGTTTAAAAAATCAAAAATTAACAAGTGGAACCCAATCAAACTAAAGAGCTCTTCAGAACAGCAAAAGAAGCTGTGGACAGAGTAAATGGAAAACCTACAAAATGGGAGAAAATGTTCTCAAACTATTAATCCATCAAAGGTCCAATATTCAATATCTGTAAGGAACTTAAACCAACTAGAGAAAAACAAATAACCACATTTAAAAATTGGCAAAGAACATGAGCAAACACTTTTCAAAAGAAGACATACAAGCAGCCAGCCAACAAACATGAAAAAATGTTCATCAGCATTAATCACCAGAGAAATGCAAATCAAAACCACAATAAGATACAATCTCACACCAGTCAGAATGGCTGTTATTAAAAAGTCAACAAATAACTGATGCTGGCAAGGCTGTGGGTAAAGAGAATACTTATACACTGTTGTTGGAATATAAATTAATTCAACCACCATGGCAAGCAGTTTGAAGATTTCTCAAAGAACTTAAAACAGAGCTATATCCCATTACTGGGTACATATCCAAAAGAAAATAAATTCTTCTACCAAAAAGACACATGCACTTATATGTTTATTGCAGCACTATTCACAATAGCAAAGACATGGAATCAACCTAGATTCATCAACGGTGGATTGGATAAAGAAAATGTAGTACATATACACCATGGAATACCACACAGCCATAGAAATAAACAAAATCATGTCCTTTGCAGCAACACAGATGCAGCTAGAGGCCACTATTCTAAGCAAATTAATGCAGAAACAGAAAACAAAATATGACATGTTCTCACTTATAAGTGGGAGCTAAACACCGGGTACACACAGACATAAAGATGGGAACAATATACACTGGGGACCACTAGAGCGGGGAAGGAGGGAAAGAAGTGTGGATTGAAAAACTTCCTGTTTTGAGCATTTCCTGAGTACTAAGCTTGGGTACTAAGCTCAACACCTGGATGATGGGATTCATACCCCAAACCTCAGTGTCACACAATATATCTATGTAACAAACTTACACATGTACCCTCTAAAGCTAAAATACAAGCTGAAGAAAAAATTCCAAAGTTTAAAAATTCCAAAGTTTCTTAGAGATAAATACAGATGATATATGCAAAAGTGATTTATAACCTGATCTCTCCTTGCTCATTTACCTGATATGTATCATCTTTTCTTCTCCTAAATTATTTCAATAGAACCTTAACTAATACATTTTGATATGATTTGGGTGTGTGTCTCTTCCAAATCTCATGTTAAAGTGTGATTCCCAATGTTGGAGGTGGGGTCTAGTGGGAGGTATTTGGGTCATGGGGGCAGATTCTTCATGAATGGCTTGGTGCTGTCCTTGTGGTAATGAGTGAGTTCTCACTCCATGGGTTCATGTGAGATCTGGTTGTTTAAAAGAGCCTGGGACCTCTTCCCTCTCTCTTTTGCTCTGTCTCCTGCCATGTGATATGCCTGTTTGCCCTTCACTTTCCACCATGACTAAAAGCTTCCTAATGCTTTCACCAGAAGTAGATGTTGGCATCACACTTCTTGTACAATCTGAAGAGTTATTATCCAAAATAAACCTCTTTTCTTTATAAATTACCCAGTCTCTTATTATTTCTTATAACAATGCAAAATGTACTAATATAGAAAATTGGTACTGACAGTGGGGTGTTGCTATAAAGATACCTGAAGATGTGGAAACAGCTTTGGAACTGGGTAATGGGCAGAAATTGGAAGAATTTAGAGGTCTCAGAAGAAGACAGGAAGATGAGGGAAAGTTTGGAACTTCTCAGAGACTTGCTAAGTGGTTGTGACCAAAATACTCATCAAAATATGAACAGTGAAGGCCAGGCTGATGAGGTCTCAGATGGAAATAAGAAACTTACTGGGAACTGGAGCAAAGGTCACCCTTGTTACACTGTAACAAAGAGCTTGGCTGCTAGGGATCTAGTATCTGGTAGAAGAAATTTCTGAACAGCAAAGCATTCAAGATGTGGTGTGGCTGCTTCTAACACACTATGATCAGATATGAGAGCAAGGAAGTGACTTAAAGTTGGAACTTCTAATTAAAAGGAAATCAGAGCATAAAAATTCAGAAAATTTGCTACCTGGCCCTGTAGTACAGAAGAGGCTTTTCAGGAGAGAAATTCAAGCAGGCTGCAGAGCAACTACTTGCTAAACAGATTTGAATGCCTAAATGGAAGTACATTGCTAATAGTCAACACAATGAAAAACAAAGCCCCAAAGCTATCTGAGAAGTCTTCAGAACAGCTCCTCCCATCATAAGCCCAGAGGCCTGGGAGGAAAGAATGGTTTCAAAGGCCAGGTCCAGGACACTGCTGTGCTGTGAAGCCTCAGGACACTGCTCCCTGCATTCAGGCTGCTCTGGCTCCAACTGGGACTCTAAGGGCCCCAGATACAGCTTAGGCCCTGCTCCAAAGAGTGCAAGCCATAGTCTTGGAGGTGTCCACATGGTGTTAAGCCTGCAGGTTCACAGAATGCAAGCATTAAGGAGGCTTGGCCACTTCCACCTAGATTTCAGAGGGTGTATGGGAAAGCCCAAGTGCCCAGGTGGAGCCAACAGAAGCTTAAATTCTGAGCGTGGAAAAGCCACAGGCGCTCAATTCTTACCCACAAGAGCAGTCACAGGGGCTGCATCCTGCAAAGCCACAGGGCCTTGGGAGCCTGCCCTTTGCATCAGCATGCCCTGGATGTGGGATATGGAGTTAAGGATTATTTTGAAACTTTAGGGTTTAATGCCTGCCCTCCTGGGTTTCAGACTTGTGTGGGGCCAATCCCCCTTTTTTTGGCCAGTTTCTCCCTTTCAGAGTGGGATTTTTTGTTTGCTTTTTGAGATGGAGTCTCATCCTGTCGCCCAGGCTGGAGTGCAGTGGCGTGATCCTGGCTCACTGCAACCTCCACCTCCCGGATTCAAGCAATTCTCTTGCCTCAGCCTCCTGAGTAGCTGGGATTACAGGCATGCGCTATCATGTCCAGTTAATTTTTTGTACCTTTGGTAGAGACAGTGTTTCACCATGTTGGCCAGGCTGGTCTCAAACTCCTGACCTTGTGATTCACCTGCCTTGGCCTCCCAAAGTGTTGGGATTACAGACATGAGCCACCACACCTGGCCAAGGAATGGGAATGTTTACCCAATGCCTGTGCCACCATTATATATTAGAAGTAAGTAACTTGTTTTGTATCTTCCAAGCTCATAGGTGAAAGGAACTTGTCTTGAGTCTCAGGAGAGACTTTGAACTTTGGACTTGAGTTGGAATGAGTTAGGACTTTCTGGGGCTGTTGGGAAGAGATGATTATATTTTTCAATGTGAGAAGAACACAAGATTTGGTGGGCTAGGGGTAAAATAGTATGATTTGAATGTCTGTTCCCTCCAAATTTCATGTCAAAATGTATTCCCCAGTGTTGGAGGTGAAGCCTATTGGGAGGTGTTTGGGTCATGGGGGCATATCCTTCATAAATGGCTTTGTGCCCTCCTGGGTAATGAATGAGTTCTCATTCTGTTAGTTCATGTGAGAGCTGTTGTTTGAAGGAGGTTGGCACCTCCTCCTCTCTCTCTCTTGCTCCCTCTCTTGCTATGTGGTACACCTATTCTCCCTTTGCCTTCTGCCATGATTGTAAGCTTCCTCAGGTCCTCACCAGAAAAAAAGTAGATGCTGGCATCATGCTGCTTGTACAGCCTGCAGAACCATGAGCCAAATAAACCTCTTTTTTTAAATGAATTACCCAGTCTCAGGCACTCCTTTATAGCAACACAAAACTAACACACATTTCTTCAAGAAAAGGTTCATACCTTATTCTGTATATCATTGTATCACCTAGAATAGTTCAGGTAAATATTTGGTGGATGCTTGCCAAATCAAATTCAACTGAACAGACCCTCTCCATCACATCATGACTCTTTTCCTCCAAGTCTGGCACCCCCATTCTATGCCCACTGTCTTATCCTTCTGGTAATGTTGCTTTCATTCACCTCTCCTTCTCCCAATACATAGTACCCAACATTTTTCTCTCTCAGATTTCCTGTGCACCACATCCCAACAAGCCTCACTTAAAAAACACCCCTAAAAGGTAGCTAGGTTTCCCTCAGCACCACCAATGCCCTTCCTGAATTGTAAGATCTCCAGTTGTGACCGTTCTATTTTCTCACTCCTTAGACACTTCCTTACTTCTTCTTCTCCTTTGGAGTTCAAACCCAACAATTCCTAACCATCAACTCCTGGAAAGTCCAATTCAAAACTTATCTTCTCTAATCATCCCTCAGTGACAAATCCTTCTTTCTACTGTTGATTTTCAGGTACTCTGACTGAACTGTGTACATTTTTCTTTCTGATGTCAGCATATACAAGTGTTCTTCTGGTGTTTCTGTTATGTATTTCATCCTTCCTTTAAAAAAAAAAACTGTAAGGTCATTAAGAAGCTGACATGTCTCCTGTTTTCTTTGAGAATCAAGCAGAAAATGAATTTGCACCATTTTTATTAGCTAACTTATTAACTTATTACTAAGGCAGTAGGAGCCTACCTTGAATTGAGCATTTCCTGAGTGCTTACTGTTAAAATACAATCTCTTAAAAAGTAACATGCATTCTTAAGAGAAAAAGGCACTGAAAGCAACAATTAAACAAATACCAAAACCCCCTCTCACACCACTCACAAAAATTAACTTGAAACGGATAATACACTCAAATATAAGACTGAAACCACAGAACTCCTAGAAGAATGCAAATCTAAACGACAATGAGCTAGCACCTGTTAGGATGGCTACTGTGAAAGAAACAGGAGGTAACAAGTGTCAGGGAGGATGTGGACAAAAAGGAATCCTTGTACACTGTTGGTGGGAATGTAAACTAGTAAAGCCATTATGTAAAACAGTATGGAAGTTCCACAAAAATTAAAAATAGAACTACCATATGATGCAGCAATCCCATTTCTGGGTGCATATCTGAAGGAAATGAAATCAGTATCTCCCAAGAGATGTCTGCCCTCTCATGTTCATTGCAGCCCTGTTCACAATAGCCAAGAAATGAAAACAACTTAAGTGTGAGTCAATGCATGAATGGATTAAAAAAAAATTGTGGTGTGAGTGTGTGTGTGTGAGTGTGTGTGTGTTCTGTAATCGGCCATAAAAAAAGGATATCTTACCATTTGCAACAACATGGATGAAGCTTGAGGGTATTATGCTAAGGGAAATAAGCCAGTTAGAGAAAGACAAATACTGTATGACTCACATGTAAAATCTAAAAAAGTCAGAATCATAGAAGCAGAGAGTAGAATGATGGCTGCTGGGAACTGAGCAGTGGAGAAATAGAGAGATATTGATCAAAGAATACAAACTTTCAGTTCTAAGATTAATAAGTTCTGGAGATCTAAATGTATAGCATAGCAACTGTACTTAACAATACTGTATTGTATACTCGAAATTTGATGGTATTCTGATAAAACACGAAATTTGCTAAGAGAATAAATCTGAAATGTTCCCACCACAAAAGAAAAAGATAACTTTTAACAATTTTTATTTCTAATATGTGTGGGTACATAGTTGGTATATATATTTATGGGATACATTAAATACTTCAGTACAGGCATGCAACACATAATAATCACATCATGGAAAATAGGGTATCCATCCCCTCAGGCATTTATTCTTTGTGTTACAAACCATTTAATTATGCTCTTTTAGTTATTTTTAAATGTACAATCAAATTATTTTTACTCTAGTCATTTGGATGTGTTATAAAATACTAGGTATTATTCATTCTTCAAAATATTTTTGTACCTATTAACTGTCTCCACCTCCCTCCAACCCCACACTACCCTTATCAGCCTCTGGTCACCATCCTTCTACTCTTTATCTCCATGTGTTCAATTGTTTTGATTTTTATATCCCACAAATAAGTGAGAATATGCAATGTGCCTGGTTTATTTCACTTAACATAGTGATCTCCAGTTCCATCCATGTTGCTGCAAATGACAGTGTCCAGTTCTACAAAAGGTAATTATGCTTTAATTAACTTGATAATGATAATCATTTCACAATACATATGTATATCAAGTCATCAGGTTGTACACCTTAAATTTATACAATTTTGTTTATCAATTATACTTCAGTGAAGGAGGAATTATTAAATTTAAGATAAAGTTTAAAAGATTTTTTAAGTAGCATCAGTCAAAGAGAGAGAGAGAGCCCTGGACTGGGAGTAAGGAAACTTGAATTCTAATTCTGGCACTGTAACTAATACCACATCCAACCTTGGGTCATGTGTGTCACCAGACTATGCTCCAGTTTTCCCATCCTTAAAATGAGGAGCTGACACAATGTAATCTATAATGTCTCCTCCAAGACTGTAATGCTATGATTTCAAAACTAAATATCTAGCTCAATCAGCTAGCCTGGTTAAGTAAATATTCCAGAGGCTGAAAACACCCTGGATGCAAACTGGAGAAAAATATTCCATGCTGTTCTAGTGCCGCCTGCTGGTCAACGGATTCCTTAAGACATTCCCTCCTTAAGAGATAGATGTCTAAGCAAAGTGACAAATACTGTTGAAAAAACAACAGGTCACAATTTGGCACTCTCTACCCAGTGAGCAAGTAATACTTTTGTTGTATAGACTGGTCACCAGCTTCTGCTGAAACAGTTAATTGATGTGAAAAGGGACACGTGCTGGTGGCTGCCTGACTGGGTGTCCCTGGCAACTGTTTTTGTTTGTCTTTTTGGTTTTTTATATCACTACCCCAAGCCCAATTATTGTAGGGCTTTGCTCTAGTTTTGCTTGCCACTGAATGAGACACATTCAGTTCATTCAGTAAATTCAATCCCAAATAGTTATTGAGCATTTTACTAGATTCCCTAAATGTACAAACAGATGTAGTGTGGTATGAAGTTAAGAGCAGAGATTTCGAGTCCAATATAAATAGATTCCAATCTTGGCCCACGTACTTAACTTCCTGTGAGATTGAGCCTTGGTTTCCTTACTTTAGACCAATAACAGGCTCTACAATTGAGGCAATAATTAATAGCCTACCAACCAAAAAAAGTCCAGGACCAGACGAATTCACAGCTGAACTCTACCAAAGGGGAAAGGAGAAGCTGGTACTACTCCTTCTGAAACTATTCCAATCAATAGAAAAGGAGGGAATCCTCCCTAATTCATTTTATGAGACCAGCATCATCCTGATACCAAAGCCTGGCAGAGACAAAAAAAAAAAAAAGAGAGAGAGAATTTTAGACCAATATCCCTGATGAACATTGATGCAAAAATCCTCAATAAAATACTGGCAAACTGAATCCAGCAGCACATCAAAAAGCTTATCCACCATAATCAAGTGGGCTTCATCCCTGGGATGCAAGGCTGGTTCAACATATGCAAATTTAAAAACACAATCCAGCATATAAACAGAACCAAAGACAAAAACCACATGATTATCTCAATAGATGCAGAAAAGGCCTTTGACAAAATTCAACAGCCCTTCATGCTAAAAACTCTCAATAAATTAGGTATTTGATGGGACGTATCTCAAAATAACAAGAGCTATTTAAGACAAATCCACAGCCAATGTCATACTGAATGGGCAAAAGCTGGAAGCATTCCCTTTGAAAACTGGCACAAGACAGGGATGACCTCTCTCACCACTCCTATTCAACATAGTGTTGGAAGTTCTGGCCAGGGCAATTAGGCAGGAGAAAGAAATAAAGGGTATCCAATTAAGAAAAGAGGAAGTCAAATTGTCCCTGTTTACAGATGACATGATTGTATATTTAGAAAACCCCATCATCTCAGCCCGAAATATCCTTAAGCTGATAAGCAACTTCAGCAAAGTCTGAGGATACAAAATCAATGTGCAAAAATCACAAGCATTCCTAAACACCAATAACAGACAAACAGAGAGGCAAATCATGACTGAACTCCCATTCACAATTGCTTCAAAGAGAATAAAATACCTAGGAATCCAACTTACAAGGGATGTGAAAGGCATCTTCAAGGAGAACTACAAACCACTGCTCAACAAAATAAAAGAGGACACAAACAAATGGAAGAACATTCCATGCTAATGGATAGGAAGAATCAATATGGTGAAAATGGCCATACTGCCCAAGGTAATTTATAGATTCAATGCCATCCCCATCAAGCTACCAATGACTTTCTTCACAGAATTGAAAAAACTACTTTAAAGTTATATGGAACCAAAAAAGAGTCCATGTTGCCAAGACAATACTAAGCAAAAAGAACAAAGCTGGAGGCATCATGCTACCTGACTTCAAACTATACTACAAGGCTACAGTAACCAAAACAGCATGGTACTGGTACCAAAACAGAGATATAGACCAATGGAAAAGAACAGAGCCCTCAGAAATAATACTACACATCTACAACCACCTGATGTTTGACAAACCTGACAAAAACAAGAAATGGGGAAAGGATTCCCTATTTAATAAATGGTGCTGGGAAAACTGGCTAGCCATATGTAGAAAGCTGAAACTGGATCCCTTCCTTACATCTTATACAAAAATTAATTCAAGATGGATTAAAGACTTAAATGTTAGACCTAAAACCATAAAATCCCTAGAAGAAAACCTAGACAATACCATTCAGGACATAGGCATGTGCGAGGACTTCATGTCTAAAACACCAAAAGCAATGGCAATAAAAGCCAAAATTGACAAATGAGATCTAATTAAACTAAAGAGCTTCCGCACAGCAAAAGAAACTACCATCAGAGTGAGCAGGCAACCTACAGAACGGGAGAATATTTTTGCAATCTACTCATCTGACAAAGGGCTAATATCCAGAATCTACAAAGAACTCAAACAAATTTACAAGAAAAAATCAAACAATCCCATCAAAAAGTGGGCAAAGGATATGAACAGACACTTCTCAAAAGAAGATATTTATGCAGCCAACAGACACATGAAAAAATGCTCATCATCACTGGCCATAAGAGAAATGCAAATCAAAACCACAATGAGATACCATCTCATACCAGTTAGAATGGCGATCATTAAAAAGTCAGGAAACAACAGGTGCTGGAGAGGATGTGGAGAAATAGGAACACTTTTACACTGTTGGTGGGACTGTAAACTAGTTGAACCACTGTGGAAGACAGTGTGGCAATTCCTCAAGGATCTAGAACAGAAATACCATTTGACCCAGCCATCCCATGACTGGGTATATACCGAAAGGATTATAAATCATGCTACTATAAAGACACATGCACACGTACGTTTACTGTGGCACTATTCACAATAGCAAAGACTTGGAACCAACCCAAATGTCCATCAATGATAGACTGGATTAAGAAAATGTGGCACATACACACCATGGAATACTATGCAGCCTTAAAAAAAGGATGAGTTCATGTCCTTTGTAGGGACATGGATGAAGCTGGAAACCATTATTCTCAGTAAACTGTCACAAGGGCAAAAAACCAAACACCACATGTTCTCACTCATAGGTGGGAATTGAACAATGAGAACACTTGGACACAGGAAGGGGAACATCATACACCAGGCCTGTCGTGGGGTGGGGAGAGAGGGGAAGGATAGCATTAGGAGATATACCTAATGTAAATGACAAGTTAATGGGTGCAGCACACCAACATGGCACATGTATACATATGTAACAAACCTGCATGTTGTGCACATGTACCCTAGAACTTAAAGTATAATTTTAAAAAAAGAAAGAAATAAAATAATAAAAAAAATTAAAAATAAAATAAATAAAATAAAATTTCAATGATATCTTCTTTATCAATTGCCTGTAAGCATTTGTGGGGTGCCTGCCATGGAACCTGGTGTGTTGTAGGCACTAGAGAACTGTGAAGACACAACTCATGCACTAAAAGAGCTTGCAATTAGGTAAGGATAGAGGCAAGTGCTTAGCTATGCATATAACAATGATTCAATGTAACAATATTTGCTGATCACTTCATGTACACCCAGGGCTGTAACAGACCATGGTAAGGCCCTAAGAAAGAAAACACCATGGGGCCGGGCGCGGTGGCTCACGCCTGCAATCCCAGCACTTTGGGAGGCCAAGGCTGGGAGACCACGAGGTCAGGAGATCAAGACCATCCTGGCTAACACAGTG
This sequence comes from Chlorocebus sabaeus, assembly GCF_047675955.1. Taxonomy (NCBI): domain Eukaryota; kingdom Metazoa; phylum Chordata; class Mammalia; order Primates; family Cercopithecidae; genus Chlorocebus; species Chlorocebus sabaeus. The sequence continues at coordinate 11,245,843 of NC_132923.1, forward strand.
AAACCCTGTCTCTACTAAAAATACAAAAAATTAGCCCAGTGTGGTGGCAGGCGCCTGTAGTCCCAGCTTCTCGGGAGGATGAGGCAGGAGAATGGCGTGAACCGGGGAAGCGGAGCTCACAGTGAGCCGAGATGGCGCCACTGCACTCCAGCCAGGGTGACAGAGCGAGACTCCATCTCAAAAAAAAAAAAAAGAAAGAAAGAAAACATCATGGAGGTTCGAAAGGGGGGCAGATCACTTGAGGTGGGGCAAGACAAATGTGTTTGTTGCAGAGAAGGCATCTGTCCTGGATTTTAATGAGTGATAAGAATTTAGACAGATTGATAATGTCCTTGTCCTTAAAATCTCACTTCATACTTCATCTCCATAAAGCCATTCCTTACTCCTACCTTAGTCATCAACTTTTCCACTCCACCTTTCTGCTCCTACTATTCTCAAACCTCTATTGTGGAATTCTAATTCATTCTGCTTATTTTAAACTTCATAACGCACTAAAAAGCAACAATTAAACAAATACTAAAACCCCTCTCACACCACTCACAAAAATTAACTTGAAACAGATAATAGACTTAAATGTCAGACTGAAACCACAGAACTCCTAGAAGAATGCAAATCAAAACTACCTAACAGGTAGGCTGGCACCTACGTGTCTCCTATTTTCTTCGAGAACCAAGCAGAAAATGAATTTGCACCATTCTTATTAACTACCTTATTACAAGACTTACTAAGGCAGTGGGAGCCCAACTTGAATTGAGCATTTACTGAGTACCTACTGTTAAAATACAATCTCTTAAAAAGTAACTTGCAGTGTGCCTTTCACACTGGATCATAATCTCCCTAAAGCCAAGGAAAGCATTGGTCTTATTCATTTTTAAGGCCCAGCAACGCAATGCCTAATAATAACAGCAACATCTTATATATGTACCTTGGCGCTGCAGTTCAAAAGCCTTAGATTCATGCATTCATTCAACAAACACTGATGACAACAATTTTCTGGACACTGTGCTTGGCACTAGGGGTACAGATGCCAGATGTCTTCTATCAAGGATTCACAATCTATGAGCAGTAAGACAATCACAATTCCATGTGATTAATCCAAAAGAATAAAACAATTATTTATAAATAGGAGTAAAAAAAAAACCACTACCAGCTTTCCCTGAGCACTGAAGTGTGTGGCAGGCACAGTACTGAATGCCACATGTATCCTTATTCCCTATAATCCTCTCATAACCTCTAGTAAGTTAGGTGCTTTTTATCATGTCCATTTAACAGATGATAAAACTGAGGCTTACAGAGATTAATAACTTGCTCAAAGTCATATATCTTCCAAGTGGAGAGAAAATCATTCAAATCCATGTCTGACTTCAGGAGTCTATTTTTCTAAATCCCTTCATTGCCTCCCAAACCAATGAAAAGAGCCCACACGATGGGTCCTGCAATCTGTGGAGCAGAGTCTTGTATGTAACTAAATCAAGCCAAGTCTCTGATAGAACAGCCACACGTAAGATGTGATGCACAAACATGAATCAAACCATCCCTGCCCTCAGAGTTCACAGCCTACTAAGAGATGGAGTATATTTAAATCACACATTTACTTCAAAGAATGCTGTGCTGGGCCTATAATCAAGCACAAGGGCCAGAGGAGCACAGGTAAAGAGAAAATTACATCTGGTTGGGGAATACTAGTGGGACGCTTGCTGGAAGAAGCATTTGACCTGAGCTTTTGAGAACAAGTAGGCTTTAGAGAAGCAAATGTGAGTGAGGAGGAAAAATGAAGGTCATCAGCTCTAACAACAGTGGGTATGAGAGATTTGCCTGGGGCTTTTCATTGATTCTTATGATAATAGGAAGACAGCAAACTCTAATTGCTTTAAGGAAAAAAAAAAAGCAGGCTAAAGCAACCTTAGGGTAAATTAATAGAAGTAGTATCTAGATAGGAAGGAAATAGAACTCTCTGCTCTGTCACTGCTCAGTCCACACATTATGAGGAATATTGCAAGCTGGAGTTCTAGAGGATCATGATAAGGACTTCTCCCCTAGAGAAGACGTATAGAAGGTTAGAGGCTTTTGCAAGTATCTGAAGGTTGTCATGTGGAATGACGAGCTATTCAGCATTGCTTGAGAGAGCCAACAAGTACAAGTTGAAAAGAAGGCAATTTTATCCATTTTAAAGAGACATGCCTTTATGTTTATAACAGCCCCTAAACAAAGCCCACTGTTCCAGGAAGTAGTGATCTTCTCATCACTCGCCCTGCATAAGAAAAGGCTGCATGTCCACCAGACAGGATTACCACAGAGGGGCTTTTGCAATGGGTGGGATTTGAGTTAGATGATTTCTAAGTTAAACTAGATGATCCAGCTCCATGATTCAATGATTTAAAGGGGTCATCTAGTGCAACCTCCCACTTAACCCGGAAATCTCTGCCTTGACATCATTGCCAAATGGTCTCCCAGCTTCTGCCAGAACGTAGTTTTAAAATAATAAAGCTATGGGATATTTTCACTCATGTATCTTACTCCCACTTGTGGTATAGCCAGATGAGTTTGTGGTGAGTCAGTTGAGAAATAGAAGCAGCCACACTTGATACCTAATGCCTCTGTGTCTGAGCAGAGCACTGAGGGGCTTGTAAATCACACCACGGCTGCTCTCCCAGTAGGCCAATGGTCTATGCTGCCACGCCCATATGCTTGCTCTGAAAAACTTCAGCCAAGCTATTTTGGGAAACATCTATACCTCCAACCCTGCCAACCTCTTCAGAGAGTTATTTCCCCACATTTACAAGCTAAAATGGCCTAATTCTTCTCCCTTCATTTGTCTTTGAAGTTCAAAGAAAGGGTCCTCTATTTTTATAAAATTTGCTCCCAAGAAAGATAGGAATTTCCAGAAGACTAGGAGCCACATTCAAGAGCTTGAAATAAGATTCAGTAAACTACTAAACACTCCTCTTCTTTATAATTTGTTTCCTTTGAGAGGAAAAAAAAGCCAGAAAGCCGAAGAGCCATCTCTTCATGGAAATTAATAAGACTTTTCACCACAATTTGATTAAATAAAACTCTATAAAGAAACCAACAGGAAACTGGTATAAGGAAAGGAGTCAGATTCCTTGACAACCTACTGGGTCTTTACCAGCTTGAAATATCCTGGCCATTGATAAGTATACTTTATTCAGCATTTATTTGTTAAGTTATTCAATAAATATTGAGTGCCTACTATGTTCCAAGAACCACGGCACCAGGGATACAACAATTTTTAAAAATAGACAAAAAACATGGTCCATATAGAGTTTATATCCTAATGAAAAGAGAGTAGGAAATAAATAAGTAAAATACATATTATGTCAGATAATGATAAATGCTACAGAAAAAATAATAAAGCAATGAAGGAAAATAAGGAATGTTGAGGGTCACAACTTTAAGATGGCCAGTGAAGGTCTTCTGAGAAAGTAACATTGGAGCAAAGATGTGAAGAAGGTAAGAGAAAGAACCAAATGAATATCTGGCAGAACATTCCAGGGAGAACGGACAGCAGCTGCAAAGGCCCCAAGGCAGTAGCATGCCAGATGTGTTCAGAGAATAGCAAAGAGGCAAGTGGATATAAAGTGAGTAAGGGTGTGAGTCATAGGACATGAGGTAAGAAAAGTAACTCTGCAGGCCCACTAATGGTTCAGGGTTTTCTGGTTGGCTTAAGAGCTTTAGATTTTCCTCAGAGCAAGGGGAAGAGTCATCAGGTAGTTTTGCCCCAAACCTTTTCCATTTCCTGCACCTAGGATTTTCCCTTATGCATTTGAAGCCTACAGATCTGGACTCGATGATACTGACTTAAGTGACATCCCATGCCTCTGTAGGCTGTCATCTGACTCTTGTTTCTGCTGAAAGGTCCAGAGGTCCTGTCACCTAGGAGCAACATCATCAGGGATGCAGCACTTGGTTAACTAGCATGAGCCAGCCAATGTTATGTGGCTACCTAAGAATCACAAGAGCCCACTAAGCTAAACAGGGTCAGAAAAGAAACAAAATATAATTTCTGTCTTCAAGAGGTTTATAATCCTACTGGAAAAATCAAACAAATACACACATACACACACACACTTTGGAATGATTGCAAACAACCAACTACAAGTGTAAAATTTAATAACATCACTCTACGGAATATCACATGTACAACATGATGTTTTGTTATATATATACTTTGTTAAATGGTCACCACCCATCAAGCTAATTAATAGATCCTTCACTTCACATAGTTACCTTTTTTGTAGTGAGAACATCTAACACCTACTATCTTAGCAAATTTTAAATATAAAATACAGTATTATTAACTATGTTCAAACCATGCTGTACATTATATTTTCAGAACTTATTCATCCTGCATAACTGAAACTTTGTACCTTTTGACAAATACCTCCTCATTTCCCGTAGTTCATTGTTAGTATACAGAGATGCAACTGGTTTTTGTAAGTTGATTTTGTATCCTGCAACTTTACTGAATTCATTTATTAGTTCTCACAGTTGTTGTTTGTTTTTGTTTTGTTTTGTTTGTTTGTTTTTTGGTGGAGTCTTTTGGGTTTTCTATACATAAAACTATATCATCTGCAGAGACAATTTTACTTCATCCTTTCCAATTTGGATGATTTTATTTCCTTTTTCTTGCTTGATGGATCTAGATAGGACCCCAATACTATGTTCAATTGAAGTAGTGAGAGTAAGCATATTTGTCTTGTTCCTGATCAGGAGAAAAAGCCTTCAACTTTTCACCATTAAGGATGATATTAGCTGAATGCTTGTCATATACGGTCCTCACTGTGTTGAGGTAGATTTCTTCTATACCTAGTTTTGTTGAGAGTTTTTATCATGGAAGGATGTTGAATTTTTTTCAAATGTTGTTTCTGTAGCTATTGAGATGATTGTGTGATTTTTTTTCCCTTCACTCTGTTAATCTGGTGTATCACATTCATTGATTTGCATATATTGAATCATCCTTGCATCCAAGGAAAAATCTCACTTAATCATGGTGTATCACCCTTTTAATGTGTTAGTAAATTTGGGTTTTTAGTATTTTCTTGAGAATTTTTACCTATGTTCATCAGAAATTTTGGCATGTAATTTTCTTTTCTTGCAGTGTCCTTATTTGGTTTGGTATTAGGGTAATACTGGTCTCATAAAAGATGTTGGAAGTGTTCCCTTTCCTTCAATTTTTGGGAAAAGTTTGAGAAGAATTCCATTAGTTCTTTTTTAAATGTTCGTTATAATTCACCAGTGAGGCAATCAGGTCCTTGGCTTTTCTTTATGCCAGGTTTTTTAAATTACTGATTCAATCTCCTCACTTCTTGATCAGTTCAGATTTTCTATTTATTGGTGAGCTGTGTGTTTCTAGAAATTTATCCATTTCTTCAAGGTATCTAATTTGTTGGCTTATAATTGGTCTCTTCTAATCCTATGTATTTCTGTGGCGCCAGTTGTAACATCTCTGCTTTCATTTTCAATTTTATTTATCTGAGTCTTCTCTCTTTTTTTCTTAGCCTAGCTAAAGGTTTGTCAGTTTTGTTTATCTTTTCCAAAAAAAACACCAACTCTTGTTTTTGCTGATATTTTCTACTGTTTTTTTAGTCTTGAGTTTATTTGTTTCTGCTCTGGTCTTTGTTTTTTTCTTCTTTTTTCTAACATTTTCTTCTTTTCTCACTTCTTTCAGATGTAAAGTGAAGTTTTTTGAGATATTTCTTTTTTGTTAATGTAAAAAAATCACTATAAATTTCCCTCTTAGAATGGTTTTTGCTGTATCCAATACGTTTTGGAATGTTGTGTTTTTATTTGTCATTTGTCTCAAGATTTTAAAAATTTTCTCTTTGATTTCTTCTTTGACCCATTAATTGTTGAGGAGTATGCTGTTTAATTTTCACATCTTTGTGAATTTTTCAGTTTTTGCCCTGTTATTGGTTTCTGTTTTCATACCATTGTGGCATGAAAAGATACTTGATATTATTTTAGTCTTTTTAAATTTGTTAGACTTGTTTTGTGGCCTGACATATGACCTTTACTGGAGAATGCTCCACTTGTTGCTGTTAGATGAATGTTTTATATGATGTTTGTTAGGTCCATTAGATCTACTGCGCTGTTTAAGGCCACTGCTTTCTTACTGATTTTCTGTCTGGATGATCTTCCCATAGTTGAAAGTGGGGAATTGAGGTTTCCTTCTATGATTGTATTGCTATCTATTTCTCCCTTCAGTTATGTTAATATTTGCTCACTCTCTCTCTCTGATATTGGATATATATAAATTATTATCTCCTCTTTATTAATTGACCCCTTTATTATTATATAATGACCTTTGTTTCTTGTGACAATTTTTGACTGAAATTCTATTTTATCTGATATAAGTATAGTCACCTCTGTTCTCTTCTGGCTACAATTTGAATGGAATAGCTTTTTTCATCCCTTTGCTTTCAGCCTATGCATATCTTTAAAACTAAAATGAGTTTCTGGCAGGCAGCATATAGTTGGATATTCTTTTTAAAAAAATTCTTTTGGCCAGTCTACATATATTAATTGGAGAATTTAAAGTAAGTATTGATAGGTAGTGACTTACTCTTGCCACTTGTTCATTGTTTTCTGTCTGTTTTGTAGTTATCTTATTTCTCTCTTCTATCTTCTTCTCTTCTTTTGTGATTTGATAGTGTTTTATAGTAGTACGCTTGATTCCTTTTTTTTTTTTTTTTTTTTTTTTTTTTTTTTTTTTTTTTTTTTGAGACGGAGTCTCGCTCTGTCACCCAGGCTGGAGTGCAGTGGCGCAATCTCCACTCACTGCAAGCTCCACCTCCCGGGTTCACACCATTCTCCTGCCTCAGCCTCCCGTGTGGCTGGGACTACAGACGCCCGCCACCGCGCCCGGCTAATTTTTGTATTTTTAGTAGAGACGGGGTTTCACCGTGTTAGTCAGGATGGTCTCGATCTCCTGACCTCCTGATCCGCCCATCTTGGCCTCCCAAAGTGCTGGGATTACAGGCGTGAGCCACCGCGCCCGGCCGATTCCTTTATTTTTATCATTTGTGTATCTACTGCAGGTTTTCTGTGATTATCATGAAGCTTACATAAAATATCTTATAGTCATAATATTCTATTTTAAGTTACAACAGTAATTTTGACCACATACAACAACACTTTAACTTCTTTTCCCTCAAAATTATATGTTATTGATATCACAATTAACACATTTTCATATTGTATATACATTAAAAAATTATTGTATAGTTATTTTTAATAGTTGTGTCTTTTACTTTTTACACTAGAGTTAAAAGTGATTTATGCACTACCAATATGGTATTGAAGTATTCTGAATTTCATTATATTCTTACCTTTATAGTAAGTTTTACACTTTCATATGTTTTCCTGTTGTTAGTTAGTGTCCTTTAATTTCAACTTGAAGAACTCCCTTAAGCTTTTTTGTAAAGGAAGTCTAGTGGTAATAAAGTTTCTCAACTTTTGTTTGTCTGAGAAAGTATTTTTTGCTTCTTCCTTTCTGAAAGACAGCTTTTTTGGGCATAATATTCTTGGTTGGTAATTTTTTTCTCTCATGGTCAATAAGATTTCTGCTGAGAAATGTACTGACAGTCTTAAGGAAGTTTATTTGTAAGTTGCTTTCTTTTGATGCTTTCAAAAATCTGTTTGCCTAACTTTTTGAGGATTTTATTATAATGTGTTTTAGTGAAGATCTGTTTATGTTTAATCTATTTGGAGTTGTTTGGGCTTCATATATGTGAATAGTCATTCACCTACCCAGACATGGGAAGTTTTCTGTTGTTCTTTATTTTTTCTTTTTCTGAGATGACATTTCACTCTGTCACCCAGGTTGGAGTACAGTGCTGTGATCTTGGCTCACTGCAACCTCCACCTCCCAGGCTGAAGTGATCTTCCCACCTCAGCCTCCCAAGGAGCTAGGACTACAGGTCTATGCCACCATGCCCAGCTAATTTTGTGTGTGTTTGGTAGAGACTTGGTTTCACCATGTTTCCCAGGCTGGTCTCAAACTCCTGAGCTCAGGCAATCCCCCCACCTTGGCCTCCCAAAATGGTGGGATTACAGGCATGAGCCTCTGTGCCTGGCCTGTTGTTATTTCTTTAAATAGGCTTTCTTCTCCCATTCTCTTTATTTACTCTTTCTGGGAATTCTATGATGCATAAATTGTCTCACTTGATAGTGTCCTATAAGTTGCACAGGATTTCTTCACCGTTTTTTATTGATTTTTCTTTTTGTTCCTCTAATTATGTAATTTCAAATAACTTGTCTTCAGACTTGCTAATTCTTCCGCTTGATTGAGTCTACTGTTGAAATTTTCTTTTGAATTTTCTAGTTCAATCATTGTGCTCCTTAGCTCCAGAATTTATGTTTGGTTCTTACATATGGTTTCTATCTCTTTGCTAAAATTCTCACTTTGTTAATGTGTTACTTTCCTAATTTCATTTAGTTGTCTGTGTTCTTTTGTAGCTCACTGAGCTTCTTTAATATGATCATTTTTTAATTCTCATGGTTATTTTTAAGTCTATGAACTGTCTGGCAGTTCATAGATTTCCATTTCTTTGAGTTTATTTGTTGGTGCCTTATTTTGTTCCTGTGGTTGTGTCATGTTTCCCCAATTATTCATGATCTCTGTGGCTTTTGTGTCAATGTCCACACATTTGAAGAATTAGGCACATTTTTCAGTCTTTGCACACTGGCTTTTGCAAAGAAAGCCCTTCATCAGTCAGCCCATCTAGAAATTTTGGGTGACCCAACTGGCAGGGTCCTTGGGTAGGCTTAATGCTGGAGTCTTCCAGTGGGCTACACTGGTGTGTGGGTCAGTGGGCATGTGGGGCCTGGTGCCTGGGTCCACTAGGGCATGACTAGAGTTTGGATACACATGGGCAAGCCTGGCACCTATGTCTGCAGAGGTCAGCCTGGAGCTGGATCCTCTGGGTCTGACTTGGTGCTGGCATAGGTCTTCAGCCTGAGTCCACAGGGATGGGACTGAAGCCTGGGTCCCTGGGGACCAGCCTAGAACCTGTGTCTGTAAGTGCTAGCTTAGAGTCTGGGACCATGAGGGCTGGCCTGGCACTGGGGTGCATCTGGTGCCTGGGTATAAAGGAGCAGGTCTGCAGCCTGGTTCCTAGGCAGTGACCTGGCACTGAGCAGGCCTGGAGCTTGGGTTTGCAAGAGCCAGCCTTGAGTTTATGTCTGCAGGGGTCAAACTTCACTTTGGGCCCATGGACGTTGCCCTGGTACTGAGGTCCATGACAAAGTCAATTCCTCCTTTCATTCTCCTTCCCTCATATGAAGGGTATCTCTCCATACAGTGCTGCACAGGCTTGGGTAAGGGATGACATGATTAATGTGAAACTGTCCTTTCTACCCTCTCCAATGTGTCTTTTCTTAATTCTGCATTGCACCCAAGTGCTATAATCTCTAATTTGGATTCCTTAGCTTTTAAGAAGTTATCTTCATGTGTGGATGATTGTTCAATGGATGTCTGTGAGAAGATGAGTGCTGGAAGCTCCTATTCTTCCATCTTGCTGATGTCATTCTCCCACATATGTAGCTTTGTACATTCTCAAAACTCATATCAATCCTTAAAAGTTGTTATTGCTATGAACATCTTACAGATACAGAAACTAATGCACTTTAGTGACTTCCTCAAGATGTTCCAGCTTATTAACATGTAGCAAAACCAGGACTTGAACTCAAATCTTCAGAGTCTAAGTCCAGGACTCTCGGCACTGTCTCATAGCTGGGCCATTTTTGACATAGAACTAAACGCATAAGGGAGTATCTAAAGGAGAGTAATTAGAATTGGGTAAAATGGATCAGATATTTATTAGAGGAGGAGCTTTTGAGCCAAACCTTAAGTATGGGCTGAATGTGAATTGGCATCCTCAAGAAGAGGAGGAATCCTAAGCATCAGGAGTAGCTTGAGCAGAGACACAGATGAGCATCTACCAAGTTAAATGCATGAAAAAGAAAACAGATTAGGTGGCTATAGGTAAGAGTCATGCTAAGGAGTAACTGAAGATTGATTAGAAGAGCACTGCTCGTTGCTTTCTTCTTGACTTCTCACACCCTTAGTGTCCAGAATGCTCCCTTCTCTCTAGGCTCTCCTATTCCTCTGGAAATGTCTTAGGCTTCTCCCTTATTTAGTCACCTTTAATGAGGCATTTCCTGCTCCTCTCAATCAAGTGCTTCTCAACTCTTGCTGCCACTTTATCATCTGGAGAGTTCTGAAACACTGGTACTTGGATTCTACTCCTAGAAATTCTAATTTTATAGGTCCGTGGTGTGACCTTGGAAATCTGGTTTTTAAAAGTACCCCAGTGATTCTAACACACAGCTAAAGGTGAGAACCACTGACCTACACACTTCCTCTGGTCAATCTCATCTTCTCATCACATTCCTCCTAATGGCTTCCAAATGTATGTCTCCAGCCCAGATTTCTCTCCTTAGTTTCAGATCTAGATATCCTACTACCTCCTGGATGCCTTTACCTAAGTGTCTCACAAGCATCTTAAACTCAATATGCTCAAAATTGAACACCTCCTTCTACATCCTTCTACCTGTATACAATCCTACTGTCTTCCCAGCTGCTCAAGCCAAAACCCCAGACCTCCCCAATTATTTCCTCTTCCTTACCTTCTACATCCAGTATGTCAGCAATCCCTATGGGTTTCTATTTCTTAAAGTTTTCCAATTCAAATGATTTGTTTCTCAGCCCAACTGCAACTATCTTAGTTCAACCCTCCATTTCTCACCTATATTACTGTATGGATTCCTAAGTGACTTCACTGTACCCTACCTAGCCCTCCATCAACCCATTCTCAATGCTACTGCTACAAAGACCTTTCTAAAATGTAAATCTGATTATGTCATCATCTCCTGCCTAATACCCTATAATTGTTCTCCATAGCCTGTGGGATAAAATCTACCTTCTTTACCTTTGCTCACAAAGTCCTTCATGATCTCCCCTCCTTAGTTCTCCCAACTTCAGCTCTCGTCCCATTCTACCTCACACCCTATACCCAACTCGTCCAACAAGATTTGTCACAAGCAGCACCTTCTCTAAGCTACCTTCATTAAGCCCACTGTATGGGTGAGGTGTCCCTTCAGTGAGCTCCCATAATACCCTCTATCATAGCCTTTATTATCCTGGGTTAAAATAATGGGTTGACCTGGATGACTCCCTGACCACCCTGTAATCTCCTCAAAGGTTAGGATCACATATTATTCCTCTTTATATATCTGATTCTTTGCATATCACAAGTGCTTAATTAAGGCTGTTGAACAAATGAGTGAATGAATAATGGCTGAGGAAGGCCAGCTGTTAAGGAAAGTTTACAACTGACTGATAATTGTACATTTAGCAATAGAAGGTCACTGTAAGCTTTTTTATCAGAAGAATGACATACATGAAAATACTAATTAAGGAAGAATGATTTGATAATAGAGAATATGGTACAGATTTATCACCACATGAGAGACATCGTATAAATCACTAAACTTCATGAGCGTCAGTAGAACAGAGGGCTCATTTAAAAGAGCTGAAATATCATTATCTGTGGTGCCTACTTCATATAGTGTTGCAAGTATAAAATAAAATAAAATTTTTGAAAATGTTCTGAATCCATAAATCACTATACAAGTGTAAGAAATTATAATTATGCAAATAAGAGGTGTAGCCACCAAAGAGTTTTTAGTAAAACCCAAAACAGCAGGGCATAGTGATAGTGAAAAACAGCATGGGTCAAATGACAGCTCCACCCCTTCACTATCATGTAACTTTCAGCAGATCATCTGGCCTTTCTATGCCTCAGTGTCTTCATCTACAAAGTATGAATACTACACTCATAGGTTTTTTATGTTATTTTTGTATCTTGTATATAGCGTGACAAATGGAAGGCATTCAATAAATTATACTTTTCCTTCCATCTTAAGCAACCACTCTACACTTGTTCTTATGAGATATTATCCCAGGCCTCTGACACAGGGACCAGAGCCCAGAGAAATTGGGATAAGTAAAAGAGTTGCACCTACTGAAACTCGTATTAGTACTTAAGTAGGAAGAGAAGTGGGAAACTCTTGGCAACTAAATGAGAACCACAAGGAGATAATGGGGTAAATGGTGCTTTAGATAAATGAATTACATCAAAGATTAACAATGGTTGGGAGCGCGTAAACAAAACAACTTTGGAACCTGATTTCCGAGCAGGTAGGTCCATGGGAAGGAATGGACTAAAAGGCGTAGGATCTGGGAGTGAGGTCAGGAGGGAAGAATCTCTCACTCACATCCCTCTTTCTCTCTTGTGCTTTTGAATCATCATGTGGCCTCAGGCAAGTCCTTCCAACCTCTGTCTCCATATTATGCTCTGAAAATGGGCATTGTGATAGCACAAGCACAGTAGAAAACTGAATGGCTTGTCTTCCTGACAGCACAAAGCTGATGAGATGTCAGATCCTGATGGTCTGAGATAAAGAATATCCTAATATGCCAGTCCTGGAGTTCCTGGGCACATGGTAAGAAAAGACCAATGGAAGAACAAATCTCCAGCTACATTTTTGAATTTCAGCAAGTGAGTATTTACTAATGTATAATGAAGAGACATTGTTCCAAATCATAACACATAGTAGGAAAAAGATTTAATGCAAAAATGTAAAGTAATCAGACTGAATACCTCAGAGTCACAGAAGCTGATTATCAATTGACAGATAATGGAAAGAAAACACAAAACTCACAGCATTCACAGTGGTTTCAAGGAAGGCAATGTTCCGCATGAAGATTTGTGAAAGCAAAAAGGCCCTACCAATTACACACATAGGAGTCTCTTCCTGACCTCACCTCTCTGTTCATGGATCTGTTCCCAGAATTCTGCATTTAGAGACTAAAGAAAGAAAAAGAACATGCAGAAACTTAATATTTCTCCTTTTGCTTTTTTCCTACAAATTCAAAATACCTTAGGTCAGCCCTCTATCAGTTTATGATCTCATTCCTTCTAGCACACCCCACTCTTCACTCCAGAGAGGAAGCCGGAGTCATTGTTGTAATTTTATAGACAGACACCTGGGGCCCAAAGAGTTTAAGTGACTCATGTAAGGTCACAGAGAATAGCAATTTCTCAACTGGACCCATATCTGAGACCACTGGGCTCTCAATTTACCACATGGCCAGCTAGAATATATTTAAAAATTAACAATTGCTGAAAAAAACTAAGTTTTACATCCTGATGCCATCTTGTACAAAAAAAAATACACAAAGACCATTCTTATTATTTTGAATTATTGATAAAAATTATTTCAAGACATTGTCCATAATATGGTACAATATATATCATTTGATATATGCTCCTAAGATCTTCATAGTAACACATGTCCTAACACATACCCTATAGTCAAAACTCACCTATTACATCACAGTTGGTGTAATGGGACAGGGCCAAAAAGAAAAGTTCAGTTCAGAAGACATCTAGTTTATCTTCTGGGTTTGTGTACAAATTCATATCTAAATAGTTTATGCAGTAAGGAAGATATTTCGCCTGTGCTTCCCATGAGAATTTTGGAGACAGCATTTTCTCCTGTTCTATGACTCCAAGGAACAGAATGAAGCCCAGGAAGGAGCCACAGAAACAAGGAAGTGGACTGCATGCTGCCTGTCTGACGGGGACATGCTCAGTTGCATTTTCTCAGGGCTGTTCTACAGAATGTCACTATCAGAAGATAGGTCGGGGATGGGGAGGGGAGAAACAGTCAGTTGTCCACGAGTTTCAGAAATGCTTTATCTATAGCCCCCCTTTGGAAACTCACCATATACACCCTATACATGCGTAATAAACAAATAAATAAATAAATAACTTGTTTCAATTTGCTTAATCCCGAGTTCCCAAATTTAGTTAAAACTAAAGCCTGAAGTACCTGAATACCTAGGAAGATCCCACGAAACTAGTGTGTTAACTAGAAACCTATGAAGTATAAGATGTTATCATGATACCACCTCCAAGCAAAAGAGAGTTACCTTGAGCTCCTCCAATGACCTCTAATGAGTACTATCAGAACCACCCACCACCTGTGCCCTTCTCTAAATGCCTGGAACTTGGAATCATTTGTTCAGGACCAATTCCTTCTTTTGGAGAGTAGAGGAAAAGAGGGTATATTAAAAAGGGAGAACCAAGAAGAGAGAGAGGAATGGCAGAACTCTTCTATTTTTGATTCATCAAATTCTTAACAGCAAAATCAAAATCACATTGGAAGACAAAACACAAATTTCAAACCACAAAATCTACTACCTTCCAGATCTATAAGGCACCATTTCATTAGCTCTAAATCTCCATGGCTCCTATATCAACTAATTGATTGACCCAAAGGAGCAGACCTCATCTGTCCAATCCAGCAAGTTAGAACCAAAGCTCAGCCGCTGGGTGACCTCTGACAGGCAACTTAACCTCAGAGTGGCCCCATTTCCACACCTGAAAGCAGAGGAAGTAGCCCTTCAGTCAGGCTGGGCTGGATAGGGAACAACTAATAAAAAGAGGATCGTAAAACCCTTTGAAATACAATCAGTGTCTTATAAAAACTTAATAATTATAATTAAGCTGTAGCTAGAAGTCTGCGAGGTCCACACATGACAGTCAGCAGTCATTATGCTGGTATCTGATAAGAAGACACCCTCTGCTCCACTGCCATCAGCTTCACAAACTAGTCTTGGCTGTGTCTGATTTCTTCACACAAAGTTGTCAGAGTAAAAATATTGCTGCAGTCAAGTTGCCTTGATCTAATCATCATCATGTTTCATTAGAGATAAAATCCTGCCAGCCTCCTACATATCATGAACCTCTGTTCCCTGTGACTGGGGCAATCTCCTTCATGAAACTAGCACCTGCTACAGAGGCCACCCCACTGTAGAGCACAGGTTTGTTCTAACCACATCAAAAGGGGCAAAAGCACTCACCAAACTACAGTGGGAGTGGTAAAGACAACACCTTCTAACTGGTACTTTCCATAGCAAATTATTATTATCTCCACGCAGGCAATAAGGAATTAAAGTAGTAGTATTGAATAATGGTAGAGTGTGGGTTTTAGAGGTTGACAGATCTGGATTCGAATTCTAGCTCTGCCACTTGCCAACTTAATTGACCTTAGGTAAGTTACTTAGCATCACAAAGACTCAGTTTCTCCATCTACAAAATGAGACTATTCATGCTTACTACACAGGATTGGTGTAAGAATTAAATAACGGAGACAATAGTTACTTTTGTTTCTGGCTTATAGTGATTGATGATGATAATGATGATCACAACAAAAGATAGAATCCCCATCACATCTTATAGGCCAAAACCTCCCTCACTAAACTGGAGATGCAGGGCAGAGGTATATTTGGCCATATTTGAGTTCTCAGAACCTGAACCAATGTCCATTAAATTTGATTAGACCGAATTGATCATATAATGCTCAGTGCAGAAGATTAGTATGAAATATGTCAGATGCTTGGATTAGAAAGGTGAGGTCTCCATCCCAGCTAACACAGTGAAACCCCATCTCTACTAAAAATACAAAAAGCTAGACTGGCATGGTGGCACACACCTGTAGTCCCAGCTACTCCGGAGGCTGAGGCAGGAGAATCGCTTGAACCTGGGAGGTGGAGGTTGCAGTGAGCTGAGATCGTGCCACAGCACTACAGCCTGGGTGACAGAGTGAGACTCCGTCTCAAAAAAAAAAAAAAAAAGATGAGGTCTCTTTGCTCCTCACTCCCACCCAGACTGAGAAGGCAGCACCATGGGAGCACCCCTGCCCACACCCTTACCACAGCCCATCACCCACCTCATCTTTGACATGGATGGCCTTCTTCTGGATACTGAATGGCTATATTCAGTGGTGTTTCAAGAAATATATGATTGCTATGAAAAGAAATACAGCTGGGATGTAAAGTCCCTGGTAATGGGTAAGTAGGCATTAGAGGCAGCACAGATTATAATAGACATCTTGCAGCTCCTGATGTCCAAGGAGGAGCTGGTGGAAGAAAGCCAAACAAAGTTAAAAGAAGTGTTCCCTATAGCTGTGCTCATGTCAGGGGCTGAGAAATTCATCGTCCACCTGCAGAAACACAGCATCCCATTTGCCATGGCCACCAGCTCAGGGTCTGCCTCATTGGAGATGAAGGCAAGCCAACACAAGGAGTTCTTCAGCTTGTTTTCTCACATCATGCTTGGAGATGACCCCAAAGTGTCCAGCACAGCAAGCCAGACCCCAACATCCTCCTAGCTTATGCCAAGAGGTTCTCTCCCTGTCCTCCTATGGAGAAGTGCCTTGTCTTTGAAGATGCTCTCAACGAGGTGGAGGTCACCGTGGCAACCGGGATGCAGGTGGTCATGGTTCCAGACAGAAACTTGAGCTGAGATTTGAGGAGAAAGGCCACCCCGGTGCTGAATTCCCTGAAGGACTTCCAGCCTGAGCTGTTTGGTTTGCTGCACCCCAGCCCACTCTCATGGTCCACACTGCTGGGGAAAAGGGAAAGAAATCAGCAACTCCCAAATCCCAGACTGCACAGTGATTTTAGCCTCGTAAGGTTTGCCTTTCCATCCTGCGTTGGCTTGCCCCACTCTAAAATGTTGATGAAATGTAGCTTGACAGCTGAGAGAAACTTAGTAGAGACGAAAATGAAGCCCAGAACAAAGATTGAACTTGAATTACCATCTCAAAAACTAAGCTGATGGAGTATGTGATAAAGTGAATGTACATGCATATGTGTATGTATCAGTATGTTCATATGCATATAGGCATTACATGTATATGTATGTAGATATATGCATGTCTGTATATGTAAGATGTATACTTTTCCAAGACAAAATGGAACATGATTTCTCTTTTGTTCTAGTTTTTCTGAAACCCTGGCTGGAAAAATGTAAACTATGTATGCATGTAAGTATATGCTTCATGTGTACATATGTATGTATTATACATATATTTATATCGATTATCCACATCACTCTCCTCAGTGTTCATGTCAACATGCAATGGCAATGGACAAAGTGAGATGATAGTTCTGGCTGGTTTGCGATCTGAGTGGGAAAGTCATGTTTTTGGTGAGCACTAAGAAATCTCCTTGCCGGGCGTGGTGGCTCAAGCCTGTAATCCCAGCACTTTGGGAGGCCGAGACGGGCGGATCACGAGGTCAGGAGATCGAGACCATCCTGGCGAACACGGTGAAACCCCGTCTCTACTAAAAATACAAAAAATTAGCCGGGCGAGGTGGCGGGCGCCTGTAGTCCCAGCTACTCGGGAGGCTGAGGCAGGAGAATGGCATAAACCCGGGAGGCGGAGCTTGCAGTGAGCTGAGATCCGGCCACTGCACTCCAGCCTGGGAGACAGAGCGAGACTCCGTCTCAAAAAAAAAAAAAAAAAAAAAGAAATATTTCTCCTTATTAGCTAACATTAAAATTATTTCTGTGACCTCAGAATGTCTCTGGATTTTCACTTTATCGACTGACTCTGAGCCACATCATCTATCATTTGTTATTAGTGTGAACCCAACGGTAACATTTATCTGGTATCTACATCTTCATCCACATTGGAGAATGTTTTCTACCTCACAATAACCATTTGCCTCATTTAAGAACACTGATGGCCTACACTTTTTGTATAGAAATAGAATTTGATTTCAGAATGTATACTTAGTGAGACTGAGTGCCCAGGAACAATTTTGGAATCATTGATCAGACATTGCGCTTCTGTGATTATTCACTTTTATAGATTTACTAAGTCTTTAGAATTTGTCTATGATTTGTCAGAGAAAAATAGTGATAGCCTTGGAAATGGGGAGTGAAGAAGTGCTGCTCAATTGTGGCTACTCTTCAACTCTGGAAGTTGTGGATAAACCGTAGGAATGCATGTGTGTGTCTGGTGGAGTAACTGTGGATGACAAGCCCTGGCTATTGATTGATTGTGCATCACTTTAGCAAATTCATTTTCTCATTCCTTTTTTTTTTTTTTTCTGAGATGGAGTCTCACTCTGTCACCATGCTGGAGTGCAGTGGCATGATCTCGGCTCACTGCAACCTCCATCTGCCGGGTTCAAGCAATTCTCCTGCCTTGGCCTCCCAAGTAACTGGGACTACAGGCATGCACTACCACACCTGGCTAATTTTTGTATTTTTAGTAGAGACGGGGTTTCACCATTTTGGCCAGGCTAATCTCGAACTCATGACCTCAAGTGATCCACCCACCTGGGTCTCCCAAAGTGTTGAGGTTACAGGCACAAGCAGCTGCACCCAGCCCATTTCCTCATTCCTGATGGCCTGTATACATTTCTGCACTTTGAATTCTCCTTCAAACCAGTTGTAATGTCTTACAGTTTCCCTCACAAATTGAATTAGTTTAATAAAATTTTGTAACATATGTTAAGAAAAAGAAGAAGAAGAAAAGATGAGGTCTCTTTCGTAAGCCATTGAATATATGTGGGCAAAACCAGTTCACTTACCCTCTCCTAGGCTGATACCCCAGGCAGTTTCCTCACTGAGGCAAATTCTGCTTATTCAAATCTTTATTTGAATAATAATAGCAGAGGAAGTTCAGGCTGACTCAGATGATACTCTTGGAATTGCTTTTAAGATACAGATATGGAACCAGTCCATGGCAAAAATCATTTCTCCAACCTCTATTTTTAATCTCTAAAATACCGCACTGATCAGGCCAGTGTAGGAAGAAGTAGGATAATTTTAATATTAATATCCTACCAAACATTAATAGACTGCTCTTGCCTTGCCCATCCTCACTCCCACCTGTTTTGTCCCGACAATCTAGCCAATCATTCAGTGCTTTCAGAAAGATTTTTAAAAATAAAATTGTACCCACTCTCCATCTTATGGTTTATTGCTACTTCTCTCAAGTGTTCCTTTTCTACTCCATCTCTTCTTCCCAATCCCGCTATCAAAAAGTGACTTCTTCTGAATTCTTACAGGGCTACTCTCTAGTCATGGCATTTGCATATAGTCTTGTATATGAAGAATACATGCAATTCATTCATTCTTTCAATTAAAAAATATTTCCTGAGGGCCTGCTCTCTGCCACTGAGAACACAACAGCAAACAAAACATAAGTGGAACTGCTTTCATGGAACCTGTATCTTACTGTATTCAATTCCTTTCTTCCTGAACGGATGGAGGGTTGAAATCAACTTTTTCTTCTGCAAGGTCAACCCTTGAAAGGATCAAGGCAACATGGCCTTTTGCCAAAGACTGATAAAGTCTCCACTATAGTCTGACTGTTCAACTCTCTTTTTCTCAAAATATGCTTTGCCCATTCCTACTCCTCATCTTTCCTCACACTGCCTGGAATGTCTCTGTTTCACTTGGCCTGCCTGAAATCCACTCACCCTATCCAGAACAACTCCCATCTCCTCCCTGAAGCCTTCCTACACCACTTCACCCAGCAGTAGTCCCTTTTTCCTTGTAGAGCACTTGTGGATTACAACCTAACGTCGCAACTATATCATATCTTCTGAATGCCTTGAATGGGTCTTTTCCAATGCTCTATACTCTTTCACCTTCCATTTATCAGGTTCTTAATGAAAGTTTTTGATTAGCTAAGTAGCAAGGCAGTGTGAACATTCATGGAACAGATGAGGATAAATTATCTAGAATGATGAAATCAGTATCTAGGGCTTGTATTCAGAGACTTTCAAAGAGTTTTGCACCTTGAAAAACACAACAAAAGAGACTTTAAAGACTAATTTTGAAATGTTGGCACTGAAAGTATGGATTTATTTATATTAGAATAACTGAATTTTGACCTTATGAGAAGTTGTAATTATTCCCCACTTGTCATATATATAGGATGTGGTTCACTTCAAAGATCAAATTTGTGCTGCCAAAAGCATTTGTTTTTTATAATTTAGGAAATACTCCCAAAGATCTGGTTGTAGATGAGCTATTAGTGGTTCACTCTCTGTCTAGACCTAACAGGGAGCCCACTGAGAGCCCAGAGCCAGACTGGGCTTGGTCAGACACCCAGAGAAGCAGCACCGACAGCACTCTTCATCTGCAGATAAGGAAGAGCCTCAGAAAAAAATCTGTAAAGTTCTAACCATACATCTGACCAAATAGCCAAAAGACTAGCACTTATTGTACAACCACTTTAGTGACTGTTAAGGTTTTTTAAGGGCCATTTAACTTTACTACACTTACAAAAATTTTATTAAAAATGTATTAAGCACCGAGTGTCCTGCCAGGTACAATATAAACTGAGTAAATAAAGTACATTCTTGTCTTCTCTTTATTTCATCTCCTTTCTCTTGGAATCAAACTTTTATTTTAAAAGATTCTATGTATTTAATTTGTAATAGGTAACATATTCACATGGCTTAAATATTAAAAAGTAGAAGAAAGTATGCAGTAAAAAGGCACTTCCCCACCCCTCTCCCTATAGGTAACCACTGTTGTTGGGTTTGTTTGTTTTTCTAATTATTACAAAAAATTATAGCATGTACAAGAAAATACCAATATCAGTCTTATTTTTGAAATTGAACCTTTCTTACCATAACATATCCCACTTCAAATCATCGGGAGGTAGGGTAGAGTGCCCCTTGCTACCATGAACAATGCCTACAGTAGAACAGAGGGCTCAATAAATGTTTATGGACCAAGAGAGACTCACTGAGAGAAGAACCAGGAAGGACACAGTCAATTTTCTGTTTCTTTACCAATACTACTATGAACTCAATCAGATCCTCACTTGAGGGAAAGGGACACAGACCTTGACTGGTTCCCCTTGAGGTCTCCTCATCCCTCTCCTATTTCCCTATCTGAGATTAAATGGTTTTGAGAGTGGGATGGGAAAAGAGAAATTTAAAAAGAGAAGAGAAGAGGAAATACGGAAAGGAAAGAAACTGAAAGAAAGATGCTGAGGCAGACAGGGAAGGCAGAGCTCCAGAGAAGCATGCACTGCTCTGAAAGGAAGGATCAGAAGGAAGGCCATCAAAACACTCAACACTGCCATCCACCCTACTGCCTTGTTCCACTGCCATCCTTACTTCAGGGACAGAGTAGGATTCATGGTGCTGAAACATCCAAGATTAGGACTGAATAGTTACATCATGACATGAAGCAGTTATGGGATGTCTGGACCTGAAGAAAACATTTCAAGCTAGACTGACACATGCCTGCCTATGCTCTTTTCCACATTTGGGAGGCCATGGCCTTAATTCCCACACCCAAAGTATGTATTATGTGTGAAGCCTCAGTTCCAGCCTTTTTATGGTATGCCTTTTTGTCAGAAGCAAAATCTCTCTCAAAAACATTTTTTTTCAGTTCTTCACATACAAATCCTCTTATCCCAAAGAGTAATTTACAATTCTATTAGAACCACATCTAAGTCCAAGAAAAATCTGGAATGTCACACAGCACCTCTACCCTTGAGGAGCTATGACCCGTCTTTCATACTGCAGTTGAAAACCTCTTTATAACAGACACCATAAAGCCTCTATGGCCCAGTGAAAGATACCTGCTTCCTTAATTCACAATATTGCTCAAATGATAAAAATTCATTTGTACCATTTAGTGTGTCTCCGTGAAACTGAGGAGCTGCTGGTTAGGATAAAGATACTGTTATAGAACAGAGAATACAAATCACTTGAAATCTATAACCAGTTTAACAACAAAGACAGCCAGAAGCCCTCTGCTACTCCGGGTGAGAGCAGGAGCAGGTAGATGGTAGAAATGCCCTCCCTGGTACCCGTGCCCAGTCACCCTGCAAGGCATGACGTAAGATGAAAGCATCTGCTGACTCTCAGAGGTATAATTACAACCAGGGTGGGGGTGTAATTAAAGCAAGGGTAATTTACCTTAAAGAAGATAAAAATTAAGGATTATTAATGATCATAATAATTAGCTCTTTTATATCTAAGAATCACAAAATGCTTTACAAGCTGCAATTATCACAGCTCCCCTCTGAGGAAGGGATTCATATCTTACAGTTCCTCATTTAACAGTGGGAGGAAGCAATGGGCATCAGGGAAGGCAGAGGGAGGTGGACTACTGTCTCCTCTGTCATCTGTCCTATAAGTGGTGAAACTAGAAAGAGGCCCCAGAAGGGCTGACTCTTATTAAGGTGAGTACCCTCATCCCCAAGTCATCACGCAAACAGATGGTCCATCCCAGAACAAGTGATTCATCTCATTCTGGCCTGTTGGTCATTTAAACTGCCACAATGCAATAAAATTATATCATATCAGCAAGCATTTTTTAAAACATCTAGTAGAAATAAAAGATATAGCACTACCTTCAAGCAACTTAAAACCTAATTGAGAACACAAAACAAGCACCCATTAAACTAGAGAAGAATATGAAAATTACACATTAACTAGTACTAGATTGTAAAATGCTGACTATGTATGCTGTGGGGGGAAATTTTTAATAGACAGATCATTGCGTGTAAAGGTCAAAGAAGGTTTTGGAGAGGAGATGGAACTTCTCTGGGGCCTAAAAGAAATTATATTAGGTTTTAGACTGACAGAGGTGAGGTCTAGGAGGTGGGTCAATGAATAAAAAGAAATGATCAGAAAACTTGAAAGATTTAACACATAATTTTTTTAAGAAGTCTTTGATGGAGAAGTGTTTGAAGTACTTTAGATTTTTTCAAAGCCATGTAGAATCACCCTACTTTGAACACTTTCCCAAAGTGTCAACATCATAGTTTATGCTGGGTTCTGGAGAAGTACATTAGGCTAAAGATGACAATAGAACCTTCTCTGCTTTATCTAAATTTTCACTCTGGAAGTTATCCAGTTGAGCTAAGTCAGGGCCTGGGCCAGGTAAATGCCACAGGATGTCAAAAAGTGACAAGGCTTCATATTGATATAATATTAAAGCATCTAAGTGATACAAATTTTATTTTCTCTTTTCAATTCCTCTGTAATAAAGAACTCAGGTCTCAACGTCAAGTGCCAGGATAATACTATAGCTGTGCTCTGGACTGATAAAGAAGGGCATTCTTGCAGAAATGGAGCAGGATCACCCAGGTCATTCCTGGGCCAGTCAGTAGTATTCTCTGACCTCTCAGTGTCTCAGTCTCCAGTCTTAAAAAAGAGTGATATTGGAGCTTTTTGTATGGAGATCTTTCAGATTATAACAATATTTTTATTTTTTGATGGTCCACAGTAAAGGAACACTACTACATTCCAAGAATTCCCAGTTAGTCTTAACCAAAAATAGACTGAACCAATTTGTTAGCATTTGATATAATTTTCTACATTCTTTAGCATTTACCAACATTTTGAAAAACTAGAAAGCCATGGAAACTATTTCCCTGTCCAAACCTTATGTTACAGACTCCTTTTAAAATGATATTCTCAAATAATGACAGTGTGTAAAATAAAAGAACATTATGTAGCAATGAAGATACTTCACCAGGAGAATTTCAAACTTGATTTTGGATTTAGCATCTGAATCTACTTTACAACCTTCCTGATGATGGACCAAGAGCAGGAAGGGAGGCCAATTCTCTTAGGGTTATGCAGGTTTTTAAATATTTTCCCTTATGCTGAACTGACTTTAAATAAAAGTGGGTAGGAGAACCATCACTGAATTTAAGATCTAGCTTCATTCAGAGAGGAGAAAGGATTTTTCTGTTATAATAAACGCAATTTGGGGTATTTTTTCAAGGCTGTTCAAAAGCATATAGTGGGGGGAATTGTCATTCTAACTACAATTTTAGAATGGTTAATGCTACTTTTCCCTTTATTTCCATGGAACCTAACACTTTCCAGTTCCCTTTTGGGTTTATTCACTATAGGAAAGTAATGGAGTCATGCAAATGCATCCCATCACCTGAGCTGAGGTTTCCCAATAGATCACACACAGGAGAATACAAACAAAAGCAGACATAAGGCAGGCCTTGCCCAGGTTATTCCTTGAAGAACACTCATATAAAAGGCTAGTGCCCTCTGTGAAAGAGTGAGCTTCCATGATCACATGATTGCAGTGCAGTGTGATCAGTGCTTATGATGATCCTATCTTAGAATCCAAAGAGTAAGAGAGCTGCATAAAACCCTAAAAAGAAGGGGAAAAATGAGAAGTCTTCACCCTTCACCAATGAGTTGCCACGTCAAGTTTGCTAACTTAGCCCAAGAAATAGTGACAGTACTGACAGTCCTAGGAAAACCACTAAATTGTAGACTTCAGTGTTGAAGTCCTTAAGAGGCAGAAATTAGCCTTGCTTATAATTGTCTTCCCACTCCCTGTCACTTCTACCTTCCTCTGTACCCCACATCTGGGATGGCAGCAAGTGAGGGGGCAAATAGAGTTCAACTCCATTATCATTTGGACCAATCTGCAAATAAAGAAATAGCCATCAAGATTTAGATTCCAAACTTTCACTCAAGCCATTGACGGATCCTATAATTGCCTCAAAATTCAGAAAACCAATACTTGCCTCTGTTAGACAAAGGAGGAGACAAAAGTGCAGAGAAGCCATTGAATCATTTAATAGTCTTCATAAATTATGAACGAAAGTTTCACATAGTCTGAAATGTAAGGATGGAAGTCACTGACAACCATGGATAAAATCCAATTCCTTACAATAAAACAGCACTGAAATTTGCAAATGATCAGCCAGATTGAGAAAGCCCTGATGGATATAATGGGCTAGAATGACTGATTACCTCAATGTGCTTCCAGGAGAAGCAGACTCAAGTGTTTAGGTGTCATAACCATTAGTAACTTAGGCTGAGCAGGATGATTATATCTACAATAATGCATTACACCAGCTCTTTTTCCCCAGGGGCATCAATATGCTAACAAGAAAAACTAATGAACAAACTTCATTTAGGTTTAATGTCTCCAAGAATGAAATTTCACAGATTTCAAATTTTCTTATGAACAGTTTAATAAAAATATATTTCTAAGGTACCCTTCCAAACTGCTTACTAAGGAGGCAGTACCCAATCTGTAGGAAAACCATCATAAGATCCGGGAAACAAATGTAAAAATTTTTCCCAACTGCATTTTTAGAGAAGAAACTAACCAATTCTTTACATCTCTCTCATTGCCCTAGAACTGAAGCAACAGCTTCTGGCACGGCTTATGAGCAGCTCACCATGGACTGTCACATCCCATGGAGACAGTCATTGGTCTTCATCAGTTCATTTCAAAGTTTCTGCTTAATCCCAAACTAGAGATTGTATCTTTTACAAAGCAAATGGCTTAGAGTTTACTCCTTTGTAATGAAGTAATAATCAATTAAGAT
Organism: Chlorocebus sabaeus; assembly: GCF_047675955.1. Lineage (NCBI taxonomy): Eukaryota > Metazoa > Chordata > Mammalia > Primates > Cercopithecidae > Chlorocebus > Chlorocebus sabaeus. Next base: position 11,271,082 of record NC_132923.1, read on the forward strand.
TGCGAACATTTAATACCTTTGTTTTATTATTTAATTTAGTTTTAACAATTAAAGAAAATTGGAGATTCTGCCAAATGTTCTACCCTCTCATGTTAGGTGGGGCCAGTACTGTGAATGTCAGGAGGCAAGGTCTGTGAACCTCATGCCAAATAGCTACGTGAGCAAATAGTGAGATAAACAAGCCATTTGTGGAGACAGAGGTGGAGCTGGGCTTGGTTAGGAATGAATCAGGCCATCCCACAGAGTGGGTGTCTCCTTCCCAAGTTGCTTTCCAGGGCACAATTAAAATCCCTATAAAAGGCCCAGCTCCCAGTTACCCAGTACACTTGCCCGTGGTGTCAGCGAGCACTCAACTTCTTCCTCTGGTGAAGTGGGTAAGTCCCATTCTGTGGGATCATGGTCTTCTTTATGATTCTCCATTTTTATAGCTACTTCAGATGTTGGGATATGCGGGGAGGTTCTATGTGCCAGAAGGTATCGGTATTTTGCAGGGATAAATAAACTTTCACTAACTCTATCCCATCTTCTTATGGTTGGAGCCATCACTTGAACTGAAGCATGGCCCTTCTCCCTGGGCTCTGAACTCTATACTTTTGTACATCAAGGATGATCATGTGTGGCTCTGATAGGGTTCATCTTCCTAAAAACTGCTATCTCAAAAGTTTGTTACCCTTCTATTCTCTTTTACATTGGTTCTACCTAATACAGGCCATCTTCATACAGTCACAGCATTTAAGGTATTGGAGTTGAGAAGTACATAAAGAAGTTAGCTAGATGATCCACTACACATATTCCACCAGCAAAGTCATTCTATGTATTCTTATAACATCGATCTACTGCTGGCTAATGTTTTATAAAAAGCCAAGATTCCAATGATGCATTTGGGTTTAACAAAACCAATATCATTCACAGTTTTCTGGATTCAGTTTGGTTGAGAAAGGACCTCTCAGAAGCTTTCAATACCTCAGTATCCGAATATCTGTACTAAATCTGAGTTGAGGCAGGTAACATACACTCTCTGTTTTCTGCACGTGTGTATCTGAATGTTACAATGCCATCTTTTGACTAGGAAGAATTATTATTTAATCTTTGAATTGTTGACTTATGAATTATATTCTATAACAGTTCCTAAATCCTTTATGGACTATAATGTTGGGGAATCATTCATACTCCCTTTTCATTGTTCTATCTTCTTCTAAATGTTTTGCTGACATGGCCTCTAACCACTTTAAGATACTCTCAAGTCTTCCTTCACCTTTTGGGTTTTACCTGTCCTCTTTGCTCAACTTTAAAGGAAGGTGTGTAGAAATATATAAAATTTTAATTTCTGCACTCCTCTATTTTCTACTCTGAAATATGGTGGAGGGCTGGAAGAAAGAGAGAAGAAAAGGACAGATAATCCACATTGGGTGGACAATCAAAAACTGACAACAGGATAGTCTGAAGATGATTCCCTCACTTGGAATTTCTCAGGATCACTCCTTCTCTTTCTGATACAATATTCAAAGATTAAAATGCTCTGAAAGTCCAGGTGGAAAATACTGCTGTAAATTCAAATTATTTAGGTATCTGCCTGAAATAGTGTGAATGAAGCTTTCCCAAGAGCAGAAACGGGATTTTGATTCTGGATCTTGTTTTATTGTTCTAGGTTTACTTGAACTTGAAAGAAAGAAAAAGATGTCACCACTTTTGAGAAGCATCTGTGACATCACTGAAATTTTCAATCAATATGTCTCACATGATTGTGATGGAGCAGCATTAACTAAGAAAGACCTGAAGAACCTCCTGGAAAGGGAATTTGGAGCTGTCCTTCGGGTAAGAACTAACAAGAAAATGAGATCTATTGACTTGAGGCTATGAGATTTATTCTCAGAGGAGACCAGAGCAGGGACTGGTGGCTTTATATTCATTTTACACCATGACAGATCTACACTACATCCCCCAATCATTTCTGAGTCAGAAGGTACTAACTTGGCATTGCAGTCTGAATAATAAAGTATTTCATGTACTTGACGGCATGGCCATGTGAATGAGCTCTTCATGGGACATTACCACAAAAGATGTCAAATCAAACTAGACTTGAAGGAACTTAGTTTCCAAATTTCAAAACTGAGATCAGCCTGATCTCTACTAAAATGGTGCTACCCGTAAATGTTTTGTTCTGTTTTCTAATATGGAATAGAAACCAAATCAAGAGTACTAGCTGCTTCAGATAGAAATGGCTACTGCAAATCTTCATAAATTTCCATTGTATCTCTCAAGGGTGAGTTCATTCTTACTCAATTAAAGCGAACTTGTGTTATTCTTTCTTGAGGTTGAGTAGCTTTGTTAATTTTACACACAAGTTCACGAGGCTGTTTTGAATCTTCACCTCAAGCTCTGCCTCTAAGGTGCGTAGGCTTGCCCGTCATTCTACTTTGTGTCTCTCTTCCTGCATCCTCCAGTTTGGTCAGCACTAAATTACGAGCTGCAAAAATTTCAAACGAATATATGCTTTAAAATGAGGGTTCACATTTTACATGGGGACAAGACTTGATACACACTGGACATTTTTCTGATTGCTCTGAATGTCTCTTGAATGTCAGCATAGCATAAAATATGTGTGAAAATAATTTTATCACCTGTAGATAGTACATTGTAAAATTTTTGTTTTCATCTTTTTTATAGAGACCACATGACCCCAAGACGGTAGATCTGATCCTGGAACTTCTGGATCGTGACCGTAATGGGCGTGTCGATTTCAACGAATTCCTCCTACTTATTTTCAAACTGGCTCAAGCTTGTTACTATGCTCTCGGCCAGGCCACGGGACTGGATAAGGAGAAGCGAGCCCGGTGTGACGGAAAGGAGAGCCTGTTACAAGATCGCAGGCAAGAAGAAGACCAAAGGAAATTCGAGTCCCGGGACAGACAACTGGAAGAAGAACCTGGGCAACGACGCAGGCAGAAGAGGCAGGAACAGGAGAGGGAGCTCGCTGAGGGAGAGGAGCAAAGTGAGAAACAAGAGCGACTTCAGCAGCGCGACAGGCAGCGCCGCGACCAGGGGCTATGGCGGCAAAGGGGAGAATGGAAAGAACAGGAAGAGCGCCGTGCAGAGGAAGAGCAGCTGCAGAGGTGCAAAGGTCACGAAACTGAGGCGTTTCCAGATGAAGAGCAACAACGAAGGCGGGAGCTGCAGGAGCTGAGGAGGGAGCGCCGCGAGGAGAAGCAGCAGCAAAGGCGAGAGCGGCAAGAAAGAGTGCTCCAGGAGGAAGAAGAGAAAGAGTGGAGGAAGCGCGAGAGAGTGCTCCGGCAGGAAGAGAAGCTGCAGGAAGAAGAGCCGCAGCTACAAAGAGAGCTCCAGGAGGAAGAAGAGCAGCTACAGAAGCTGGAGCGGCAAGAGCTGAAGAGGGAGCGCCAGGCGGAAGAGCAGCAGCAGCAAAGGCTGAGGCGCGAGCGGGAGGAGGAGAGGCGCGAGCAGCAACTAAGGCGCGAGCAGGAGGAGGAGAGACGCGAGCAGGAGGAGAGGCGCGAGCAGCGGCTGAAGCGCGAGCAGGAGGAGAGGCGCGAGCAGCAGGACAGGCGCGAGCAGCGGCTGAAGCGCGAGGAGGAGGAGAGGCGCGTTTGGCTGAAGCGCGAGGAGGAGGAGAGGCGCGAGGAGAGGCTGAAGCGCGAGCAGGAGGAGGAGAGGCGCGAGCATTGGCTGAAGCGCGAGGAGGAGGAGAAGAGGCGCCAGCAGGAGAGGCGCGAGCAGCGGCTGAAGCGCCAGGAGGAGGAAGAGAGGCGCGAGCAGGTGCTGAAGCGCGAGGAGGAGGAGAGGCTTGAGCAGGAGGAGAGGCGCGAGCAGCGGCTGAAGCGCGAACAGGAGAGGCGCGAGCAGCGGCTGAAGCGCGAGCAGGAAGAGAGGCGCGAGCAGCGGCTGAAGCGCAAGCAGGAGGAGAGGCTTGAGCAGGAGGAGAGGCGCGAGCAGTGGCTGAAGCGCGAGCAGGAAGAGAGGCGCGAGCAGCTGCTGAAGCGCGAGGAGGAGGAGGAGAGGCGCGAGCAGCTGCTGAAGCGCGAGGAGGAGGAAGAGAGACTCGAGCAGGAGAAGCGGCGCGAGCAGCTGGAAGAGAGGCGCCAGCAGTGGCTGAGGCGCGAGCAGGAGCTGGCTGAGGAGGAGCAGGAACAGGCCCGGGAGCGGATTAAGAGCCAGACCCCGAAGTGGCAGTGGCAGCTAGAAAGCGAGGCCGACGCACGGCAAAGCAAAGTCTACTCGAGGCCCAGCAAGCAGGAAGGGCAGAGGCGCCGTCAAGAGCAGGAGGAAAAGAGGCGGCGCCGGGAGCGTGAGCTGCAATGGCAGGAGGAGGAACAGGCTCGCCGGCAGCAGCAGGAAGAGGAGCAGCGCCGGGACTTCACTTGGCAGTGGCAGGCGGAGGAAGAGCGCCAGAGGGGCCGTCAGAGGCTGTCAGCCAGGCCCTCATTGCGGGAGCAGCAGGAGAGGCAGCTGAGAGCCGAGGAGCGCCAGCAGCGGGAACAACGGTTTCTCCAGGAGGAGGAGGAGAAGGAGCAGCGGCGCCGCCAGCGTCGCGAGAGGGAGAAAGAGCTGCAGTTCCTGGAGGAAGAGGAGCAGCTCCAGCGGCGGGAGCGTGCCCAACAGCTCCAGGAGGCAGGGTACGGCCCCCAGGAGGATCAGGAGAGGAGGCAAAGCCCGGAGCAGCGCCGCGACCAAAAATGGAGGTGGCAACTAGAAGAAGAAAGGAAGAGACGCCACTACACGCTGTACGCCAAGCCAGCCCTACGAGGGCAGCTGAGAAAGGAACAGCAGCTGCAGCAGCAGGAGGAGGAGGAGCTGCAGAGAGAGGAGCGCGAGAAGAGAAGGCGCCAGGAGCAGGAGAGACAATACCGCGAGGAAGAGCAGCTACAGCAGGAGGAAGAGCAGCTGCTGAGAGAGGAACGGGAGAAAAGAAGACGCCAAGAGCGGGAAAGGCAATACCGGGAGGATGAGGACCTGCAGCAGGAGGAAGAACAGCTGCTGGGAGAGGAACGGGAGAAGAGAAGGCGCCAGGAGCGGGAGAGACAATACCGCAAAGAAGAGGAGCTGCAGCAGGAGGAAGAGCAGCTGCTGAGAGAGGAACGGGAGAAAAGACGCCAGGAGCAGGAGAGAGAATACCGCGAGGAGGAGGAACTGCAGCAGGAGGAAGAGCAGCTGCTGAGAGAGGAACGGGAGAAGAGAAGGCTCCAGGAGCGGGAGAGACAATACCGCAAAGAAGAGGAGTTGCAGCAGGAAGAAGAGCAGCTGCTGAGAGAGGAACGGGAGAAAAGACGACGCCTGGAGCGGGAAAGGCAATATCGGGAGGAAGAGGAGCTGCAGCAGGAGGAAAAGCAGCTGCTGAGAGAGGAAAGGGAGAAGAGAAGGCGCCAGGAGCTGGAGAGGCAATACCGCGAGGAAGAGGAGCTGCAGCAGGAGGAAGAGCAGCTGCTGAGAGAGGAACGGGAGAAGAGAAGGCCCCAGGAGCGGGAGAGACAATACCGCAAAGAAGAGGAGCTGCAGCAGGAAGAAGAGCAGCTGCTGAGAGAGGAACGGGAGAAAAGACGACGCCAGGAGCGGGAAAGACAATATCGGGAGGAAGAGGAGCTGCAGCAGGAGGAAAAGCAGCTGCTGAGAGAGGAAAGGGAGAAGAGAAGGCGCCAGGAGCTGGAGAGGCAATACCGCGAGGAAGAGGAGCTGCAGCAGGAAGAAGAGCAGCTGCTGAGAGAGGAACAGGAGAAAAGGCGCCAGGAGCGGGAGAGGCGGTATCCGGAGGAGGAGGAGCTTCAGCACCAAGAGAGGAAGCGGCGATACCGGGATGAGGATCAGCGCCGTGATTTGAAATGGCAGTGGGAACCAGAAAAAGAAAATGCAGTTCGTAATAACAGGGTTTACTGCAAACGTAGAGAGAATGAACAGTTCCGGCAGTTGGAAGATTCCCAGGTGCGCGACAGACAGTCCCAGCAAGATCTGCAGCCCCTGCTGGATGAACCGCAAGAGAGAGATGGTGAGCAAGAGAGGAGGCGCTGGCAGCAGCGCGACAGGCATTTCCCAGAGGAAGAACAACTGGAGCGAGAAGAGCAAAAGGAAGCCAAAAGGCGCGACAGGAAGTTCCAAGAGGAAAAGCAGTTGCTGAGAGAGGAAAAAGAGAAGAGAGTTCGTCGGGAGAGAGACAGAAAATTCCGCGAGGAGGAACAGCTGCTCCAGGAAAGGGAAGAACAGCTGTTCCAGGAAAGGGAGGAACAGCAGCTGAGCCGCCAAGAGCGTGACAGAAAATTCCGCGAAGAGGAACTGCGCCGTCAGGAACGAGAGAGAAAATTCCTAGAGGAGGAACAGCAGCTACGCCGCCAGGAGCGCGAGCAACAGCTGCGCCAGGACCGCGACAGAAAATTCCGCCAGGAGGAACAGCTGCACCAGGAGAGGGAGGCACGGCAGCTGAGCCGCCAGGAACAAGAGAGAAAATTCCTGGAGGATGAACAGCAGCTGGGCCGCCAGGAGCGCCAACAACAGCTGAGCCAGGAGCGCTACAGAAAATTCCGTGAAGAGGAACAGCTGCTCCAGGAAAGAGAGGAACAGCAGCTGCGCCGCCAAGAGCGTGATGGAAAATTCCTGGAGGAGGAACAGCAGCTGCGCCGCCAGGAGCGCGAACAACAGCTCCGCCACGACCGCAACAGAAAATTCCGCGAAAAGGAACAGCTGCTCCAGGAAAGGGAGGAACAGCAGCTGCGCCGCCAAGAGCGTGAGGGAAAATTCCTGGAGGAGGAACAGCAGCTGCGCCGCCAGGAGCGCGAACAACAGCTCCGCCACGACCGCGACAGAAAATTCCGCGAAGAGGAACAGCTGCTCCAGGAAAGCGAACAGCAGCAGCTACGCCGCCAAGAGCGTGACAGAAAATTCCGCGAAGAGGAACAGCAGCTGCGCCGCCAGGAACTGGAGAGAAAATTCCGTGAGGAGGAACAGCTGCGCCAAGAAACGGAGGAAGAGCAGCTGCGCCGCCAAGAACGCGACAGAAAATTCCTGGAGGAAGAGCAGCTCCGTCAGGAAAGGGAAGAACAGCAGCTGCGCCGCCAGGAGCGCGACAGAAAATTCCGTGAGGAGGAACAGCAGCTGCGCCGCCAAGAGCGTGACAGAAAATTCCTTGCGGAACTGCAGCTGCGCCGCCAGGAGCGCGAACAACAGCTCCGCCAGGACCGCGACAGAAAATTCCGCGAAGAGGAACAGCTGCTGCAGGAAAGGGAAGAACAGCAGCTGCGCCGCCAAGAGCGTGACAGAAAATTCCGCGAAGAGGAACAGCAGCTGCGCCGCCAGGAACTGGAGAGAAAATTCCGTGAGGAGGAACAGCTGCGCCAAGAAACGGAGGAAGAGCATCTGCACCGCCAAGAACGCGACAGAAAATTCCTGGAGGAAGAGCAGCTCCGTCAGGAAAGGGAAGAACAGCAGCTGCGCCGCCAGGAGCGCGACAGAAAATTCCGCGAGGAGCAGCAGCTCCGCCAGGAGAGGGAGGAACAGCAGCTGCGCCGCCAAGAGCGTGACAGAAAATTCCGCGAGGAGGAACAGCTCCCTCAGGAGAAGGAAGAACAGCAGCTGCGCCGCCAAGATCGTGACAGAAAGTATCGCTGGGAAGAAGAGCAGCTGCAGCTTAAGAAACAGGAAGAGCAGAGGCTCAGGCAGGAGCGAGACGGGCAGTACCAGGCGGAGGAGCAGTTTGCCACGCAGGAGAAGAGTCGTCGTCAGGCACAAGAACTATGGCAGGAAGAGGAGCAGAAACGTCGCCAGGAACGGGAAAGGAAATTACGGGAAGAACACCTCCGCAGCCAGCAGGAGGAGGAACAGAGGCGCCGCCAAGTCCGGGAAACACAATCCCAAGAAGGGAAGGGCCATGGGCGGCTTCTGGAGCCCGGCAGTCATCAGTTTGCCAGCGTCCCAGTGCGCTCCAGCCCTCTCTATGAGTACATCCAAGAGCAGAGATCTCAATACCGCCCTTAAGAGATGCTGCCAATATCCTGACACCTGCCAAAGCTTCGAGCACGGGAAAATGAGAAACACTGGGTACCAAGTGATAACTCAGATGTTTCTGGTTGTGGGAAAACTATCTGATGTTAGAATGTCTTCTTCCAAAATCTTAAACTACGCTCATTTTATGTACTTTGTACTCCTGCCTTTTATTCTTCCTCAAGTAGTTCTTTACTGCAAGATGTCTTTCTTTTGCTCTTTGATGTAGATGTGGTGTGCATTTTTTAAAAAGAGTATAAATCATTTAATTTGTTTAAGAAATTTTGTTTGATGAACATGTTCATTTATTGCTTTCAGAAGCAACAAGAATAAGAAGATGATTTGAGATTCTAAACAATGGGTCTGTTTAATGATTGACCCATCTTGTGGAAAGTGCAGATACTTTTAATGTTCAAGTTGCTATTTCTTCTTGAACCTAAATTGATCATTTTCTCCAAACAGCTTTCCATCTTTTGTGGCATAATAAGCACAAATTCCAGGTAACTAAATTTTTATAACCCTTGTTGAATAATGCAGGAGGAGTGACCTCTGCATAAAAACTTCCTGTGAAATCAGCCCATTACTGGAAGAAATATCTGTTATAGATAGGTTTAGCTTTGAAGATTTAGAATTCAAATTAGATTTTTTTTACACTCAACTCCACTTAAACACATGATCTCATGAAGCAAAAATGAGGTGTTTCTCAAACAACTTCAGAGTTCAAATTTTAAAATTATGTCTGTTGTAGTCTGTAGTGTTCATTCTACTTCCCCAAGTTTTGATGAGTTTGAGAATATTACGAACCTTTGTTAATTTTAGCTTATTAGAAGGAAGCTGCTCAGAATCCCATAAACATCTGTCTTACTCTAGGGCCAATAAGAGATCACATAGAGCATGTTGGGGGTGTAAAAGGGAAAAATGTGTGAACATAGGGGCAAATTTCTAGAGGCCCTTTGACAAGACCCATCAGCCCACAATCATTTGAGACCTGTTGATAATACCTTAGAGATACTCTTGTTGAAATAATTGAACTGTGAAAAAATTAATAAATGTTTAGCAAGTAACTACTTTTGTCTGTTTTAACTCTGCGTCAATCATAACTCAAGATCTCTTGGTCTGGAAACTAACACAAGTTCCCAATCATGTAAAGGCATTTCATTACTTATCTATGTCCAAATATGAAAAAAGAGGGGAGAGAATTCTTTGTTTTTCCCTAAACCTTTTTTTTTTCTTTCTTTCTTTCTTTTCAGTTAGGGTGAACTCTATTTCCATCCCCACACTGAGATTCTCTTTCAGAGTGGTTTTGTTCTTGACACCACAGCTTTCTATGCCATTTCTTGCAGCGACTCACTGGTCATGACAAATACTGGTGCTCTCAATATTTGTTAAGATTTCCTTTAGAGAATGCAGCAGCCTCTTAGTCTTTGATGTCTGATGAGCCAATGATAGAAAATGGCCTGAAACTTCAGATCAGCACTACAAAAACTGTAGATGTCCTGTTGATTTAAGCAACACAATCCATGAGGTGACTGAGTCAGAAGGTACTTAATAGTAATCAGGCTGAAGTATCAAATTATTATCTTATTAGATAATCATTTATCAGATAATAACTAACACCCCTGTGCTGCCTGTTAGTTATTATTATTAGATAATAATAACTAACACCCCTGTGCTGCCTACTAAATATAACACCCTTATATTTAGTAGTCACAGTTGACTAACTAGAAATAAGTCCAAGAAGGCCCTGATCAAAACAATATCATTTCTAATCTTGATAGTCATGATGACAAGATGCCCTAAAGTTATAGTCACTCAACATTTTGACCAGTGGTGGAGACAAGCTAAGCTTATAGCTCCTGAGTATCATTCTGATAGAGTAAGATGGCATTTTCTTCAAGAAGCAAAGCCTCTCTCTCCCTCACTTTAACAAATGGCAGATGCCCACCAAAGACATAACCTGGGAATCCCCTGACATTGTCTTGGAATTTCATCTCTTTCAAATGATTTCTAACTGCAAAACTGTTTTTCCCCTAAAGTATACTCTTTTTCTTACTTAAGGACCTTCAAAGAAATTCTGGAAGAGCTTCACTGACTTTCCTCAGGACCCTCTATGGGTACACATTCAAGAGCCTCCTTATAAATGCCCAGCCTCAGGATACCACTGAAATATACACTTCATCAGCTAAGCTACTGTTTAACAATGATAATTATGGTAAAAATAAGCAAAGCCCTGGGGTCTTGTAGCACCTTACAAGAAGGTAAAGCCAATTTCCAAAGAGGAAAGTATTGTTTCATCACAGTTATAATTACATGTAGTTTAAAAAAAAATGTGTCAGCCAGTCCATGCCCTCTAGCTGTTATTTTAGCATGTTGGCAGGAAAACATGGAGGCCAAGCCTCCTGCTCCACCTGAATAATACACATGCATGTGCAGAACCTTGAGGCTGTTGGGCAATTGTCTACTTAATTATAAACTGGGAACTCTATTAGCATCACTTGAGCTGCTGCTGGGAAATGCAATCAAGAGTTTAATATGCAGTGATAGAAAAGCTGGTCTCTATGTGTTGTTGTGACCTCCCCCACTCCCACAGAGGTTCATGTGTTGAAGTCTTAACCCTCAGTACCTCAGAATGTAATCATATTTGAAGATATGGTATTTATAGAGGTAACTAAATTAAAATGAGTTTGTTAGTTTGGGCCCTAATCCAATATGACTGATGTCCTTATAAGAAGATGAAATTTGGACACAAACATGGACAGAGGGAAGATGATGTGAAGATACAGGGAGAAGATGGCCATCAACAAGCTAATGAGATAATCCTAGAACAGATCCTTCCCTCATGGCCCTCTGAAGAAACCAGCTCAGGCAACATCTTGATCTTGGACTTCTAGATCCCAGAACTGTAAGAAAATAAATTTCTGTTGTTCAATCCACCTAGTCTATGGTACTTTGCTATAACAGCCCTAACAAACTAATACAATATGTATCAGTAAGGTGGCATTATGTTGCTAGGTAAGCCTATCTGTATCATGATGGTCATTATCATTTGACATTGTGCAAGCAGGTTCTGATTGCTCAAATAAAAATCATTTTCCCATTAAATCTGCCATAATTTATATGGTAGAGTAGAAAGGATGCTACAAGGAATCAAAAGCCTTGGGTTTATTCATTTATTCACTCAATAAGTGTTTATTGAGCTCCTGCTATGTGCCAGGCATTGTTCCAGGCAATATACATACAGTGGCTTGTTTCTTCACTTTACTATCTGTATGTCTTTGTCCAAGACACTTAAGGTTTCTGGGTCTTCATTATTTTGTATTTAAAACTATGAGGCTGGACTAGCTATCACCGAGGTTATTCTCAGGACTGAAAATAAAATTATTTTAATATCAACATTCAGTTTGTTCAATGGGAACTCTCAAAGAAATTCAGATAATGCCCAACATCAACTTCTACCTTTAGCTAACACACACACAAAAAAAAAGAGGGGGCGGGAATTGACTGATGAAAGTGATTATCAGAGCCTAGTTCCGGCTTCAAAGATCTTCCCTTTCTGCCCAATCACCTCTGAACTTCCCTCCATTTGTCTCCCAAACTCCTTCCCAGAGCCCCCTCCTATCATCCCACATTTATTCACTGAGGGAAAACACCCTAAACCTACCCCATTTTCTCTGACCCTGATACTACCAAAGATTATTGTCCCTCTCTTTATGAACTTGACAAATACATTTAATTATTCTCTTTCTTTTCTGAAGAGAAAACTAAACTGAGTTCTAGAATTTGGTCCCACTCAAACTAAAATTCAGTAGTCAATAGTTAAGTACTGTAAATACCCATCTCTGCTCCATCTTCTGCACTAATTGCACATTGCTAATATTTGCATTAAGTCATGGTAATTATAAGATTTTCAGCAAGTATACCCTGTCAAAGATTATAATCTATGCAATATGTAATAAGCACTTTTCCCTTGTTAGTAAACAGCTGACAGTCACATGCAATAATCTGAAACTAACCCAAAAGATAGATTTTTGGGCAGGTTATTATTTTCTGAACACTAAAACATCCATGACAAGAATTCAAATAACAGAAGATTTTAAAAATCTGATTTGTCACCACTCTTCTTTAAAAAAAAAAAAAAAAAATTGTGTGGCAATTTCTGCAAGATGAAATCCAAGATTTTCAGTTTGGAATTTAAGGCCCTCCACAATTTAGTGTCAATCCACCTTTTAAACTGTGGCTCCCATGATAATTTCTGCAGTCAAGCATGTGTTCAAACCAGACTAGTCTATTTGTTGTCATTATGATGTCTTATGATTGTCTTTACTTCAAAGACGTATTGGCACACTTTTATCTGTTTGGAGTGCTTCTCTCCTTCATGGCTATCTGGACAATTTCTATGCAGTTTATAAGACCTAGGCCGAGTCCCGCCTCCTCCCTAAGATATTTCCCTAGTCACGCTGACACACAATGATCTCTCTCTTCATTGAGATTCTAAGACAAACATCTATTATCTTCACTACTCATTAAATGGCTACAATATTTTGCCTTAGTTCGCTTTATACTTTTTTTATTTCAATAGGTTTTTGGGGAACAGTTGGTGTTACTAGACAGAGTTTTGCTCTTGTTGCCCAGGCTAGAGTGCAATGGCATGATCTCGGTTCACTGTAACCTCCGCCTCCCAGGTTCAAGTGATTCTCCTGTCTCAGCCTCCCTAGTAGCTGAGATTACAGGCACCCACCATGCCCAGCTAATTTTTGTATTTTTAGTAGAGATGGGGTTTCATCATATTGGTCAGTTTGGTTTCAAACTCCTGACCTCAGGTGATCCGCCCGCCTCGGCCTCCCAATGTGCTGGGATTACAAGCATGAGCCACCACGCCCGGCCAAAGCTTTCTTAACTTCAGGCTAAAATATGACTCAAGGACTCATGAAAATTAGATGTACAATGCAGACATTCAATAGATACATGTTAAATGAGTGAAATCATATATACTTTATAGCTTTTTTCTGTTGAAGGTCTCTATTGCCTATCTGTGAAATATGTATCCCTCCCTTCTGAATATTGAAGCCCTAAGTCCTTTCTTGTATCTTGAAAATTCCTCAACCTTGGGCATTACTGAGGCATTATTTCTTCTCCATCTATTTTAAGTTCTACCTGGGAATTGAAGTGAACGCTGGTCTTAGCATCTGTCAGTGCCCCTTAGTGAGATGAGAATGCAGGCGTAGGTGGAGGGAAAGATGAGTTATTGTCCCATGTATTGTTGGGGTGCGGGTGTAGTAAGAAAGAGAAGTGAGATTTTAACTCCAGGTTGTGGCTGGTTTTCTCATGCACTTGAGTTCAAATGCAATTCATTACTACGAGGATTATTTTCCTTTTGAAAGCCTCCTTTTCTGGTATATATGCATCCATTTTATTCCTCCTATTAACATTACTTTGACCTATTTCTTATGAAATAATAACCTTGATCTTATGCTAAGAGTACCTTTGCCTCCCTTTTTCCCTGGAGCACCTTACAAAATGTCTTCACATTTGTTTTTGTTTTTGTTTTTTCTTTTTTTACAGGGTCTCACTTTGTTGCCCAGGCTGGAGTGCAGTGGCATGATCTCAACTCACTGCAACCTCTGCCTCCCGATTTCAACAGATTCTTGTGCCTCAGCTTCCCAAGTAGCTGGGATTACACCTGGGTAATTTTTGTATTTTTAGTAGAGACAGATTTTGCCGTATTAGCTAGGCTGGTCTCAAACTCCCGGCCTCAAGTGATATGCCCACCTCGGCCTCCCAAAGTGTTGGGATTACAGGCATGAGAGACTGCATCCGGCCACATTAGCTCTATTATGTGGACCATGACCAAGTCAATCCCCAGGTTTCATCCCTGACCATATGTAAAGAGGAGATGAGTAGAAGTAGGTTAGTGAGACAAATTTCACACCATCTTGCTACGAACACAACGGTCAGAGAAGCCCAGAGTTAATAACAACAGAAATACCTAACTCAGTTTAGCAGGGTCAACAAAGGCTTCCCTAAGGTAACTGGTGTTAAAGCTGAAACCTGAGGATAGGGAGGAAGTTAGCCTGGTGAATAGGAAAAGAAAGAGTGAAATTAAGTCTGAATGCAAGAGAAAGCACATTGGGTTCAAGGAAGTCAGCATTAATCTGACTAGAACCTAGAATACCAAGAGATAAATGGAAAACATGAAGTTAGGAGGTTTATGAGGGCCTTGCAAACCATATTAAGTTTATCTTGAGGGCAACAAAAAATCATTATCATTTTAAGCAGCGAAGTGATTAACCAGATTGACAGTTTATGAGGATCACTCAGGCTGCAGTGTGGAGAATGGGTTGGAGAAGGTCACAACGGAAACAAAGAAAACAGTAGAAGGCTATTACAGTAGTTCCATAAGAGACAATGATGACCCAGGTAGATAATGGGGGGGGGGGGGGGGGGAAGAGAGCAGTGAATACATTCGAGAATTAAAATCAATAGAAGTTGGTAATATATTGAAGGGATGATGGAGAGAAGGAGATAAAAGATGATATTAGATTTATAGTTGTGGAAACTGAGTGGATAGTGGTGTCATTACTGAGATGAAAGCACAGAGGAGGCTCACTGTGGTGTGGGGAGATGACAAGTTCAGTTTTACCTACATTGAGTTGGAGGTACCTTTGAGGCTTCAAAACCTGATATCTTTTTGGCAATTGGTTTCGTGGGTCTGGAGTTCAGGTGATAGGTTTGGATTTTATGTGTAAATGGAAAATATCAACATATCAATAGTAATCAAAGTCATAGAGTAGATGAGATTATTCAGGACATATGGAAAGAAAAAGATGGAGAACTGGCCAGGCGTGGTGGCTCATGCCTGTAATCCCAGCACTTTGGGAGGCCGAGGTGGGCAGATCACCTGAGGTCAGGGGTTCGAGACCAGCCTGGCCAACATGGCAAAACCCTGTTTCTGCAAAAAATACACACAAAAAAAATTAGCCAGGCCTGGTGGCATGTGCCTGTAGTCCTGGCTACTGGGGAGGCTGAGGCAGGAGAATCGCTTGAACTCAGGAGGCTGAAGTTGCAGTGAGCTGAGATCACACCACTACACTCAAGCCTGGGCAACAGAAAGAGACTCCACATTGGAAAAAAAAAAACATGGAGAACTAGTCTAGGACAGACCCTGAGGAACAGCAACATTTTTCAAAATGGCAGAAGTTAAAAAAAAAAAACGCCCTAACTAAAAGGAAAATTGAAAGAAGCAGTCAGAGAGGTAGATCAAAAACCAGGTATATATGGTGTCACAAAAGCTAGGAAAGAACATGCTGCAAGAAAGAGAAGGTAATTATCATCAAGTATTTCTGAGAAGCCCAGTAAGATAAGTGCTGAAAAGCACCTGATGATTTGGTAACATGGTGGTCAGTGACGGTCAATGGAATGGGTTGAGGAATACAAGGAAAATAAGTAGAAACATAAAAGATAAATTTTTCAAGAAAACTAACTATGGCCGGGCATGATGGCTCATGCCTGTAATCTCAGCACTTTGGGAGGCCGAGGCGGGCAGATAACCTGACAACAAGGATGCCACCTGACAACAACAATTTCCTCCTGCTAAGAAGAATGTCAGCAGTTTGAGACCAGCCTGGCCAACATGGTAAAACCCCATCTTTGCTAAAAAATACCAAAAAATAATTAGCTGGGCATGGTGGCAGGTGTCTGTAATCCCAGCTACTTGGGAGGCTGAGGTAGGAGAATCACTTGAACCCAGGAGGCAGAGGTTGCAGGGAGCCAAGATCATGCCACTGCACTCCAGCCTGGGTGACAGAGAGAGACTCCATCTCAAAAAAAAAAAAAAAGAGAGAGAGAGAGAATACTAACTATGAAGGGGAGGAGAACCATCAAGTGGGGTTGTGTGCACAAGACAGGATTTAGCAAAATCAGCGAGATTTGAGTGTGTGTAAATGTTAACGGGAAAGAACCAATAAAGAGAGACTGAAGTATAGAAAAGTGAGGGAATGATCAACATAGCAAGTTTCTTGAGAAGGCAGGAGAAGATAGCATCCAGGGAGACCGATTACACTTAGATGAACACTTTTCTGATGTAACAGAAATAAAACATGAATGCAAATAAATGTCAGCAAGTTTGTGATTCCATGAAAGTTTACGAATTTTTATTTGTTGATTTTTCTTTTCTTTTGTTAATTTTTTATTTTTATTTTTATTTTTGAGACAGAGTCTTGCTCTGTCACCCAGGCTGGAGTGCAGTGGGGCGGTCTCAGCTCACTGCAAGCTCCGACTCCTGGGTTCACGCCATTCTCCTGCCTCAGCCTCCCGAGTAGCTGGGACTACAGGCGCCTGCCACCAAGCCTGGCTAATTTTTTGTATTTTAAGTAGAGACGGGGTTTCACCTGTGTTAGCCAGGGTGATCTCAGTCTCCTGACCTCGTGATCCACCCACCTCAGCCTCCCAAAGTGCTGGGATTGCAGGCATGAGCCACCGTGCCCGGCCTCTTTTGTTAATTTTTTATGTCAATAGCTTTAGGGATACAAGTGGTTTTTTGTTACAGGGATGAATTATATGGTGGTAAAGTCTAGAATTTTAATGCACCAGCCACCTGAGTAGTATATGTTATACCCAGCAGGTAGTTTTTCATTCCCAACCCTCCTTACTTCCTCCCCACTTCTGAGTTTCCGATGTCCATTATACTACTCTGTATGCTTTTGTGTACCCATAGATTAGCTCCCACTCATGAGGGGGAACACGCGGCATTTGGTTTTCAATTCCTGAGTTAACTCACCCAGAATAATGTCCTCCAGTTCCATCCAAGTTGCTGCAAAAGACATTATTTCATTCTTCTTTATGGCTGAGTAGTATTCCATGGTATGATTTTTATTTTCTTTGTAAAATAAAGAGACAAGACCACCTTTTAAAAGTGAGAAGGGATAGGAAGGGGTCAAATAACTGAAGAGAGTAGAGATAGTTTAAAATAACTGTTGTAGAACACAGAAAACTAACCATAGAAGCTGTATGATCACCAAAAAGTGTTAAGTTTCCATTTGAAGTTAGAAATTATGAATTTGTCAAGGCACCAATGTATTCAGCTGTGGGACTTTTCTCCAGCCATGCTCAGTAGCTAAGATGCAGAAAACAAATTGAGACCCAACCAGGGCTGAGATTTTTCCTGGCAGGTGTGACTGAAAGATAAACAGGGAAAGGGAACTGAGGTTACCAGCAAGAAATGGGTTTGTTGAAGTAATGGACCATGAAATCTGTGTCAGTCAGGGTTCTCTAGAGAAACAGAATCTATTTTATGTAAAGAGTGTGTATATATAAAAAGAGCTTTATTTTAAGGAATTTGTTCAACCAACAACAAAGGCTAGCAAGTCCGAAATCTACAGGGTAGGCTGGCAAAGACTGAGGGAAGAGCCAATACTGCAATTCAAGCCCAATAGTGATCTGCTCACAAAATTTTCTCCTGCTAACAAGGATGTCAGTCTTTTATTGCTTTTTCTATTCAAGCCTTAAACTGACTATATAAGGCCTACCCACATTATGGAGGCAATCTTCATTATTCAAAGTCCAGATATTTAAATGTTAATATCATCCAAAAACACCCTCACAGAAACATCCAGAATAATGTTTGACCACATATCTGGGCACTGTAGCCCAGCCAAACTGACATATAAAATTGACCATTACAGAATCTAAGCATAGGAAAAAAAGTGAATACAGTCAGAGACTGAAAGATAAATGTGTGGACTGTGGGTTCCAAAGAGACAGAAAATGCAATGTATTGAGAAACAGCAAATGGGAGAGCTTTAAGGAGAGGAGGCAGTGGAAAACAATTGTGAAAACCAAAGGTATTATTCCAGTCACTAGACCATCTGCTCAGCATTTCTGGACAGCTGACAGTGAAAGGCTTTCCCAGACAAAGCCAGTCTCCAAAGACTGGAATATGTACTCACTCCTTCAAATGCATAGACCACCACATAGACATAAGGATCAAGAACATTCAAGGAAACATGACATCACCAAAGAGACAAAATAAAGCCCCAGTCACTGATCCTAAAGAAATGAAGATGTATGAACTGCCTGACAAAGAATTCAGAATAATTTTTAAGAAAGCTTGGTGAACTTCAAAAAGTACAGTGAAACAAATGAAATGAGAAAGGCAATAAATGACCAAAACAAGAAATCTAACAGACAGATTGGCATTATAAACTTATTATTACAGAGGTGGAGGTGATTCCAAGTAATGATAAGTTCCAGGGTAACATGTAACAAAATAATACTTCTTTACAAAATAGTTAGACCAATATTTTTCCCTACAATTTTTTCTAGAAATTTAAAATACTGATTGGCCCACTAAATATATCTGTAGCCAGTGTAGAGTAGAACAGATTCATGAGCTTTTAGAGCTTGCAGGGGACTTGTTATTAACTGAATGCTGGTATCCCTTCAAAACTCATCCCTAACACCCAGTGTGAAAGTATTAGGAGATGTGGCCTTTGGGAGGTGATTAAGTTATGAGTGTGGAGCCCTCATAAATAGAATTGATGTAGTCATAATAGGGATCCCAGAGAGCTCTTCCACCATGTGAGGATACAGGGAGAAGATGGTCATCTGTGAACCAGGAAGCATATCAGTTCATAGGTGGACATCTATGAACCAGAATTTAACCATGCTGGCACCCTGATCTCAGATATCCAGTTGCCAGAACTGTGAGAAATAAATTTCTGTTATTTGTAAGCCACCCAGTCTTTGGTACTTTGTTATAGCAGCCTGGGCTGACTAAGCAAGGCTTCTGGTTATTAACAGGGAGGTAATATAGTATAAAAGAAAGAATTCAGTTGTTGGAGTCATGAAAACCCAGTCAGTTTACACAATATCTTTAAGCTTCAGTTTCCTTATAATAATCCATAAGTATCAGGATTATGAAGAGTACAAATAATGTATGCAAAATATAAGGTAAGTAGTCAGTAAATGAGATTACTATTATCTAGCCCATCCACTTCAGTTTTCATGAGGATACTAAATCTACAGAAGTAAAGACTCAAATTTATAGAACTAGAGATAGGAATAAGTCTAGTTCTTTTAATTCTGGTATCTTTCATTTTAGTACATTTCTCTCAATTTTTTTCACTAAACAAATATTTATTGAGGACTTAATATGGGCTGGTGATATAACTGTGATCAAGGTACACAAAGTCCCAGACTTCCAATGGTTGTTAATTCAGCAGAATGCACTACAAACCAAACATTTTTGCTAAATGTTTTACATATGTTACTTCATGTAATTAACATTACAGTTCTGGAATTCTGGACAATGTTATCCCCCTTCCCCATTTCTGAATAAGGAAATCAAACTCAGAATAGCTTAGAAACTTGTCTAAGATTAATCACTGAAGTTCAGAGGTAGATCCATAAGGACTTCCTCATTTGTTTATTCAACAGTTATCTCTTGGTCACCTAACAGGCATTGAAAGAATTCCTGTAATATGAACATAAATACACTGTACATGTTGATTATACAAGGGCTTCAATACGCTATTAAGTGTTTGCACAACTCATGAAAACATCTTTTCTGCTTAAACATAAAATGATATGGTAGCTATAACAAACATCAACCATTTCATTTTCAAAACTGTGCTTGTTAAAAAGGGCCTTTTAAGAAGGGATAATTTGGAGGAGACTATGGTTCTTTAAAAGTTTGATTACAATGTGCACAAAGATTTAACTACAAGATATTCATCTTACCATGACTCCTAATAGTGAAAAACTGGAAACAAGATATCAAAAAAAGGATGGTTACATATTCTGTAGTATATTCATGGAATGAACTGCTATGTACATATCAAAACATGTAAAAGGATACTTAATGTACTAAAAATCTGTTCATCTTATAAAACAAAGAAAATTACAAAATGGTATGAACAGAATGATTTCAGTTTTATAGTAGCAATCTGAGAGAAAATGAGAAAAATATATACACACAAAATGTAAACACTGGTGATACATGGATGATAAGTGGTAGAGGTCGGTTTTGAACTGAGATTGTCTAATTCTAACTTAAGTGGTTTTTTTCTTCATTGTATTTCTTGTAGAAAAGCTAATTATCACAAATAATCTATAATTCAGTCTCTCCCTCCAGGTATTTAAAATGCATTTGGGAAGATAAGGTTTGTACACACAAAATGATTATTAAGTAAGGATAGTTGATAAATGTTAATTTCTTCTCTGTATATTATGTAATAGGTATTCATAAAATCAAAAAATTATTATATTAAACTAATTCAGAATATAAATGATAACATATCAAATGGTATAGAAAAGCTTACCATAAAAATGAATAAATAAATAAGTGTCCTGCTTCACATTTCTTCAAACCCAGTCCCATTCCCCAGAGGAAAAGTTCTCTTTCAATGTTTTGTGTTTATTCTTCTGACAGCAACCTCTTAGAGTAAAAATTACCAATTTTAAATGATATCTCCAGTATGGCAGGCAAGGATTTAAATCACTTATACACTACCTTGCTTCTCTTTATCTCAATGTTTGATGTTTTTATTTTTTCAATTTTGTTACTTATCTAATTCTAAATAATATACTTATTTTGCTTTTTCCATCAATTTTTGACAGTATCACTTACATTTTTACATTTCTAATACCAGCAAATATGCCATATTCTTTCCATGGACAGATGCTAATACCTGGTGATATGGTTTGGCTGTGTCCCCACCCAAATCTCATCTTGAATTGTAGCTCTCATAATCTCCATATATTGTGGGAGGGACCTGGTGAGAGGTAATTGAATCAAGGGAGTGGATTTTTCTATGCTGTTCTCATGATAGTGAATAAGTCTCATGAGATCTGACGTTTTTGTAAATGGCAGTTGCCCTGCACATATGCTTTTGCCTGCCTCCATGTAAAATGTGCCTTAGATCCTCCTTCGCCTTGTGCCATGATTGTGAGGCCTCCCTAGCCATGTGAAACTGTAGTCCATTAAACCTCTTTTTTTTTTTTTTCATAAATTACCCAGTCTTAGGTATTTCTTTATAGCAGTATGAAAACGGACTAATACACTAGGTAACCAATAAATATCTATATTGTGATATTGAGTACACAGGCATAGAAGTAAGACTGCCTGAGAGCAAAAACTGGGTTTACCACTTACTAACTTTATAGCCGTGAGCAAGATAATTGACCGTTCTTTTCCTCATCCTTGGTGTTCTAAAATGTCCAAGGATAAATCTAGTGAAAATCTTGTGGAGTCTCTAAGAAATATTCACCAATTCTTTGATAAATGTACTTCCTTTTTTTTCCCATTTTATCTTTCCAAGTTTCTTATTACTTGAAAGTGGGATATCTTAAGTTAATTATATATGTTTCTTCTTTTCTCCCACCTCTTACATTTCTTTCTCTTTTTGTTGTACATTCTAAACTGTATTGTCCAATAAGGTAGTCACTAGCCACATGTGGCTGCTTATATTTAACTTTTAATTAATAAATATTAACTAATATTAAAAATTTAGTTCCTCAGTCACACTAGTATCATTTCAAGTGCTTAGTAGCCATATATAGCTAGTGGCTACCATACTGGAAAGTGCAAATATATAAAGTTCTATTGGATAACACTATTGCAAAAGATTTTGTCAACATTTTTTTTTTTTATTTTAGAAGTTACTTTGAATCTAAAAATATTTTTTTGTTCTCCGGTTGCCTCTTTTGCCTTTTGGTCTTGTCTCATTTTAAACTCTTTGGAATACATTAATTAGAATTGTTTTTATTTATTTTTAAATTGATAAACCAAAGTTGTACAAAAAAGTATTGTACTTGGATGATGGACACCCTAAATACCCTAACTTATATGCATGTAACAAAATTTCACATGTACCCCATAAATCTGTACAAATGTTTTACAAAGAAGAAAAGAACTGTTTAAATGAAAATAATAAGAAAAGTTGCATATATTTATGATGTACAGTGTAATGTTTTTGTTTTGATACATGTATAGATTGTGAAATGATTAAATCAAGCTAATTAACACATCCGTCACCTCACATGCTTATCTCATTTAAAATCTACTCTCTATGCAATATTCAAGTATACAATACATTATTATTAACTATAGTCATCATACTGTAAAATAGATCTCCAGACATAATTCTCCTGTCTAACAGAAACTTTGTATCTTTTGGCCAACATCTCCTCATTTGCCCTTTCCACACAGTCCCTGGTCACCACCATTTTACTCTCTGCATCTATGAGTTCAACTTATGAGATATGCAGTATTTATCTTTCTGTGCCTGGGTTATTTCACCGGGCATAATGTCCTTTAAGTTCATCAGTATTGTCATAAATGACAGTATTTCCTTCCTTTTAAAGGCTGAATAGTTATTCCATTGTGTGTGTGTGTGTGTGTGTGTGTGTGTGTATATATCACATTTTCTTTATTCATCCATTGATGGACACTTAGGTTGAGTCCATATCTTGGCTATTGTGAATAGTGTGCCACAGTGAACATGGGAGTGTGGATATCTCTTTGATATACTTATTACATTTCCTTAGGATATATAGCCAGAAGTAGAATGCTAGGGGTTAATATACAAAATATATAAGGAACTCAAATAACTCAATAGCAAGTAAACAATCCAATTTAAAAATGGGCAAAGGACCTGAATAGACATTTCTCAAAAGAAGATATACAAATAGCTAACAGGTTATTTGAAAAAAATGCTCAACATCACTAATCAGGTAATTGCAAATTAAAACCACAATAAGATATCACCTCACACCTTTTTAAATGGCTAGTATCAAAAAGACAAAAGACAACAAGTTTTGGTAAGGGCATGAAGAAAAGGGAACCCTCATACACGTTGGTAAAAATGTAAAGTGGTACCATCATTGTGGAAAACAGTATGGAAGCTCCTCAAAGAATTAAAAATATTAATTAGAGTTTTTTAATTTTTCTTTTGTTATCTGAATTATTTCTATTTCCTCTAGGGTCAGTTTTCTTAAGCATAATATTGTTCTTTCTCTTTCCAACTGTTGACTTATTCATATGCTTAAATAGTCTTAGTTGCCCATTTATATCAATAAAAAGATCTGGTTTTTCCTGATTTGCATAAATAGGACCATTTTTACACTCAGTGGGAATTTTGTGGCAGGTTTGGGGAAAAAGTCTTTCAATCTGCAAGTAAATGGCTATCAGGCTGCAAACTTCCCCTACCTCTAAATGTTATCATAAAGCAGGTTTTCCTGTAGCAACAATATTAATACTAGATGTCTTTCAGACAGTCTATTAGTTGGTCAACAAATACTGACAGAGCACCTACTACAGTCCAGGTACTCTCCTAACTTCTGAAGATAAAGTGGAAAATAAAGCACACAGAGTCCTGCCCTCAAGGAACTTACATTTAGTATTTGTAAGAAGTTTGTCCAATTTCTTTAGGAAAGAGTCATGTGGAATTTTGCTAGAGAGATTAGAAAGTAGATGCCCATATATCTATGCTCTACGCTATAAAGTGGAACAGGGAGACGGGAATGACCACTGAGACAGAATCCCTTATACAAACCTTCAACTACTGTGCCTGTTTACAGCCCCACTTCTCATTCATACTTCCATCATACCTGCTAATTCTGAGCCCAGTGCTTTTCCAGGTTCAGATTTGCCTTCACCTCTGCCATGCCCTCATAATACATTCTGGGATGAGGCTTTCTCCACTTATTTCAGTCATGAACATTCTACCATCCACTTTCCATTTTCCATAAATTTATTGAAATCTCTTACTCAGTTACGATTCTCCTTTATTTCTGTTCATAATTTCAGTTTATTTTTTTCTTTCTGTATATTGATCCTTTTAGAAGGTTTAGGGACTTTAGAATATACATTTTTTAGTTCATCATCATCTTGAACAAACTTCTGTTACTTCTATAAGTAAAAAAGATAATGAAAATATAAGTATAAGCTGCAGCCCTCTTTTTTTGCTTGCCAAATTTTCCAGTATTATAATCATTAAAAATTGTTTTATTAGCCATTTCTTTTCAAAGTAGCCATCATAGGTTTTATCTAAAGCCCTCATTCAAGACTTCAGTTGTGACCTTTGAAGAATAATTGGCTCTTAAAGATAGTTCTATATTAATCAACATATTTTTGTTGTGTTCTTCTCCCTCAGCCTCCAATCCCGCCTCACCTCTTCCTTTCTATACTATCCCCATATAAAATTAGACAGGGCTATTAGAGGGATCTGTTTTGAAGGAGAAGAAAGGGCAAACAAGATCTTCTCTTTGGTAATGGTTGAGTTGTTTGTGGCTTTTTGTACAGCAATCCAAATACTTTTTTTTAAGCACTGGACAGAGAGCAATCTCTTTCCTCCTGTGGCCATCCCTCTTAGTTACCATGCACCCAGAGTATGGGTATTAATTAAATGGTCTTGAGTAAGGACTAAAAAAGCAGGAATGCCTATAAAACAGTTACAGAGCCACTGTTTAGAGGCAAGGCAAGATCCAACTCTAACTTCCTAAATAGAAACTGTAACATAAAACCATAGACATTTAAAATTGAAAGAGTTCTGTACCCTTCACAGTAAGCCACTCCTGTCTTACGCCTTCCCATGGCAAGACTTCTCCCAAAACCTAGCCAACAGATCATGATTCAGCCTCTGTAGGAACACTTTATTGCTCTAGTAGTGGCCCAAGTCATTGTCAGACAACTCTGCTCCCTAGAAAGTTCTTAAGAGATAGAGTCTGCTTTTTAGAAAGTTTTAAGCATTGATTCCAGCTGTATTACCTGGCATTACACAAATAAGAAACTCAAGGTAATGAAAAAAACTATGGGCTCTGAGACATACTTTCTTGAGACATTTCATTTCTGAATCCTGGATCTGCCATTAGCTAGTAAAAGTACACGTCCGTAGGTAAACTGCTTAACAGCTAAAAGCCTTAACTTCCTTATCTGTTAAAAGAGGATAATAACTACCTAAAAGGGCTGTGAGGATTAAGATAGCCCATGTAAAGCTCCTGACATGTCATAAGTGTTCAATAAACATTAATTCCTTTCTCTTCCACACCTATAAAAGTCCTTCAAGTATTTGAAGACAGTTATTATGTCTCCCATAAGTGTTTCTTTCCAATCCAGCCTTGAATATACCCAGTTCTTCATGAGACTGGCCCATGAGCTCCAGGGCAGGAAGATATAACTTACTCAACTCTAAACACTTCAGTTCCTGGCATAGTGTTGAGAAATAGTTGGTACTCAGGGGACATTAACCAATCAGAACTAAGATGACCTTCACATGCCAATTCCAATTCCCCGAAGTCTTCTCCCTTTGAGGGGGATGCTGAGAAATTGTTTATAGGTGTAAATTATCAGTATGGATGTTTTTCTCCAAAATTTAGTTCCCTCGTATGTTCCTTGATAATCAGGAAATTCAGAATAAGGTTTTTGCTAAATAGTAATGCTTCCCTTAGCTTCAGCTTTCTCGTATAATTACCCCCATTCCCACCCCATCTTTAACTTGGTCTGT
Source organism: Chlorocebus sabaeus (assembly GCF_047675955.1). Lineage (NCBI taxonomy): Eukaryota > Metazoa > Chordata > Mammalia > Primates > Cercopithecidae > Chlorocebus > Chlorocebus sabaeus. The sequence goes on from NC_132923.1 coordinate 11,296,560, forward strand.
GTCTTTTATATTTGTTTGCATTGATCTGTCTATTTCTTTCATCCCTTGACAGGGAGGCAAGGGTGTTTTAAAACATACGCTATTTTTAAAAAATATCTAAGAAAACCATTGAATCTAATTCTTATTTTTATTAAATATTCTCTACCAAGAAGGATGCAGATCTAGGAGACAATTAAAATGTTTGCCAGTTCAGCATCTCAGACTCACTTCTGTTCTCAGCTTGATGATTTCAACATCTCCCTTTCCCCTTTACAGGGAGAACACAGTGATGTAGATTATCGGTTCCAAGTTCCTTGGATAGTAAAGGTGTCTTTAAAAAGCAAATATCAATCACATTTTTAAAATAGAACATCTTAGATAAGCAAGGTTTTGTACATCAACCAAGAGATTTTTTTTTCCTAACTCTGCCTCTGGGCAAGGAGAGCAGAGCATTGAAACATCTGAATCAACTGTTGTCTCCACTTTTGTCACATGGCTAAATGGGGGCCTTTATTTTTAAACACTTGATTGATACCCCTCTCTCAGGGTTGGGTCAAATACAGGCCATCCTGTGGGCAGACAGAGTAATCAGATGACTTATGAGGTCCCTGCCAGCACTATGATTTGTCAGACAGAAATGTAATTATGTCCTTAGGTTGAAAAATGGGGGAGGGAAGCCAACACTACCTTGAAGAGCCTTCAAAACTATAATCTGCAAAAGTCAGTAAATGAATCAAGAAACCCCTTCCCCTTTCTTTTGATGCATCTGAAGCTAAGATTTAATTGAAACTGCCTAAAGAAGGAAATAAAATTAAGACAACTGACAACAGAGGAAGGGAGACTGGATTTGGTGGTGATGTCAGGTCATCAGACCCAGAGGGTGTCTCCTTCTTAACTGTGCAATTAGGACCTCAATAAAAGGTTCCAGCTACTGCTGTCAGATCACAGCCCGCTGCCCTACGTTCTACCTGCTCTCGTTTGTGAACTAGGTAAGTCCATCTGCTTGAGCATACTTGGGATTTCATCTGCTGTTTTGCTTATATGTGAGATTGCAAGAGGATTTCAGAGGAAACACACTTTAAGTCTATGTCAACCCTTATTAATAATAATAAACTGGGAGCGCCAGCCACCCAAATGCATTCCTTGCTTATGGAACTTCTTTGATCATTTTCTTTTTCAAAAAAAAATAAATTGTTTGGACGTCATAGGCATGAATATTATTCAACAAGGCACAGGATCAGATCTCTATTGCAATGAAAATGTAGAAGCATTTAAAGGATGGGAAATGAAGGGATCGGGACATGGAATCGTGTCTTCTTGGTTAAAGCATGTTGTTACCACCTGCAAACATAGGGGTTAATTTTCTTAGTGTGACTTCTCTTTCCACTAGAAACTTTACTAACTTTAAAGGTTATATCCTCCTAACCAGAGAAGGCTAGACTGAGCCAAAGGGAGAGGAAAGCAGATAGACACTCTTGGATGAGGCTGGAAGAATGGGTCCAACTCTATTGGCTTCATTTGTGCATTTCAATCCTTATGCTTGAGTTACCTTATCACCTTCCTTTTGCAATGAAGCTTTCTCTGAGCACATGAATGTTGCTATTTACTGAAGGCTGGGGTGAATTGTCTCTTATAATACCTACCTATGCTGGATCTGATCTCACCACAATGTCTGGTACAAAACTAAATCACCCCTGGAGTTCAGATATAATATTTTAAGATACAGAATAGAGCAGGGGTTGCAGTGGAGATGGGGGAGGAACAAAAAGGATGATTTTGGTATCTCCTTCCTGAGGGACCCATCCTGGAAAATGAGCTTTGTTTATTCTTTCTCACAGCCTCTCCTGAGTTTGTAAAGATGCCTCGGCTCCTGAGAGATGTCCTCTCTGTAATTGAGACATTCCACAAATATGCCAGTGAGGACAGTAACGGGGCCACACTGACTGGCAGAGAGCTGAAACAACTCCTCCAGGGCGAGTTTGGGGACTTTTTTCAGGTGAGCTGCTCACAGAGCTGTGGAAATTCTTTCCCACTCACCCTTTCTTTATAATCCAAGCAAGATAAGCATATGTGATCCCCAGCCATTTTACACCTAGCTAACAGTTCTCAGCACTCACTGTCTCTTGAACAACTATTTTCAGTCTCAATTCCCTACTCTGTTCAATTGCTTAGAGAAAAAAGAGGTTTTCATTACTGGGATTATTGCTTCCACAAAGCCAACTTCTGAAAGGAGTCACAAACCATTATACATCAAAATGCAACTCACAAGTGTTGTAAATGCTCTTTCTCAGGCATAGCTCTCTGATGAAAAATGGCATGCAGAACCAATAAATTCTTGCTATTCTGGGAAAGTTAACCAGTTACTGAGGAATGGGGTCAGAAAAATAGGATTCTTGGGAGACTCTTAGGACACTGGACCACATATAAATAAGCTGATTTCTCACTGTGTTTTCATGCAGCCATGTGTCCTTCATGCTGTGGAAAAAAATTCAAATCTTCTGAATATTGACAGTAATGGCATCATCAGTTTTGATGAATTTGTTCTTGCAATCTTCAACTTGTTGAACCTCTGTTATCTTGACATACAATTGTTACTAAGTTCAGAACTAAGACAGGTGACTAAACCAGAGAAGGAGAAGCCAGATGATGTGGATCTTCAGGCAACCACTGGAGATGGTCAGTGGACAGCGGGAACTTCACCAACTCAAGAAGAGAGGATGCTTTCTTCAGGAATGGCATCATTATCTCAGCTCATGCCTGAAGAAAGTGGAGCAGTTGGAAACAACAGAGTGGACCCATGGAGAGAAGCCAAGACTCACAACTTTCCAGGAGAAGCATCTGAATACAATGACCCTAAGAACCAACACCTGAAAGGAGATGAACAGATTCAGGAAGTGGCCCAAGATGTACAAACAACAGAAGACAATGAAGGCCAACTTAAGACAAATAAGCCAATGGCAGGATCAAAACAGACCAGTAGTCCCACAAAGAGGAAAGGACAAGAAAAGAAGATCTCCCGGGAGGGAGATGAACCAGTCAGAGAGCAAAGTGTCTCCAAGATAAGAGACCAGTTTGGAGAACAAGAAGGAAACTTGGAAACCCAAAATTCACCACCAGAAGAAGCAACACAAAGACCATCTGAAGATCAGGAAGTTAGAACAGAAAAGGAGAAATACTCTAATACACAAGAACCACCCCTGCAAGGAGAAGATGAACCCAGTTCAGAGCATGCTGACCTGCCAGAACAAGCTGCTGCCAGGACACTATCTCAGACACAGAAATCAACTGATCCCGAGGATATCTGTAGAACATTTGACACTCAAGAACCAGGAAAGGATGCTGACCAGACACCAGCTGAGACAAAGAATTCGGGTGAACTTGAGGATTATGGCAGAACATCTGAGACCCAAGAAAAAGAAAGTGAAACAAAGGACCTGCCAGTCCAAGGTGGTAGCAGAAATGGTTCGGAAACATCTGACATGAGAGATGAAAGGAAAGAGAGGAGAGGCCCTGAGACCCATGAAACAGCAGGGCAGAAAGAACGTGACAGAAAAGCTCGGCCACTAGTCCTGGAAACCCAAACACGGGATGGGCAGTATCAGGAATTCCAAGGATTATCAAAATCAAAAGATGCTGAAAAGGGTTCTGAGACACAATATCTAAGCTCAGAAGGAGGAGATCAGACTCACCCTGAACTTGAAGGAACGGCAGTCTCAGAAGAGGCAGAACACACCAAAGAAGGCACAACAGAAGCATTTGTGAACAGCAAAAATGCACTTGCAGCAGCAAGGACACTGGGGGCAAGAGAAAGCACACAAGATTTAGCACCACTTGAGAAGCAGTCTGCAGGAGAAAATAGTAGGGTCACCAAGACTCATGACAAACCAGTTGAGGAGGAGGATGGTTACCAGGGGGAGGACCCTGAGTCACCATTCACACAGAATGATGAGGGGTCTTCTGAAACTCCCAGTAGCCTGGCTTCAGCGGAAGATAACAGCAGCTCAGAGACAGGTGAACTGCCTGTGCAAGGGGCCTCCAAGAGTCAAGGGGACCCACATGGAGAGTCTGTGCAAGGAGGTCACAATAATAACCCAGATACCCAGAGGCAGGAAACACCTGGTGAGAAAAACAGAGCTCAGGAGGCAGTGGTGCCGGCAGTCAGAGGAGAGGATGTACAGCTCACAGAGGACCAGGAACAGCCTTCCAGAGGAGAACACAAGTATCAAGGCCCAGGGACCAAAGGCCCAGGTGCAGATGTGGAGCCCAGTGGACACCCAGAAGCACAGGAATCCACAGCAGGAGATGAAAACAGAAAGTCCCTGGAAATAGAGATCACAGGTGCCCTGGATGAAGACTTCACTGACCAGCTTTCCCTAATGCAGCTCCCTGGAAAGGGAGATAGCAGAAATGAATTAAAGGTCCAAGGCCCAAGTAGCAAAGAAGAGAAAGGTAGAGCAACAGATGCCCAGAACACTATGTTAAAAAGTCTGGATGAGGACAATTCAGCCTCCCACAAGATACAACTTGAAACAAAGGAAACTGTAACATCTGAGGAGGAAGATGAAAGTCCCCAAGAGCTGGCAGGAGAAAGTAGTGACCAAAAAAGCCCAGCCAAGAAAGAGCACAATTCTTCAGTCCCCTGGCCAAATTTTGAAAAGCAGGTGCAGAGAGACCAAGAGCCCTGTTCTGTGGAGAGGGGTGCCGTCCATTCCAGTCCACTATACCAGTACCTACAGGAGAAGATGCTGCAGCAAACAAACATAACCCAAGAGGACCATTGAAAGCAAGTTCAGATAGCCCAGGCATCAGACCCAGAGCTTTGTAGTGTATCCCACACCAGTGAGACCTCAGATTTTTCTGTCTTTTTCAACTACAGCCAAGCATCACAACCATATACCAGGGGACTTCCACTTGATGAGAGTCCTGCTGGTGCACCAGTTCCCCAGGCCTTGGAAGATAAGCAGGGTCACCCTCAGAGAGAGAGGCTGGTACCACAAAGGGAGGCAAGCACCACAAAGCAATGAATCATTATCATCTCAACATGAGCCTGATTTCTCTCCCAATCATCCTCAATATTCATGTGTACACATTCAGATGCAGATTAACAATCTTTTAAATTTTCTTCCTAAATTTCTACAAGAGCAAATAATAAAGTACTCAGCAGTGGAAGCCACCACTAAAGAAACATCTGAACAAATACAGTCAGTAAAACTCCTACCAAACACTGCTACTTCCAAGTGTCAAAATGGACTTTGTCATGAGACAATTTACCTCAATGTACCTGTCATTAAAAATAGAAAAATTCCTTCCATATCTTTAGCAGGTGCCAGTTTTTCCAACTGATTCATTGAATTTAAAATGGAACAGTAGGAAATTATGAGACTCTGCAATGCTATCTCATAATCATAAAATATTAATTCATAGATATAGATTACTCTGCTTCATGACATTTCCTAGAAGTATTTCAAGTTCATCCTAAAATTTATCCTTCAAAATAATTGTAGACAACACTGTAACTTAATTATGATTTTCTAGCACTTGATTAAAGTAAATTTATGATTCTTTGCTCATGTTCAGGTGCAGCTGAATCTATTACCATGGATTCATTCATTCAACTACTCATCCAACAAATTTTTATTAAATCCCACTCCTTATGCAAACTTATCATAGCTTTTGGCTCAAATAAACAATCAGAATAATTATGAGAGAGAACACAAATCTAAAGTACGTTTGATTTTATAAGAAGCTCTTGTAACTGACCATCCAGTGAGTCTACTAAGTGTTTACCTATATGGTTTGATGAGGGCATTAAATTAAAATTGATAATTAAACAACCTGATGATCAATTTCTTTTATTGGTTCATCTTTTCTCCCCTTGATTCTCCATCTTGCCTTGGAGACACTTGTGGGGAAAAGAAAGAGAGATCAGCCTGTTACTGCATCTATATAGAAAGAAGTAGACATAAGAGACTCCATTTTGTTCTGTATTTGAGATGCTATTAATCTGTGACCCTACCCCCAACCTTGTCCTTGCAAGAGACATGTGCTGCGGTGACTCAAGGTTTAATAGATTTTGGGCTGTACAGGATGTGTCTTTGTTAAACAAGTGCCTGAAGGCAGCTTGCTGGTTAAAAGTCATCACCATTCTCTTAATTTCAACTACCCAGGGACACGTACATGGACACAGCCAAAGGTCGCAGGGACCTCTGCCTAGGAAAGCTAGGTATTGTCCAAGGTTTCTCCCCATGTGATAGGCTGAAATAATGCTAAAAGGTTTATGGAGATGTTTGCATATGCATCTCAAGGCACAGCATTTTCCTTTAAACTTATTCATGTCACAGAGGTTTTTGTTCATATGTCTTACTGCCGATTTCCTCCCTACAATGATCCTATTGTCCTGCCACTCCCTTATCTTTAAGATGGTAAAGATAATCATCAATAAATACTAAGGGAACTCAGAGACCGGTGCCGTCGTGGATCCTCTGTAAGCTGAGCACCGGTCCCCTGGGCCCACTTTTTCTTCCTCTATACTTTGTCTCTGTGTCTTATTTCTTTTCTCAAGTCTCTCTTTCCACCTAACGAGAAACACCCACAGGTGTGGAGGGGCAGGCCACCCCTTCAGACACTGATCAAAAACAAAAACAATCTTAGTTATCTGTGTTTTTTCAAAAGGTTATAATTAAAGTATGATGCTCTTCCAGCTTAGTCATAACCCAAGAAAGAATAAAATTGTTATCATACAATGTTTCCTGAAGCCAAAAAGCAGTCCAATACTCCATCTCCCATTGCATTCTGCCTTCTAGGTTCAGTATTCTTCCACTTCAACCTTCACATTTTCCAGAGCCCAAAAATCCAAGTATATACCCTCCCCCTCCAATATTTTCAGCTCTTTTCATTCTACACTCAAACATGAATTATATTGTAATGGCCAGACCATTTGTTCCCCAATGAAGACCACCAGAGTCCAGAGTCAAAGCCAAGCGGCAAGGATCTTTTACTGCAAGTTCAAACTTGGTCCCTCCATTCCACAGCATACAAGAGGGCCCCGAACAATGCGAGTGCTTGCCTTTTATAGCCCGATGTAAATAGGGTACGTAAAGTTACAGAGGAACAAGGGAATTCTTTTGGTTACAGCACGACAGTTGGTTAACATTTTAAGTTATACATTTAGCAGTTTTCTATTGGTTCCCACGCTTTCAGTAAAACCACGAATGGCTGTGTCCTTATCGGAGACTTTCCAGGTGGTGTTTTTCTAAAGTTGAGATATATGGTAGTCTCTGAGTTGAGAAATGTGTTTGTACTGGGCTCAGGAAGTTGAGAGATATATGGTGGGATGTGTTTGTACTGGGCTCAGGAAGTTGAGAGATATATGGTGGGATGTGTTTGTACTGGGCTCAGGAAGTTGAGAGATATATGGTGGGATGTGTTTGTACTGGGCCTGTTTGTGTTGAGTCCGGGGCTGAGGAATGTGCCTGTTTTCTTTCAATATCCCTACCTGAAAATAATATTATTTTAAATGAGCAAGAGACATGAGACAATTCATAAAAAAGAAAAATATATATATTTTTTCTTTTAGCTTGTCTATACTTTAGTATATATACACACACAAACACACATATACACTATACTAGAGCATAGACTTACTAAAGGAAAAAAATTATGTATATAATTTTTTAGTTTATAAAATTATATACATAATTTTTTAGTTTATAAAATTATATACATAATTTTTTAGTTTATAAAATTATATACATAATTTTTTAGTTTATAAACCCATATATAATTTTTTAGTTTATGAAATTATGTATAATTTTTTAGTTTATAAAACTATACATAATTTTTTAGTTTATAAAATATATTTTTAGTTTATAAAATTATATATTTTTAGTTTATAAAAATAATTTTTATTTATATATAATTATATATAATTTTAGTATAAATAGATATATATACATACTAGAGCATAAACTCATCATCCCTTTTGGCAAGCAATGTGGCAATAGGTATCTGAGTCCATAAAAATGAAAAACTTCCTTATTAATAAATTCACAAAAGAAGCTATACAGATAGCCAATAAACATTTGAAATCCTCACTAGAATTGAAGAAAATGTGAATGACAAAACAGCTCCAGTGGCAATGGTGCTGGCAGTCAGAGGAAAGGATACACAACTCAGAGAAACAAGAACAGCTGAAAAGCAGAAACATTTACCTATATGGTTTGCTGAGGGCATTAAATAAATGGGCAGTAAACCCAGCAGTTTGGGAAGCCAAGGCAGGAGGATCACTTGAGCTCAGGAATTTGAGACTAGCCTGGACAACATGGTGAGACCTAATCTCTACTAAAACAGAAAAAGAAATCAAAATTTTCTGTACAATAAGCATATTTTATTTTCTTAACTGAAAAAATTAAAAACTTAATAGCAATAATTTTTAAACATTCTCTTAGTATTCTAGCAATTGGCCCTAATAGAATGGTGGGCAGAAAGAATAAAAGTTAGCTGAATATATATATATATATGTTTTTGCCATCATCCTTCAAGAAGTATTCCTTTGAAGGTGATGTTACCCTCCATTCAACAAGCCTAAAGACTTCCAGCTTCCACAGTTCTGGACAGCGGGCACTGATGACCGTCTTTCATGAAATACTCCCTTCAATGGTCTTTCCCCATCTGCCCAGTTAATTCCTCTCATCCAGTTCCCAAGACTGTGCACCCTTTCCAAGGACTCTTCTTTTTATGAACTTTCTCCTCACGAGAACCCATGCTTGGTCCAACTTACTATTATCTTTTTCACACTGATGAGTCTCAGTTCACTTTGTTCAAACCTGATTGTGCACTTCAATCCAGTCTCTACAAATGCTCACAGATATGCCTTCTATTGTCAACGACTTTCAGACAAACTGGCTTGTCTTCTCAATTTCTTTGCTACTGCCATTCTCTCAATCTTCATTCTATCATGCTTCAAAGGCACAAACTTTGGAATCATCATTTGCCTTGTCTTATTCTTCACATCTCATCCACTCTGTTATCTCAATAGTTTTTCTTAACTCTGTATTATCCATCTTTCATTCTCCTTTCCCTGTAGGACTTCATGTACCCTCCACCTAAAATAATATCTTTCCCCGCAACTTTTCCTGAATGACCAAATCCCGTTTGTCTTATGGGATCTGATGCCGATGACACTTTATTCATTCATTCCAAATTTTCTTTAAAAAAAAATCCATGTTAGTGCCAGATATTAGGTGAAGCATTAGGGATACAGCAGTGTCCAAAACAAGTTAGCTCATTATCTTGGAGCTTGTATTCTACTGAAGGAAGTGAGAGACAATCAACAATAAATAAACAAGACAATTCGATGTAATAATGGAAGATAATGTGATAGAGAGGAGGCAGGGGAGTAGGGAGGCAGAGGCAGGCAGGACGCAGATCCAGAGTACTACTTGAACCCTTCCTGATGCTTCAGCCAGAGCAGATCTTATCCTTTTCTGAACTCCATAGTCTTTATTTGTGCTGTTAAAAAAATCATTGTTTATTGAGTTATAATTATTTGTGTGCTTGTCTAAACTCTCCTTTTAGACTATAAACTCCTTGATGGCAAGGCTCACAACTTACACATCTTGCTATTCTTCAGCAGCATGAAGTTTGGCGCCAGATGTTTTTTTTTTTTTTTTTGGTGAGGTGGAGTTTCGGTCTTTTTCCCTAGGCTGGAGTACAATGGCACTATCTCAGCTCACTACAACCTCCGCCTCCTGGGTTCAAGTGATTCTCCTGCCTCAGTCTCCCAAGTAGCTGGGATTACAGGTGCCTGCCACCGCAGCTGGTTAATTTTTTTGTATTTTTAGTAGAGATGGGGTTTCACCGTGTTGGCCAGGATGGTCTCGATCTCTTGACCTCATGATCCACCCGCCTCAGCCTCCAAAAGTGCTGGGATTACAGGCGTGAGTCACCACACCCGGCCGTGCCAGATGTATTCTATGGTTTCAATAAATGTTTGTTGAATACATAAGTGAGTGCCTATATCATTGCAACAGCCTCTTCTTAGCTGTCCCCCTGCTTCCTGTCCAGTCCCCATTCAATCACTTATGAATTTTGCAAAACACTGTTTGCACCTTTTCACCTCCCTCTGTTCAAGACCTCTCAGTGACACTTTATGCTTTCCTACATGCCACATCAAGTTTTAACTGATCAGAATCTCTATAATCTATCTCTCTAATTACAATTTACCCCTAGTTCCTGTAGAAATCTTTCAGAAGCCACAGATTGGTCATCTAATTATCTTTTAACTTTTAACCCTCACCTTAATCATTTAAATTCTATCCTATTAAGTTTACAGGGACATTGTTGGGATTGAATTCACTCATTCATTCATTTTATTTGAACATATTTATTAAGCACTGGTCACGTGCCAGGCACCATGGGGTACATTGGACATGAATGATTCACATACTGAGTGAATGGAACAGTCATGGACCCTGCACTCACGTCCCTGCATAAGAGAGGTGGTCTTAAGACAGAAAAACGTTCTGCAAAGAGCTATTCAAAGGCAAGTTGTTAGTAGTATTATTACTTCCAGCTCCATGCCTCTGCTCTTGTGGTCACCCTCCCTGAAATGTTTTTTTAATTTCCTCTCTACTTCCTCAGTTATACCTATCCTTCAAGCCTTAGACTAAATCTGACCTCCACTAGAAATCTCACACTGATCTTTTAACTATTATGTCATTCATAGCCTGCACCATCCAGATTAATACTTTAATATTTACTAGCTAATATTACTCACTAATTGTTCTCAGCACTATTTCCCCAAACAAGTAGATAAAAAGACACCGAAGAGAAGGAATAATTTTTATACCCTAATACCCCAAGTGTCCTTGAGTAAATTACTTAACTTCTGTGACCTCAGTATCTGCCTGTATAAAATGTTATTATAATTCACAGTTATTGTAAAGAATTAAAAAGAAATAGAGCTAGTGTGCAGAAGATACAAAGTATGCCTATAAGTCAATGAGTAAAAGGCAATCTCTTTTCTTAAAAAATAAAAAGAAAAAGACATAAAAGAAGATATTTTCAAAGCCAATAAAAAAGATATTGGCTCAACCTCATCAGGTATCAGATAATTGCAAATTAAATCATGTTGAGAACCACTCATACCTATCAAATGTCTGAAATTTACAAGTAATAATGTCGAGTGTGTGCAAAGATGTAGAGCAACTAGAACTCTCACACTAGTAGTAGGAGAATAATTGATATAATAATCATTTAGGAGAACTGTAGGGCAATCTCTCTAAAGCTAAGCATATGCAAACTCCATAGCTAAGTAACTCCAGCCCAGGTAGATAACCCAACAGAAATGCACCAAAAAGCATATTGAAAAATATTCATTGCAGCATGGTTTGTTACACCCCAAAGGAGAAGACAATCCAAAGATCTATTAACTGAAAATGGACAACAACAAATTGTGCTATATTCATATAATGCACTATTATACAGCAATGAGACTGAAAGAATTAAAGCCATATGCCACAACATAGAAGAACTTCACAAGCATAATGTTGACAAAATTAAGCCAGACACAAAAGCCTTCATACATACTGAGTGGCTGCATTTACATAAAGCTCAAAAACAACAACCAAAAACAACACTAATCTATGGCATTAGAAGTCAGGATAATGGTACCACAAGGGAGGAGGGAGGGGATAGAACATGGGGACTTTCAGGGTCTTGATTAATGTTCTATTTCTTGATTTGGGCAGTGGTTACATGGAAGTGTTTACTTTGTAATAATTCATCATTATACACTTATGATCTGAATATTCTTCAATAAGAAAATGTGTTTAAAAAGAATAAGTAGAACAATACATATGAAAGTGCCCAGCAAACCACCTGGCATTAGTAGGTGCTCAATATGTATCTGTTTACTATTTAACGTTGAACCTGGAATAGTACCAAATATGAGAGACACTTTATTCATCTATTAACTTAACAATTGACCACCTACTAAACTATGTATACAGGGTATATGGTGAGTAACAAAATAGACAACTCATAATAGCTTTCACCAAGTTACATATTGAAGTCAGATCCTTAATTTTTTTATGTACATTGAATAAAACCTCTTCATTCATGTGCTCAATTTTTGCCAAAACTATCAGAAATACACATGTGAAACTCACCACTTCTTTGGCTGTCAAAATGCTGTTGAGAACTTTGTCCATTTTATCATGCGGTACCCACATTTATAAAGTGCCCCATGACTTAGAACTCAGTTCTGACAAATTCTCTCTTTTGCCACAAAAAAGCATAGATAGTTATCTTCCTTTCTGATTGTGAAGGCCATGTAACCGATGGTGTTTTCCTTTGAGAATTGCTGTCAGAAATCCCTGAACCAAGATTGAAGAGCAATAACAGCAATTGTGTTGACCCTCATGGTCAACACATTTGAATTTTCCTTTTTCCTAGTTTTAATTTTCTACTTTTTTTAATCTAACCACTTTACTGTGTATGATAAGCTGCTTCAAATCCATAGGAAGAGGCTGTAAATAAATATACTGAAAAGGGAAAAATTAAGTCTCTCTCAAAGACTACTTCATAAGTAGTGGATAAAGACATACTTTGGTGTAGATACAGTGATCTATGTATCTAGTTTTACAACCACTCTTAATGCCAGGAATATGTTTGTCAGAATCTAGGTTAGGAAGGTGAAAGAAAGAGCCACGGACATTCAGACAACAGTCAGAGATATCACATACTGCAAGGAGAACCCAGGATTTTACATAAGGACCCAAATGCAGCTTCCAATAGCCGCACCCACTCTGTCCTTAGGGTCAATTTGACCTCATCAGGATTTGCCATCACTAATCAATCAGTCAATAAGCAGTTAATGACCACATTGGAACAATAAACAGATATCACTATTGGAATCCAGACCCATTTCAAGTGTTAAGTAGTTAAGAAGAAGAACAAAATTTGATCTCTATCCCCAAGTAGTTCACAATATAATTAAGACAAGACCTGCTCGTGAAACAACTGGAGAGCGCACAGCTCAGGGCATGAATAAAGCTTCATCATCCAACTCCTGCCAAATGCCGCAGTGCAGGCCTGGCTGGTCATGGCACCCATAATCAGTGTAGAAACTTTTTTTAAGGGGGGTAAAATATGGTAGTTAGAGTTGCTTATTTGTTTTTCAACAAATATTTACTACATGACTACCACCTGGTAAGCAATTTCTAGGTGCTGGGAATAAAGCGGTGAACAAAGCAGAACAAGTCTCCACCCTCATGTTTCTACATTCTAATGGGGAAAATAGAACATAAACAGAGAGACAAACAACTGTATACTAACTCATGTGGGATAAATGCTAGGGAGAGTCAAAAGCAGAGTATGAGGGTAGGGAGGGAGTCAGGGGAAGTGAGAGTGTTACTGTTTAAGAGAGGATGGTCAAATGACACCTGAACAGAGACCTGCACTTCAGAAGGAAGGAAACCATGCACTTCAGAAAAGATCACTTCAACACAGGAAACAGCACGTACTAAGGCCCGGAAATGGGCATGCCTGGCACATTCAAGGAACAACAAGGAGGATGGTACGGTCAGAATGTTGTGAGCAATGACGATGACAGTGGGAGAAGAGGAAGTCAGTGAAATGTGGACCCAACCTAGTCACCAAGGAAGGCTCCCAGGAGAAGACGGAGTTTGGCTAGCAGAGATGGGCCTGGTTCCCCTCAGGCCAAAAGGAACAACATTAACAAAGGCATTGAGGCAGGCAACAGGGTGTGGTGCCCAGAGAGCCAGGAGTACAGTCAATCCTATTCCAGATATGGACAAACAGGAGAGAAGCCTGGATGGTGAGGAGGGCCTGTGATGGAGCCTCCTAAAAACAACCATAAACCTTATTTCTTGAAAGCTTGTCAAACCACTGAGATAGGAGTTGCAACCCCAGCACTGTCCTTTCCACAGGAACCCATCCATCCTAGGCAACATTTTAAGGAAAGAGAGTAAAAATAGAAAGACAAGAGAATTTGAAGAAAAGACGGAATTCTTCCCTCACTATTGATATATGTCTGGGTGTATATGTCACCTGAAGGGGCCAGCAGGGTTCATGACAACATTAGGATTGTCCAGAACCTCCAGAAAATATCACATGCATTTCTTCCTGACTTTCATAAACCACTGAAGGAGAAACCAGGGAATGTTTCAGAGCCAACTCTGAGGGTGGCTGATGACACACAACTGCCCCTGAAGGGACCCCCATGAAGATGGACAGGAGTTTCTTTAGGTCTATGTCTGGGCAAGTGGAGCATGAGAATAGGGATACCTGGAGGCTGAGACAGGGAGCCTGAGGCAGACAGGAAGCCTCTCAGCAGTCAGGCTTCTTTGCTGAGCCCTTTAGGTCAAGCTTAAAGCTCAGGCGTTTTTGTAAAGCCATAAGAATATTCTGGTTTCCACTGGGTGGGTTGAGGCGGTTTTGAAACACAGAATCTGAAACTTGCCCAGCTGAGTTACTAGCTCTACTTGAGTAAACTGTGGGACAATAATTTTTCTCAAACAAGCGTTTAGTTAGCTGTTCCTCACCATTCCCCTCACTTCTCCATGATTCTATGCCAGGCCTGGGAGTGGTGTGGAATCAGATCAAGGAGCTCATGTGGTTTCTGTTCTCAAGAAGCATACAATCTGGCCCAGGAGATGAGGCTAAACTACAGGGGAAAACCAGGTAGAGACTTGTGTACCATGTCCACCTTGGTTTTCTCTACCTCTAAAGATGGAAAAGCTTGGAAAGAAAAACACCAAATTGATAATGGTCATTGCCTCTGAGAAAAGTAAAAGGGAATCAGGAGAGACGGTAGTAGTCAAAGAAGTCTTACATGTCATCAAGTTATGTTTCAATTTTTTCAAGGATCAGGATTGCATGTATTATTTTTGTGTAAATAAAAATTACTTTGAGATCTATAATTACGTCCATGTTTTAATCACAAACAAGAAAATCATACCCCATACCGATTTGGGTCTTAAAATCCTTAACAATCATAGTTTCAGAAAAACTGATAGATAAGGAAAGTCAGTTAAATGTTAACATTCTTTGGACACTGGGCTTATTATCTTCTTCTAAGAAAGACACAAGGGATGAGAACTTTCTGCTTTTTTACATTTTCTGATGAAGAAAAGCTTGACTGAGCTAACCAAGAATATGTCAAGGATCTGAGAGTCCCCTGCCATGCCCCAGTTCATTCAGTTACATCCCTTCCTAATTGCAAACATGTTTAGGGGAGCCTACATTTCTGTAATTACTGGCCCCAGTGTATTTTTAAAAGCCTCATTCGGATGGAACAAATTATTTGCATTTAGTCATGCTAAACCTCATAATAAACACAATAACTGGGATTGGCACGGTGCTTTTCTTCAGATGAGCTTAAAACACATTACAATCCAGTGTTTCCCTGAGCCACACCATATCCTTGTGACACATCCAAGAAATGGTGACCACTAGATCCCACTGCTGAGGCTCAGAGAGATTTGGTAAGATGCCTGAGGTTGCCGAGCAGGCAAAGTCCAAATGTGCACTCAGGATAGCCACCCCCAGCAGCAACTCCTCCGATCACCAAGCTTCTCCTACAGACAACCTGATGCCTTCAAATGACTCTGGCAGTCTCCTCTTATCTGTAATCATGGCTGTGGACACTTTCCAGGAAACTCCTCCCAGGCAGTGTCAAGACAAACCTTGACACTGAGGGGCAAAGACCATGTCACCAGAAGAGTGTCACCACGGAAGTCATTCTGTCACCATTGGGCGTGGACTCTGGGTCAGAAAATGTCCTGCTCGTACAGGCAGTGTGGGTGGTAAAGCATGGGCCCCGGCACCAAGCAGGCCTCCCCACTGTGTGACTGTGGCAGGCTATCTCCTGGTGTGGACACACAGTAAGCGTCGCTTTCCCTTCTCATAGCAAGAACTGTATTCATTTTCAGTCTACTTGGCTTTTATTTTCCCTGATAGAAACTAATAAATTTTTAGGTAAAAGAATGAAAGAAAAGATCAAACTGAATGGAGACTTCAAGTCTGGAACGAATGGGGTGGGAGTAGAGAGGGGGAAGAGACAGAGGTAAGAAAGGGCACATGAAGAAAGGGACAATGAGAAACAGAAAGAGATTGAAACGTTGAAAGGGGGGAAGACAAAAGGAAGAGAGAAAAGAGAACAGAGACCACCAGAAAATGAGAAAGAGCGGAGAAAAGCAAGAAGGCCAGGGAATCAGATAAGCCAAACTCAGGAGAGAAGGGCAGCAGACCAGGTGTGTCAGCAATAGCAGCCCGGAGACCACAGGCAAAACCCAGAAGCTGCAGGTCTGGCTGCCAAAGACGATTTACCAAGAGGGTGGGGAGACATTTGCACAAGGATAATTCCTCTCAAAAGCAAGGCTTTTCAAAGCAAGAATTATAATTATCTCTATTACTCCTATTAATCACCCTGACGGCAACTAATGACCACAGGGAGCCCGTTCATCAGGCTCCTGCCCTTTAGACACACAGGGCAGTCAACTCCTCCAGGGTCACCCAGGGTGGGTGGCGTGCAAGCTGGGGAGAAAGACCTCCTTCCTCCTCCTTCAGTAGTCAGCCATGCCTGGGGCTGTCTGAATACGGGCATGAAAGAGTTTCCTACACAAATTCAAAAATAATGAAATATTATTGAATCAAGTATCCGGAATACTTCCTCACAGAAACTATTTTGTTTTGTTTTGTTTTGTTTTGAATAAATAATACACTTTAGACATTCTAGAAAAAATAAACTCCCCAGGGCCATGGGGATGTTTAGGAGAGAAACTGAAGACATTTTATGTTTTTATTACGGACATCAGGGAAAGCTTAAAATGTCTTTATTACATACAATTTTAGAAGTCATGGAGGAGACTTAAAAACAAACAAACCAAATTAGATGTAAACAGATTTAGAATCCAGGCTTGTGTTGCTTTGGGAAACAGCAGTAGCCTACGGCCTCAGTAGCCTACGGCCTCAGTATCCCCACGCAGGAAAGGTGTCTCCTTGTGGAGCTATTCTCAAAATCAGGGTGAGCAACAAAAAAAAAGGGGGTTCCATGCTCCTCAGGAAATACATTTGCCTGTATTCACTTATCTGATTTGACAGCTCTTCAATCTGTTTGTCATATCTACAGGCTATTAAAGATGTCTCCAATACTGCTTACTTCACAGCCATTAACAAGATTATAGAACCAGCTATCTCAGAGAATCCTACAGAATGCCTGCAGTAAAGGTGGGTGGAGGGGGAGCGGTGGGAGGGAGAGCATCAGGAAGAGTAGCCAATGGATGCTGGGCTTATTATCTTGGTGATGGGTTGCTCTGTGCAGCCAACCACCATAGCACACGTTTACCTATGTAACAAAGCTGCACACCCTGCACATGAACCTCAGAACTTAAAATAAAAATTGATAAATTTTTTAAAAAGTGAGTGGGAATTATTTTTAGTATCATAAAGGATTATGTTAGAGTGCATCCACCTATACATAATTTCTTCAGAAACAAACTATAGCTGGTGAAATTGAAAATGGTTTTTAATTTTCAAGAAGTGACGTTTCAACAGACCACCAACTCTGCAGCCCACAGATCCTCTCCTGTGTCCAACATTTGCTGCTATCACCACCGAATAAGAAAAGTTATCTCTCGGCCGGGCACGGTGGCTCACGCCCGTAATCCCAGCACTTTGGGAGGCCAAGGCGGGTGGATCACGAGGTCAGGATATCGAGACCATCCTGGCTAACACAGTGAAACCCCGTCTCTACTAAAAATACAAAAAAAGTAGCTGGGTGTGCGCCTGTAGTCCCAGCTACTCAGGAGGCTGAGGCAGGAGAATGGCGTGAACCCGGGAGGCGGAGCTTGCAGGGAGCCAAGATTGCGCCACTGCACTCCAGCCTGGGCAACAGAGTGAGACTCCCTCTCAAAAAAGAAAAAAGAAAAGAAAAGTTGTTATCTCTCACACAGGGCAAACATCTTATGCTTTGACAGCAGAGAGACACAGGGAGATGGGTCATGAGGCACAGAACCACCTGCCGAAGGAACAGGCCAGGTGAGGATTAAGACAGACCCACATTTGTGTTTTACATCACAGTATAGCAAGCATCTAATGCAACTGGGCACTTCAGCCTCAACATATCCAAATAAAATGTGCAATTACAGACAGTGAAAGCGATCTTGTTCATGACTAAAATGGCTCAGGTTAAGAACTCACTTATTTTACTTGCAGGAGATGAGGCCACTCTTGGTTCACAAGGCTTTTCTTGAGAGTACTTCAGCACACTGTCAAGACATCCTGGTGGTACTATGGCCCCACAGGGATGTGAGAAGTAGCTGTCCCTCAGGATCCAGGCTGTAGACACAGAACAAATGCAAAATAGGGGTGGCATTCGAGGAAATGCTGAGTTTAAAAGCCCCGCTGAGAGGGGAAACAGGTGGAATGGGGTTTGGTTGGCAATCAGTCAGTCCATTATACACCAAGGGTGTTGTCTGCAAAAGATGGCAGGTTAAAGGCTGTTATTAAAACCCCTATATAAGCACCAGGATCCCCAAGTCCAGTATTCCATAAGCTCTCAGGCCTGAGTCCTCCGTTTCTCTTGCCAATCTAGGTAAGTTCTTCAAAAAAATTCTATTTGTGTTTTTATAAATGTTTTCCTTTCTTAGTATTCTTATGTAGACAATTAGATTGCACAGATGTAGCTTTGGCTTTCTGGAAAATTCTATGAAATTTCTAACACTGACAAGTTGTAATTAGAATGACAGGAGCAATATCCTAGTGGACTTTGCCCATGTTTTTAAAATACTGCTCTAATAGAGCTCCTGTCTTAGTCCCCAGCCACTGCTATGTGTAAATTATGAGACTGTACTGAGATAACTGCATCTCCTCCTCCAAGCTTTGAATTCCTTGAGGAAAGGAGCTATTTCTTATTCATCTCCCAGAACACAACACAGCATTGGCACAAAGGAAATTAAGAAATGCTTGCTGAGTCAATTGATTCATTATTATTGCCATTGCAAAACTTTCTAGCTGCAAAGGATCCCAGAGGTCAGGTGGCCAGTAGTTCTTGCAGCTGCAAAGGAATCAGTGGGGAGCTTTTTAAATGCAGAGTCTAGGACTCTACTGTGGGGAAAAGAAAGAAAGGTCAGCCTGTTACTGTGTCTATATAGAAGGAAGCAGACATAAGAGACTCCATTTGGTTCTGTATTTGAGATGCTGTTAATCTGTGACCCTACCCCCAACCTTGTCCTTGCAAGAGACAAGTGCTGTGGTGACTCAAGGTTTAATGGATTTTGGGCTGTGCAGGATGTGCTTTGTTAAACAAGTGCCTGAAGGCAGCTTGCTGGTTAAAAATTCTGCCAGTCCCTGGGCAATGGAACATCTCAGTGTGAGACCCGACTGTATGCTGTTTACTGAGATAGGAGAAAACCGCCTTACGGCATAAGGCGAGACTTGCTGGCGCAATGCTGCTAAAAGGTTTATGGAGATGTTTGCATATGCATATCAAGGCACAGCATTTTCCTTTGAACTTATTCATGTCACAGAGATCTTTATCCATATGTCTTACTGCTAATTTTCTCCCTAAAATGATCCTATTGTCCTGTCACTCCCTTATCTTTAAGATGGTAAAGATAATTATCAATAAATACTAAGAGAACTCAGAGACCGGGGCTGGTGTGGGTCCTCTGTATGCTGAGCGCGGGTCCCCTGGGCCCACTTTTTCTTTCTCTATACTTTGTCTCTGTGTCTCATTTCTTTTCTCAAGTCTCTCGTTCCACCTAACGAGAAACGCCCACAGGTGTGGAGAGGCAGCCCACCCCTTCACTGTACCCCAGACCTATTGGGTCACTCTCTCTGGAGGTGGGGCCTGGAGTCTTGATTTCTTTAAAGTTCCCCCTGGTAACTCTACAGTACAGCGAAGTTTGGGAACCACAGACCTAATCCAACATATCACTCAAATCAGGGTTCACTCATTTGTTTCTGCACCCATTCATCAGGTGTTTATTGAACTTCTACTATATTTGAAGCACTAAGATAAATAAAAAATAGATAAGACACGGTCCTGGCCCTCAAAAAACAATCTCTAAAGGAGTCAGATAAGAAACAATCCAATAAGTCAGATCTTTACACTGTAATTTACCTCCAAGAGATGAAGAAAGAAGGGATGATAGAGATTCAGAAAAATTAAACAAGTTGGGTATTCCTTGGTGCATTCCAGGTGCACTCCAGTTGGCAAAACAAGATGCCTCCTTATCTTCTGAGGAGCAGCATCAGTATCATTGATGTTTTCCACAAGCACGCAGAGAGTGATGGAGACTGCTAGAGGCTGAACAAGACAAAACTCAAGACACTTCTCAGGCAAGAATTTGGAATGGCCTTGGAGGTAAAAAGGACAGGGACTCACTCCTTGCACATTTACTCTGTTACTTGGAACTGTCTTCTTGGCTCCAGTGACACTACCCTCTCCTGGGTTTCCTCTTATGTCTCCAGCTGTCTCCTCTCAGTCATTTCAAGTTCCTCTTCCTCTGCCCATCACTTAAGGGTTGATATGCTCTGGAATTCTCTTCTCACTCTATGCATGTCTCCTGGGGATTTCCTAGACTCTCACTGCCTCAACTACTGTATGCTGAAACCATTCTCTGTATGCTGAAACTTTCAGTCACCTCATCAACCATATCTCTCTCCTGTGCTTCAGACCCATGGAGCATCTCCATTAGATATGGCACAAGCATTTCAAATTCAACTTGTGCAAACCTCATCTTCCTTTTACATCCTATATCTAAACAAATACAGCAGCACTACCCATTCATTTGTCCAAGCCAAGAACTTGGGTGCTAGCCTTGACAGCTCCATCTATTTTACCTCTCACATCTAATTGCATCACCAAGCCCTCCTGATTCTGACTTCTAAATAAATATCTCTCAGACCTGGCCACTTCTCTCCTCAACCACTGCCCCTGAAGTGTTCTAGGCCACCAGTATCTCTGACTTGAATTATTGCAATAACCTCCTAATTGGTCTCTTCCCCCCCTATTCTTGTCCTTCCCTATCAACACTATCCACAATCTATTAACTACATGCAGCCAAAGTGACCCTATTTAGGTGTTTGTCATACAGGCTCCCATTTCACCCCTGTGGCACTTATCACAGTGTGTTATAATTACCTGTTTACTTGTCTATGAAGGCAGAGACCATGTCCTTTTGTGCTTTTATTTGTTTCTCTGGCATCTGGAATCATTCCTGTTATATATTTATTAATTCATTTATTCAACTGATATTTACTTAGCATCACATACATGCCAGATAACTTTGTAGGCTCTGGGAAGAGTAGCCAGCAAAATAGACATGGTTCCTGCCTTCAAAAAACTTATAGACAATAAACCAAATAAACATAACAATGTATAGTTAAAAATACTATGGCTGGGCATGGTGACTCATGCCTGTAATCCCAGCACTTTGAGACGCCAAAGCGGGCAGATCACTTGAGGTCAGGATTTGGAGACCAGCCTGGCCAACATGGTGAAACCCCATCTCTACTAAAAATACAAAAATCAGCCAGGTGTGGTGACACGTACCTGTAGTCCCAGTTACTCTGGAGGCTGAGGTAGGAGAATTGCCTGAACCTGGGAGATGGAGGTTGCAGTGAGCCAAGATTGCACCACTGCATTCCAGCCTGGGCAACAGAGCGAGACTCCATCTCAAAAAATAAAAAACAGAAAAAAAAACAAAACCAATAATAAGAGTTATGTTCTGTTGGGAAGTCAGAGGAGATTCTTTAAGGAAATTACATTTAAGTCAAGACTTGAAGGATGTGTAGGAATTGACTAGATGAAGAATAGGAAGTGTTCCAGGAAAAAAAGGAATACGAATAAAGTCCTTGAGTAAGGAAATAGCTTTTGTGCTCAAGGAACTAGAAGTTCAGTGTGGCTGGGCAGAAAGAATGGCAGGAGATGAAAGTGGAGAGCCAGGCAGGGACTAAATCAGACAGAGCTTTTTCAACCATATTAAGTAATTTAGATACTTTCCCCAAATGCAACAGGAAGGCATTAAAGAGTTCTGAGCAGAGGAATAACTAAATCTAAATCACAAATTTTTAAATTCACTTAGTGTTTGGATGGGCAAATTTTTAAATTCACTTGGTATTTGGATGGGCAAAAGAAGAAGCAAAGAAACTACTTAGAACACTACTGCAGAGCCAGGCACAGTGGCTTGCACCTGTAATTCCAGCTACTTGGGAAGCTGGGGCAAAAGGATCACTTGAGCCCAGGAGTTAGAGACTATAGTGAGCTATGATCATGCCACTGCACTCCAGTCTGGGTGACAGAGTAAGACCCTGACTCAAAAAAAAAAAAAAAAAAAAAAAGGGCTACTGCAACAGTATTGGCAAAAGATGATGGTAGCTTGGATTGAGGGAGTCCAAACAATGGAGAAGGAAAGAAGTAGATGGGTTGATAATATATTCTGGACGTAGAAACAAAAGGCTTTATTATGGACTGGACTATAGGGGTAAATGAGAGGAAAGAATCAAATACAGCTACCAAGCTTCTGGCTTGACAAACTGGAAGGATGGTGGTGCCATTTACTAAGATGGGGTGGACTTGATGAGAAATAGACATAAGAAGAAAATCAAGAGTTGGACATGTTGCATTTATTCTACCCGTGATATATCACAGAAAAGATGTCACCAAAGCAGTTAGACATACATATCTGGAACTCAGAAGAGAGATCTGGCTTGCACAAAGACAAAAATCTGATTATCATCTGCTAATTGATGGTATGAAGCTATGGGAATAGATGAGAATGTAAAAACATAGGATAGGAAGAGCGTCCTATACTAAATCCTGAGTAACTCCAACATTTAGAGGCTAAGTAGAAAAGGAGAAACAAGGATAGAAAATGGAAACATAGGGCCAAAGATATAGAATGAAAACCAGGAGAGTGGGATGTCACGAAATACAAGATAAGAAAATGTTTCCAAAGGAAGGATTAGTCAGTTGTGTCAACTGAGGCTTAGAGGTCAAGTAAAGAAAAGATTGTGTCCACTGTATTTGGTACAACGGAAACCACTTGGTATGGTGGTGAATATGGATGCCAGAATGGCACATATTAAAGGGAGAATAAAGAGTAAAGAAGTGGAGACATTTACAGATAAGTCTTTCAAGAAGCCTGGCAATAAATGGTGAGAAGAGATATTGGGTGGTAGAAAGAAAAAGACGTGAGATGTGAGAATGTGGTGCACAGGAAATTTTTTCTTTTTTTTTTTTTTTTTTTTTTTTTGAGATGGAATCTTGCTCTGTCACCCAGGCTGGAATGTAGTGGCACGATCTCCGTTCACTGCAACTTCTGCCTCCTGGGTTCAAGCAATTCTCCTGCCTCAGCCTCCTGAGTACCTAGAATTACAGGCACCTGCGGCCATGCCTGGCTAATTTTTTAATTTTTAGGAGATATGGGGTTTCACCATGTCGACCAGGCTGGTCTCGAACTCCTGACCTCAGGTGATCTGCCTGCCTCCTCAGCCTCCCAAAGTGCTAGGATTACAGGCGTGAACCACTGTTCCCGGGCCACAGGACATTTTTTAAAGTATGATAGCTAATAAAGCATACTGCTTCTCTGTCCGGAATGATCCAGTGGAGACTAAAGCATCAAAAAGTTAAGAGAAAGAGAAATTATCAGAAGTAACTCAGTCTTTTATAAAGTAAAACTCCATGGCACAAACAGATGGATTTGCTTTGGATAGAAAGAGAAAAATTTCCTCTACTGTTTCAGGAAAGAGTATGCATTAAAGAAAGTTTGTTCCTTTGCTTGGATAAATGACAGAGTTCTAGTTTGGTGACTTGGATTTCATCATAAACCAGAGTCATCATTGAGAGTTGGGGGGAAAAAGAATGTGTTAGTGGTTAATAAATATGTAATAAAACAATGCTATATTTTATTAATACTAGGAATATACATTTCAGTTACTCTGATCTCAAAATATAAAAATGTATATAATATTGCCATAGAAAATAATATCCAGTGAAATAGCTATAAAAAGAACTAGAAAACAGACCTCTTAAATGTCCCCTAAGGAATTTTCTTGGTAACAAAGAAAACATAAGAGAAGAAAAAAATAACAAATAATTAATAAACTACTTTCTTGATTTTTCTCCCATAGAAAACAAATAATTCTGAGACAACAGAAAAAGTCCTCCAACAGCTGGATCAAGATGGTCACAAAATAGTTGATTTCAGTGAATTCATTTTTCTGGTGTTTACAGTGACAAAAGCCTATTATGCATGCATTAAAAAAAAAAAAAAAAACAACTCTTCTCTGTCCTGAATTAAAGGAAATGGAGAGAAGATCTGAAATGCAAGGACAACAAGCAAAAGGACTCAAAGGCAGACAACTAAACAAAGAAAAATGTCAAAGGACAGATCAGAGCCCAGAGTCCCAGGATGTTTGGAGACACAAAGTGAGAGACCAAATCCTAACACCCATTGATGATGAGAGTCATGGAGTCAGAGCTCATAACCAAGAATCCCAGCATGTTAGAAGACATCAAGTGACAGACCTGAGCCTGAACCACAAACTATTGGAAGACACGAGGTGACAGGCCAAGCCCAAATACCAAGCAATGATAGGAGGGGGCCAAGGGAGAAACCAGAGCCTAAGATACCAGGATGTTGGGAGATACCAAGTGAGAGACCAGATGCCAACACCAAGGCATGACAGAAGGCATCAAATGAGAGACTGGAACCCAGCATCCCAGGACGTTCAAAGACACCACATGAGAAACCAGATCCCAACACTGAGGGATAATGGGACTCACGGAATGAGAAATTGGACCTTAGAATTTCAGAATGTTGGAAGACACCAAGTGAGAGAGAAGGTTACAACACTGGGACCTGAGGGGAGTCCCAGAGTTAGAGACCATAGGCAGGAGTTGCAGGATGTTCCACAATGTGAGGCAAAACACCTGGGCCCTGAAACCCAGGATGGTGAAAGACTCCAAATGAGAGATTTGGTCCCAATACCAAGGCATGACAGACGGCGTCAAGTGAGAGACCAGAGTGCAGAACCCCAGAATGTCGACAGACTTCAAATAAGAGACATAAGCCCTAAACCTCAGGATTTGGGGCAACACCAAGTGAGAGACCTGAATTCTAAGATCTGTGATGTTAGAAGAAATCAAGTAAAAAACCAGGTCCCACCACTAAGGAATGATGGCAGTCTTCAAGTGAGAGATCAGAGGCAAGATTCCCAGGATGTACAGAGACACCAAGTGAGAAACCAAATCCTAACAGCAAATAGTGATGGGCAACGACAAGTGAGGGACCCAAGCCTAGAATCCCAGGACTCTGGGAGATACCAAGAGAGAGGTCATATGTCAACACAAAGTGATTACAGAAGTGTTCAGGTGAGAGACAGGAGGCTAGAACTCCAAGGTTATCTAAGACAGTCTGGTAGGGAGCAGATCTTAGAACCAAAAGTTGATGAGCATCGCCAAGTAAGAATCCAGAACCCAAAACCAAGGGATACTGGGATGCATCAAGTGAGAGAAGACAAGATTCTAGTATCTCAGGATGTTGACAGCAAACAAGTGAGAAACCAGGATCCAGTTCCAAGCAATTATGGAAAACATCCAGTACAAGACCACAGACCGGAACCACAAGATCAGTCAGGGCAACAAGAGCAAGCTCTAAAACCAAGAAATAATGAGATACAGCAAGTTTAGACCACAGCACCAAGAAATGAAAAAAGAAGATACCCAATGAGAGAACTGAGTCCACAACAAGGTAATGAAGCACAACAAATTAGAAAACGAAGACCGGAGGTGAAGGATAATGAGAAACAACAGATGAGTACTCAGACCTCAGCACCAATGGATGAAGAGAGACATCTAGTGAGAGAACTGAACTCATATACTCAAAATAGTGGAAGACAGCAAATTAGAGAGCAAAGACTATCTCCAAGAGAAGATGAAAGACTGGGAGTCAGTGATCATACAACAATGCTACAGGAAAATGGGAAACACAAGATAAGGATTCAGACCGTAGTGACAAAGAATAATGAGAAATGCCAAGTGAGAGACCTGAGCCCAGAGCCCATGAATTATGAGAGACATCAAGTTAGGAAGCAGACACCAGAACCCAGAAATGATGGGAGACCAGAACCCAGGAATGAAGGGAGATTTTATTTTAGGCAACAAAGATTAGCTCTAACTGAAAGTGAGAGACATCAAGTAACTGATGAAAGCCTAGAATCAAGGGATAACAAGAAAAGTCAAGTTAGAGAGCAGAGACCAGTTCCAAGGCCATATGAAAGATTCCAACATACAGACCAGATCTCCAGATCAAAGGATGAAAGAAAACAAGTGAGAGACCTGAGCCCTGACCCCAGAAATAATGGGGAACACCAAATTAGGGAGGAGAGACCAGAACCCAGGTATGATAGGAGGAGTCAAGGTAGAAAGCAGAGACCAGATCCAAGATGTGATGAGAGAAGTTAAGTTAGAGAGCAGAAACCAACTCCAAGGCAATATGAAAGTTTCCACCACAGAGACAAGATCTCCACACAAAGGGGTGATGAGAGAAGTCAAGAGGGAGACCTAAGCCCTGAACCTGAGAATGATGGGAGATGTCATGTGAGAGACCTGGGCCGAGAACTCAATAATGATGGGGAATACTACGTTCAACAGAAACAAGGTCCAACACAAAATCAGAGACACCAAGTGAGAGACAGAACCCCAGCACCAAGGAATGATGGGAGAAGTCAGATGAGAGACCTGAGCCCTGAACCCAGGAATGATGGAAACAGACACCAGGTTAGGGAACAGAGACCAGCTGCAGGAGAATATCGAGGATTCCAGCACAGAGACCACATTCCCTCACCAAGGGAAAAGGAGAGATGCCAAATGAGAGACCTAAGTCCTGATCCCAGGAACGGTGTGAGATACCAACTGAGAGACATGAGACCAGAACCCAGAAGTGATGACAGAAGTCCTGTTAGGGAGCAGAGACCAGCTGCAAGACAATATAAGAGATCCCAACATAGGGTCCAGCAGCTCACACCAAGGGATGATGAAAGAAGTCAAGTGAGAGACCTGAATCCTGATCCCAGCAATGATGGGGAACACCAAATTAAAGTGCAGAGACCAAATCCCAGGTATGACAGGCGAAGTCGGGTTAGAGAACAGAGATCAGCTCGAAGGCAAAATGAAAGATTCCAACACAGAGACCAGATCTCCACACCAAGGGATGATAAGAGAAGCCAAGTGAGAGACCTGAGTCCTGAACCTGAGATTGATAGGAGATGCCATATGACAGACCTGAGCCTAGAACTTGATGATGATGGGAAACGCCACATTCAAAATCAAATACCAGCTCCAACAGAAAATCAGCGATGCCAAGTGAGATCTCAGATCTCAGCACCAAAGAATGATGGGAGAAAACAAGTGAGAGATCTGAGCCCTGGACTCAGGAATGATGGAGGACACCAAGTTAGAGAGCAGAGAACAACTACAAGAGAATGTGAAGGATTCCAACATAGAGACCAGATCTTTGCACTAAGAGATGATGAGAGAAGACAAGTGGGAGATCTGAGCGTTGAGTCCAGGAATGATAGGAGATATCAAGTGAGAGACATGAGACCAGAACCCAGGCATGATGAAAGAAACCAAGAGAGAGATCTCAGTCTACGCTCTAGGAATTATGGAAGACACCAGGTAACAGACATGAGACCAGAACCCAGGAATGATGAAAAGACAAGAGGTTAGAGAGCAAAAACCACCTTCTAAAAAGGATGAGGGTCATCTTAGGGGAAAATGAGAGAAACTCTGGAAAAGGCATATCTGTGAGAGAATTTGACCATGAAACAAAAGAGCAGCTAGGGAGAGAACCAGATCAAAAGTATTTTCCCAAGCAGGAGGAAGCTGAGCTTAGAGATTTAGATCCTTAGGAATTAGCATCCACCAGAAAAATTGGGCCAATAACTTGTGAGGTATACTTATTTCCCAAGAAGAAAGGTAACTGGTTATGCTATTGTCTTCGTGACCCATCTGAAACAACAAATACAGGAAATCGGCTCAATTATGTAGGTTTGGAGATGTGTAAGAATCACAAGAATGGGGCAAGTTATTGCTGCTACCTAATTTGGGATCCAGAAGAAGAATATATATACCAGGATGAGGAAGGAAGATGGGAAGATTATGCTGATGACCAGCAGGATGATGTCTATCATATTTGGAAATCTGAAAAGCACACTAGATCTCTGAGGATGAGTTCTAAAGTCACATCCAGATGCTGCAAAAAAATTTCACCTCCCCAGTTGGCTGAGCAGATTGTCTTAGGCATTCTTGGCTTTTTCTTCCTCCATAAACCTCAGACTCTATCTATCATAGGTCCAATTCTTCAACTTTTGGTTTCTGGGACTCTAACAGTTTTTAGGAATGGCTTATGGTAAAAAGAAAAATTAAATGTTGTATAATATTCTTCAGTAACCTGTGAGTTTAATATCAATAAATTATAATTCTCTCCAGGCTCTTCTGAAAGACATTTCAGATTGTAAAGCCAAATTATAAACCTTATAAAAAGTACAAGAAATAGTTACTAAGCATTAATTTCCCCTTGGTTTTCTTCTAGTCTCAGATTGAAAACAGAGATAAAGCATCATTGTCATGGCCTCTAGAACAGGGCTTATCTTTCACTCATAAAACATATTTTTATCCATTCTTCAATAATATTCATACTCACGTTTACCTATTGGAGCCCACAAAAAGCAAAACAAGTCCTGCTTTGTGCTTCTGTGAAAGATACCTCTAAAACAAAATCTCTCCAGTTAAAAGTCAAAGGAGGGACAAAATAGATTGCACAAATGCGAACAAATACAGCAGAAGTTGCAATATTAAGATCTAACCAATAAAATTCAACATAAAAGCAATAGGCGAATCCATTCTTATTGTCAAACAGTACGATCCACCAGAAAGATAAAACTGTCATTCAATCATTCTACAGCTATTTATTGAGCAACTATTATGTGTCGGGCATTATCCTAGGGGTTGAGGATAAGCTACAAACAGGACAAAGCCTTCCCGCCATGGAGTTTACAGTTAGGGGAAAAGTAATATGTCAAACCTGCCCAACAATACGGGATCCAAATGAAAAGAAAATCAAGCTAGAAATACAAGGAGAGACTCACAGAAAAAAAAAGATAGAAGAGGGGACGTATGGCTCCATCTTTAGCAGGAACATAGAAAATAAATAAGTTCATAGAAAATTTGTTGAAAATTGTTGTGAAGAACATGGGCTTTGTGGGCAAACCAACCCAGCTTGCATTTGTGGCTCCATCACACTCCTTTTATTTAGGTTGGACATGAAATTATTTTAAATGCTAGTTTTCTCATCTGGAAAATGGAAGTGATAAAAATAATATTACCTACTGAAATAATGCATTAAATGCTTCATGCAATGCCTACTATAAAGATTACTATCAATATATGTTAGTATCTTTTTAAATATTTCTATGTAATATATATGAACTCTATCCACTTTACAAAACACACATTTTTAGCATGAAAGATTCTAAAAACTGATCATAACACAATTAAAACTTCAACAAATTCCAAAAAGCGTGCCGGGCATGGTGGCACATGCCTGTAATCCCAGCACTTTAGGAGACTGAGGCAGGCAGATCACTTGAGGCCAGGAGTTTGAGACCAGCCTGGCCAACATGGTGAAACCCCGTCCCTATTAGAAATACAAAAATTATCCAAGATCACACCACTGCACTGCAGCCTAAGTGATGGAGCAAGACTTCATCTCAAAAACAAACAACAACAATTTTTTTAATTCCAAAAGCATACATAACGTAATTAACATGTTTGATAATAATGCAGTAAAACTAGAAATTAATAATAGATGAATATATCAAAAATACTTGAAATTTTTAAAAGACTCCTAAATAACTCAAGTTGAAAAAGAAAGCAAAACTGCAAAAAAAAAGACTACATTTTTAAAATAACAATTAAAAGTCACTAAATATTAAAGTCTATAGCTACAGCCTTAAACACTTTATTTACTAAACAAGAGGGAGTAAATAAGGAATAAACTAAGTATTCAATTCAATAAGTTAGAAAACTAAGACACAAAACAGACCTAAGAAATGCAGGAAATTAGTCAGCTTTTTAAAAGAAGAAAATCTGGCTGGGCTCAGTGGCTCACACCTGTAATCCCAGCACTTTGGGAGGCTGAGGCAGGAGGATCACTTGAGGCCAAGAGTCTGAGACCAGCCTGGGCAACATGGCAAGACCCTGTCTCCATATAAATAAATAAGAAAAGAAGGAAATCCTGCCATTTGTGACAACATGGATAAAGTTAGAGAACATTACAAATACTGTATGATTCCACCTATCTGAAGTATCTAAAATAATCAAACTCATAGAGGCAGAGAATAGAATGATGGTTGCCAAGGGCTGGGAAGAGGAAACACTGATGGAATTATTTTCAATAGTTATAAAGTCTCTGTTATGCAAGATGAATAAGTTATAGGGATCTAGGTACAATATAATACTTATAGTGAACAATACGGTATTGTACACTTTAAAATACATTAAAAGAACGTATCTCATGGTAAGTGTTCTTACCAAAAATAAACCACAAAAGAACACAAAGAAATTTTTGGGGGTGATGGATATGTTCAGTGTAGTTGTGGTGATGGTAATCACGGTGTATGCATATGTCCAAACTCATCAAGATATATACATTAAATATGTGTGTTTTTTAATATACCAACTATACTTCAATAAAATTTGTTTAAAAGAAAAGCAGGAAAAAGAAGATTTTTTTTTAAGTAGAAATTCAAGAACTAGAAAGCAAGATATTGTGGCCAAGTGGTTAAGGCAATGGACTAAAAAATAGCCATGGAATCGATGAACAGGCCAAAGAACTCAAGACATTTAATAAACAATTAAAATAATTAACAAAGAGGAAAAGACTAGCTAGTTAGATAGATAAGTAGATAGATAGATAGATAGATAGATAGATAGATAGATAGATGATAGAAAGATACATAGATACATAGATGTCTATATATCTACAGATAGACACATAGATACCAAAAACATCTAGCTACAGGTACAGAAGAATAGACTTGTAACAATTATTCTTAGAAAG
Source organism: Chlorocebus sabaeus (assembly GCF_047675955.1). NCBI lineage: Eukaryota > Metazoa > Chordata > Mammalia > Primates > Cercopithecidae > Chlorocebus > Chlorocebus sabaeus. The sequence goes on from NC_132923.1 coordinate 11,327,696, forward strand.
ATAGAACACAAGGAAAGGAAAAAGTCTGGGGGGAAATGGATTTTTTTTAGAAAAATTAATTCAAAAGAAGTGTAATCATAACCAATTTTAAAAAGTTGTCAAATAACTACCCTCTTACCCTTTAGGCAAGACAGTTTCACAGGTGAATGTTTTCAAATATTCATGGAACAAATCATTCCTACACTACTATTTAAACCATATCAAAGAATACAAATATCAGGAAAGATTTACAGTTTTTTTCCAAAAATAGCACAGCCCCTAACATCAAAATTCCAAAGCTCCCCAAAACTATAGATCAGTCCTACATGTAAGTATAGATGAAAACCCCTGAACAAAATACCCAAGAGCAGTTTTTCTTTTCACTTGGATTCCATGAGGAAACACTCCGTGCTACCACATATGGATCAATTCAGAAGATCCCAGTTCTGTAAGAGAAACCCATTCATGCAACTCATTCTGAACTCAGCAGAGGAGAAAGCCTGTGCAATTAGCTCTATGGAGACATGGAATTTTAAAAATACATGTTATATGTTTTAATTTAAAATTATGAAAGCACCAGGTGTGGCTGCTCACACCTGTAATCCTAACACTTTGGGAGGCCAAAGCAGGCAGATGGCTTGAGCCCAGGAGTTTGAGAACAACCTGGGCAACATGGTGAAAACCCGTCTCTACAAAAAATACAAAATCTAGCTGGGCATGGTGGCGTGAACCTGTAGTTCTAGCTACTCAGGAGGCTGAAGTGGGAAGATCACCTGAGCCTGGGAAGGTCAAGGCTGCAGTGAGCCATGGTTGCACCACTGCACTCTAGCCTGGGCAACAGAGTGAGACCCTGTCTCAAAAATAAATAAATAAAATTGCGAAAGGAGAACTCTATTTAAAATCAACAATGGTAAAACATAGCACTAATTTTAAAATTAAGAAATTTCCTTCATTCCACAAATATCTATGCAGCACCTACCATGTGACAGACAATGGCAGGGCACAGGATACACAATGATGAAAGAAACAGCTTTGCAGCTGACAGGCTAGCGAGGATTGCAATTAAGATTATAAAGAGTTATGCAGGAAAAGAGTGGGCACTATAAAACAGAAAAACAAGGAGAACAAAATTCAGACTGGAAAAGGGAATAAGAGAAAGCCTGTCTGAGGATGTAACATAAGAACAAGGATATGTTCTGTGTCCACAGGATTTTTCACTAATGCTGAAAAAACAGAAAAGAAAGAAATTAGATACACAAATTAGAAAGGAAGAGGCAAAATGGTCATTGTTTAAGACACCAGTATTTCTACTGAGGACATCTAAGAGAATTGACTGAAAAGGTATGAGATCCAAAAAGTTTAGTAACATGCAGTTATAGAACAAACTTCCCTCAAAAAAGTAACTTTCTTATATATCCATAAAAACCTAATAATTAATATCAGGGAAAGATTCTGTTTATCACAATAGTAACGACAACAATATAATATGCACTTAGGAGTAATTAATGTGAAATATGCCTCTGATACAAACTAGTTTAAAGAACATAAAGGAAACTCCGATTTATGTTTCCTTGTTCTGTTCATAGAGCCATCTTCTTCTTGGATGGGAGAATTCACCATTATAAGGATGTCAGTTATCCCCTTATTAGTCTATACCTTGAACAGGAACTGTATAGAAATGAAGTGTTTGGAACTGTATAAAAATGATTCTAAAATTTATCAGGAAGAATATACAGGCAAGAGTAGTCATGACAATTTGGGGAAAGGTGTCAATAAAACGGCTCATCCTATTGTATATTAAAAGTATCCTAAGCTAAAGTCATTAACATACTGTGATAGCAGTGGTAATAGGAATGAGAGGAAAAGTCAGTGGAACAATTAAAAGGCCAGAAACATATCCAAGTCCAGCTGTGAGAATTTAGCATTTAATGAAGGAAATATTTCCAAATCTGGAGGCTCACTCTTTGCAGAAGCTTGGCTGGAAAAGAAGCGGGAGACCCGACATAGCTAAATAAAGTCAGGATAGGGGGAGTATGGCAGGCTGGCTTAGGGCCGTTTATTTGGTGAGAAAAATGCAATACAGAGCAGAAAGCAGAAGATAAGCAAAGGGGATCATTGATGAATGAAGACTGAGGAGCTAGGTGGGAGGGCGTGGGGTCCAGGGCCCTGGGGAAGAGCAGGTCCCCTCTGCAGTGGGAAAGGGAGTGCAAATGGCGAAGGTGCAGACAAGACTGGATACATGCGCTGCACAGGGGCAGGGAAGAGCTGGAGGAGTCGGCGCCTAACAGCTCTGTCTTCCCTGTGGTAGAGCAAACAAGGCCATCTGCTGAGAGAGACGGAGCAGTGAGGAACATGCTGAATCCTGAGGAGAAAAACACCCGAGTAGCCCTGAGACTTGAAACCACACTGAGGGCCCGGCGCGGTGGCTCAAGCCTGTAATCCCAGCACTTTGGGAGGCTGAGACGGGCGGATCACGAGGTCAGGAGATCGAGACCATCCTGGCTAACACGGTGAAACCCTGTCTCTACTAAAAAATACAAAAAACTAGCCGGGCGAGGTGGCGGGCGCCTGTAGTCCCAGCTACTCGGGAGGCCGAGCCAGGAGAATGGCGTGAACCCGGGAGGCGGAGCTTGCAGTGAGCTGAGATCCGGCCACTGCACTCCAGCCCGGGCGACAGAGCGAGACTCCGTCTCAAAAAAAAAAAAAAAAAAGAAATCACACTGGGTGGCAGCTTTATTCCCTCCTCAACCAGCCCTCTCATGCCTCCACCTGAGGACGAGCCCAGCTTCAGACTTTTTGAGTCCCCTCCAAGTTACATGTGTGACAACGGCGTAAAAGATATCGACCTGCATTGAACAAAACCCAAGAATACGAATCTATTCTATGTCTGTCATTGCAATAATCATCTGTAGAAGCCGAGGGAATGACATTAAACCTCAACTCGTTGAAGGAGTTTCTGGGGGTTTGGTTTAGTTTGGTTTTTGAGACAAGGTCTTGCTATGTCGCCCAGGCTGGAGTGTAGTGGTGCTATCTAGGCTCACTGCAGCCTCCACCAGGGCTCAAGCGATTCTCACACCTCAGCCTCTCGAGTAGGCGGGACCACAGTCACCCACCACCACCCCTGGCCAGGAGTTTCTAAAACACCGTTCAGGTGCCATCTTGTTCTCTCCCGCATTGCAGGAGAGTTGCAAGCATTCGTTCCGTAGATATCTTTACTCTAGTGAATGAATCCTAACTTCTGTCCCTGTCCGTGCTATGCAAACATTTTCCCAGACGCTCCACGAAATCTATCTTCACCAGGCCCAGCCAGCTCACCTGCAATGTAAGGAGCCACTCAATTCCCCATTAGCGGCCATCCGGAAAGAACCCGGTCTTGGAGATGGGCGGCCCTCCGAACTTCTTGTCCATGGCTTGTGCGCCACCTGGTGGTGACTGCCTGCAATGTCTCATGTAGACCCAGCTTCAGGTAATAGCGAGTGGAGAAGAAACCTCACTTCACTGCCCTGACCTGGGCTGATAGTGAAGGGTTAAACCTTGTGTTCCTTCTTGGAATTTATTTTTTTTAATTGAGGCAGAGTCCCACTGCATTGGCCAGGCTGGTCTTGAGCTCCTAGGCTCAGGCGATCCTCTTGCCTTGGCCTCCTAAATTGTTGGGATTACAGACGTGAGCCACCACACCTAGCCCCTTCTTGGAATTTCAAATAGACAGCAGATTCTCTCCTCCTCATGCTCATCTGTAACTTAGATTTTAAGGCAAAGAGTGCTGCACAAGCCCTAAACTCAGTTCCTTTGGGGATACGGGGTGGTGTTCCTACTGCATTGTTAGATTGTAAAATTGTAAGAGGCATCATCAATTAAAAAGGAGCAATTGAGGGCAGGGGGTGACTATTACATTAAATGAGCACTTCGATTTTAAGACACTCCTGGATTTCAGAAATGTTAAAACATATGAATAAATGGGTATTATAATATGGCTTTCATCTGTGAAATCTGGACAGGAGTGCAGTGTCTACTACACGTTTATTTCAGCATCAATGATTCTATATTATAGCTAGCTCTGGTAGGCAACTATTTCAAAAATCCCTACCCAGAGGAGTCCTCCTGCCAGCCATCCTGCTGAAAAAAAACAAAAAGACCAAGATAGAAACTGTAAAAACAGGCTGGGCATAGTGCCTCACATTTGTAATCCCAACACTCTGAGAGGTTGAAGTGGGAGGATTACTTGAGCCCAGGAATTCAAGACCAGCTTGGGCAACATAGCAAGACCTCGTCTCTACAAATAATAATAATAATAATAAATTAGCTGGGCATGGTGGTGCACACCTGTAGTCTCAGCTAGTCAGGAGGCAGTGGAATCACTTGAGTCCAGGAGGTCAAGTTTGCAGTAAGCCATTATCGTGCCACTGCACTTCAGGCTGAGAAACAAAGTGAGACCCCCATCTCAAAAAAGCTGTAAAAATAACTTGACCTTCCATTAATGGAGTTGTGCAGAGCTGACAGCTGGCAGTTCATTTGCTAGGGACCAGGATTGCAGACTGAGAATGGGCTACCATCTCCAGCCTGCAGTTTGCTGAGTGGGAACCCACAAGCCAAGAATGAATGCCCCTCCTCACCCCATCCCTGCCACAGGCACAGACTCAGGCATGCGCTTAAGAAAGGAGAAAATGTTGTTAAAATAACAAACTGTCTCTTCTTACAGAGTAGGACTGCCCAGAAAAATGCCTTGACATGAGTTCAGGGTGGAGGGTGACACCCGGAGGACTCACACAAGCAGTGAAATATGACTGAGAAACTGCTAGTCATGGGAAGAGAGGAATCTGGGTTGGTGGACAGGGGAGGAAAAAAAATAAGGAGGAGTCCACAGCTGGTGGAAGGCTGTGTGAGGTGTGATATGACCCCACCCAAGACTCCCAAGTCTTTAACACACACACACACACACACATATTTGCATGGTTTTTTTTGTTGTTGTTTGTTTTTTGTTTTTGGTGGAAGTCTAAGAGAAGAGGCTTAATTATCCATGTCAAGCAGGGAGATAGCCCACATTGGGAGGAGACAGCCATGAGAATGTGAACCCTGGGGACCCACTGAGCTCCCAGAAGGACTTGGAACTTCTGCTGGCATGGATTTAGTGTGGGGATGATTCATATTAATTTTATTTACTCTTGAGAATCAGAGAATCTCTGGATCACACTTGAGTAATATACAGCATGGGCTTTTGCAAACTCTTTGACGCCTTTAAGCCAAACTGACCGGCCCATTGATCAAGCACTCAACAGCACTGCTGACACTAATTGACAGATATGGGTGGGACCTTCCTCCCCGCTTCGATCCTATTCCAGTTCCTCCTGTCTGTTGGCCTTCAGTTTGATCTCCTTGTTCTAAACACATTCCTGCCTCTTCGATTTGATGTGGTATTTTCCCCAGCTCTGACTCCAGCAGTCCCCTATACCAACTTAAGCTCAACCCTCTGATCCATTCTCTAAAGGTCTAGTGTAGCTGAAACCACCTTACCCTGAGGGGGCTCTAACTCCCAAAGCCCCCACAAAGTGGAGCAGGGAGTTGTGACCCTATAAAGTGCTATTCTATCAGTCATACCAAAGAGCCTCACCATGGGCTCTGGTGACCACCTCCCTCATAATCCCCTGTTGGTGAGTGAGAATTATTAACATGCAGACTCTTGACCTCCTGAATCAGAATCTCTGAGTGTGGTGTCCAAGGACCTGAATTGTTAACAAGCTCTCAAGGTGAGACTTGTGCACGCTGAAGTTTGACAACCACTACCCTAAATAAGCATGATATTTTTCAGTGTTGACATTTGCACAGTGAGGTACGGGATGCTCTTGGTCAATTTAACACTCTGATAAAATAGATTCCAATTACACCATGAAACCATTAAAAATGACAAGGTAGAAGAATATTTAATGACATGAAAAGGTATTTATAACAAATAGTTATGTTAAAATAATCAAGTCTTATCCCACTTTAGAGTAAAATATGAATGTTTATATGCACGCAGAACACAAGTCAGGAAGAACATACCCTGGAAAATTAACCTGCATAATAAAATTGTGGGTATTTTATTTTTTTTTTCTACCTACATTTTCTAAATTTTGCAAAATGTACACAAGTACATGTGCATATTGTAATGTCCATGGGAGCGAGACTGTACTGCTGTTGTTGTTGTTGTACTGCTGTTGTTGTTGTTTTCAGTTTACTGCAGCACTTTATTTTTCCTTATATTACAACGTGTTGCTAAGGCTTCATGATCTCGCATAACAGTAAAAACCAAAATCTGGTCTCATGTTTAGTTGTGCAACAGAAAGAACTGCATCACATAATATTTTGCAAGAACCTGAATCATCCCATTTGGCTAAAAAGATATGACATTATTCTTCATCTCTCATAATGTTTATGCACCAAAATTTACTTGATACAGTTTATAAGTTGCCTAATGCTAAAGACAGGTATGTGTAACAGGGTGACTAGAAAAAAATAAGATGACACGGACATAAAAGCATTCACTGGATCAGCCATTGTAATTAATATTTGTAAATCCACAAATGAAATATTTTGCAATTATGGAACAAAGAAGGTGGTCATCATCTCTTTAACAAAATTATAAGTCATCAAAATTTTTTAAAGTATTGCATTTTAACAGTGCAGATGCAAGAAGAACCAGAAGCAATGCTAAACTAGAACCTATTACAGATGTATTTGAAATCTGGAGTCAGCTGTTTACAAAATGGATATGTGCCAGGTTCATGCATGACAGTTGATGAGCAGTTAACTGCATCAAAATACACACACACACACACACACACACACAAAATAAGCAAATATGTGTGTAGCTTCAAATCTAGGAAAATATGGAGCAAAAATTGGGGTTTGCTATATCTAAATTCTTATTCCTTTTTTTCTTTCTTTTTTTTTTTTTTTTTTTGAGACGGAGTCTTACTCTGTCTCCCAGGCTGGAATGCAGTGGCGTGACTTCAGCTCACTGCAACCTCCTCCTTCCAAGTGCAAGCGATTCTCCTGCCTCTGCCTCCCGAGTAGCTGGAATTACGGACGTGCACCACCATGCCTAGCTAATTTTTGTATTTTTAGTAGAGATGGGGTTTCACCATGTTGACCACCAGGCTGGTCTTGAACTCCTGACCTCAAGTTATATACCCGCTTCAGCCTCCCAAATTGCTGGGATTACAGGCGTGAGCCACCGCACCCGGCCTATTACTTCTAATACAGTTTTGTTTGTTTTGTTAGTTTGTTTGTTTACTATTCTTACTTCTATAAGTTATTTATAAGATGAATCAAAAGACAGATGATAGATAAATAGACAGATAACAGATAGATAATTAAAAGTGTCCATTGGACCTAAATGGTAAAAGGTGATTATTTTTCCTGGTATTCTGAGGGTTAAGGCCTCACACGATTTCTGTAACTCTACAAGTTACTTATTAGTTGAGTAAACCTGAAAGAGATTAAGAATTCGGTGGCCTTTGTGAGGCACTGCCCCACCCTGCCCGCCAGGCTCTGCTGCTCCACGGCAACTCCAGCCACCTCCTCCCTCCCCCTGCCCCCAACTGGTGAAGTCACCAGAACTGCCACCCTCTGGCATTGTGGGGCAATGAAAGTGGGTGGAGGGAATGAGGCACCACAACAGTATTTCCTCTAGCAGCTTCTGGGACTGGGTTTTCTGGCATTTCTATCGCCCCCAAATATCTGTAACAGGCGGTGTTCGTATCCCTAAATCAGAGTTCTGGCTGCTGATGTAGCGGGACTGAGACCCCGAAGCCAGCAGCCTCTAGGCACTCCACTCGCAGGCACAGCCCAGGGACCCACCCCCACGCCCTCCTGCAAGATAAAGGAAGCAGCAACTCAGACATCAGGGTGGGTGAGTCACTTCCTGGGCTGTGGCTCAGGGCCTCCACTCTGCTCCAGGCCTAAAACCCCCTTTCCGCTCAGATCACAAAAACCACTCGTTTCCTGTCCACAGTTAGATTTCTTTACTGGCCAGCCTGGCTTGGAGGGAGGTGCAGAGCAGCCAGCCTTAGAGAGCGTACTTCAGGACTCCTCCCTACTCCCCGCACAGGCCACCAGATCCCGAGGCTGCAGGGAGAGTGTGCCTTTCTGCTGCCCAGCGCCCCCTCAGGCCCAGCAGCACATACTGTGATCTTCAACCTGCTTTGTTTCAAGCTTGCCGTTTAAAACGCAACTTGCTCTAGAAGGGCATTTATTTTCCTCTCTTCCTCTAGACAGCGCCCACCAAACCACAAGGAGAGGCCCTGAAAAGTAACTGGAAAGTCACAGACCGTTCTGGCAAGCGGAGCTGATGAGAAACAGGTAATTCCTGCTCATGGGGCTGACTGGTTTTGTGCTTTGGCTCCCAATCAAGAGGTGACTAAACACAGAGGGGAATTTTACCAGGCCCCAGAGACTCGGATTGGAGCGAGAGATCTCCATGGGCTCAGCTGGGAAATGAGGCACAAGGAGCCAGCCCCGGAACAGAGACCCCGCCACAGGTGACGGCTCCAGAATCGCCTCTTGCCACAACATTCAATGCCCTGGCTTTGATGTTTTGTGTCTCAGCCGACTTGCTGACTCACAAACTTGGGAGGTAACTTGCTTTCCCTATCAAAAAGTACTAACCCTGTGTCCAAGTGTTCTCATTAATAACAAAGATAAATAAATAAATAAATAAATAAATAAATAAAATTTATTCTTTTTTTAAAAAAAAAAAAAAAACAGTACTAACCCTTGAGGGGCAATTTCGCAACAGCTGTCAACATTTTCAATGTTCATAATCTGGACACCATTGATTCTGCCTACTTTCAGGGGTTTTTCCTCAGATATGCCCAGACATACACATGATTTCTGGAACATTAATTAGAGAAAAAAAAGATACCATCTAATTGTCTTTCATCAAGAACCCACTATTTGGCTGGGTGCAATGGCTCACACCTGTAATCCCAGCACTTTAAGAGGCCAAGGCGGGCAGATCACTTGAGCTCAGGAATTTGAGACCAGCCTGGGCAACGTGGGGAAACCCTGTCTCTACTAAAAATACAAAAAAATTAGTCAGGTATGGTGGCACACACCTGTGGTCTCAGCTACTCCTAGGCTGAGATGGGAGGATCACATAAGCCTAGGAGGCAGAAGTTGCAGTGAGCCAAGATTGTGCCACTGTACTCCAGCCTAGGTGACAGAGTGAGACTCCACCTCGAAAAAAAAAAAAAGAACCCACAGTTAGATATTTGATAGTCCATCTGTATTATAGAATATTATGTACTCATTAAGAAGGTAGAGGCCAGGCACGGTGGCTCATGCCTGTAATCCCAGCACTTTGGGAGGCCGAGGTGAACGAATCAAAAGGCCAGGAGATCGAGACCATCCTGGCCAACGTGGTGAAACCCTGTCTCTATTAAAAATACAAAGAAAATAAGCTGGGCATGGTGGCACACGCCTGTAGTCCAAGCTACTCAGGAGGCTGAGGCAGGCAAATCACTTGAACCCAGGAGGTGAAGGTTGCAGTGAGCCACGATCATGCCACTACACTCCAGCGCGATACTCCAGAGGGATACTCCGTCTCAAAAAGGAGGAGGAGGAGGAGGAGGAAGAGGAGGAGGAGGAAAGATATTCACTGGTGTACAGATCATTCCATGAAAACAAAGCAAGTGGCAGATGAATGTATACAGTGTGACTCCATACATGTAAATCAAACAAAACGACAATCTCTTAACAACAGAGACATTTTCTGAGAAATTTTGTCATTGTGCAAACATCATAGAGTGTACTTATACAAACTTAAATGGTATAGCCTACTACACACCCAGGCTACATCGTATAGTCTGTGGCTCCTAGGCTCCAAACCTGTGCAGCATGTGACTGTACTGAATACTGTAGGCAATTATAACACAATGGTAGGTATTTGTGTATCTAAACATAGAAAGGCACAGTATGGTATGGTATAAATATGGTATAAAATATTTAAAATGCTACACCTGGCATCACATGGCATCAGCTGGACTAGCTCTACTGAGGCTAGAGGATCCACCTCCAAGACAGCTCACTCATGTGGCTGTCACTTTGGTACTGGCTCTTGATTCCCCTCTACTTGAGCTTCCTCACAGCATGGTGGATGGGTTCCATGAGTGAGTGTCCGAAGGGAGAACCAGGGAGACATCATCTCACCTTTTAACATCAAGTCTGAGAAATCATGTAGCATTATTTCTGAAACAGTCACAAGCCTACCTAGGTTCAAAGGGAAAAAGCATAGAACCTACCTCTTGATGGAAAGAGTGTGAAGGTCACTTTGTAAGAGCATATGGGAGGCAGATATTGTTTTGCCCATTTGGGGAAAATACAATCTACCAAGCTCCTCAACATCAATTCCACCCCAAACAATTCATCTTAGCTAATTAAGGTAATTTCATCCCTTTGGCTAACAGTTGGTTCAGGGCTAGGCAGGACTGAACAGTTTTGGACAGTGAGTCTCAAGAGAAACTTGCTTAGGGTTTTTGAGAAAAAGAAGTAAGTTTCTCCCACTTGAACAAGGAAATACATGCTCCTTATGTGCTGCCTGCTTCTGGTAGCCATCCTATGATTATGAGGGAAATATGGATCACAGGATAAAAAGACTGAAGAGCCTTGTCCCTGATGACATCACTAAGATGCTGAATCAATCAGCCCTGGTGACTGCTCTACCCTGGGACCTACTTTTATGGAGAAAATAAATAATAATTTTATGAATACTTAACCCTATTTGAGTCAAGTTTCTATCCCTTTTATCCAAAATCTCCTTAACTTACCCAGTTTCATCCTAATACTCTGAACATTGCTGAGCTAATCTGCCCATTCCCAGGCCTTCCAAGAGCAGGTGAGATGTGGGAGCTAGGGAAAGGTGAAACTAGAGAAAGTCTTATCGCACAAAAATGATAAACCATCTAAAAAGACCACAAGAACCTTTAAATTCTTCATTTGTCACATAAAAGTCCTCATGCCTGGTACTAACCGATCATGTCCTTGCCCTACACCCGAAGTATGAATAAGAAGAAGGTCTTTGAATGCCCTCTAGAAGGTGAGTGGTGCCACTAACAAAAGGTAGGATGGAGATGCTGGAGCCTGTCGTTAAGGAGCTGACAGTTTAACAGAAAAAAAAAAAAGGCTATAATTCAAGATTCACTATATAATTCAAGATTCACATCACAAGAAAAGTGCAGATACAGTGCTACATATCAATGAAAGATATCAATGAAGAGACAGATTTTTTTAGTTGGAAAAGATGAAAGCCCCAAGATAAGGTGCTTTTTGAGTTGAGTCTTCATATGGCTAGAATTTGGATATAAGAAGATGGGGAGAACATTCCAGATGGAAGGAAGGAATCACAAGAATAAAAATCAATATATGGGAAACTGAGATTCCTAAAGGCTGGAAGATATTCAAAATGTGACCCAGCACTGGCCAATTAGAACAGTGACCAGTCTGCAGGGCTGAAGAAAGTCCTAGAGACCCTCTGTCAAACCATGCATTAACCCTTAATGTTACTTGGTTATGGGAATTGGGTAGACCAGGAGAGGGACTGGGGTAGCTGGGGCTTCAGGTGGGTGGCACTCAGGGGTCCAAGCAATAGGCTATTTAGCAGGTGATAGAGAAGAATTTCAATATTTTAACAACCAGTGTGTGGCACCAGTTCTTCCTAGTGAGAACCGGCTAGAAAATCAACCCTGCCTACAGGAAACAGTGAAAAGTTTCACTTCACTAGAGTTCACACTGAATGAAGGGAAATAATGAAAAAATAGCTGGAATTAGGCCACAAAGGAGTTTGAATTCCAAGATGAAGAATTTGGACAAAAAAATTAAGCAATACAGATCCACTGAGAATATTTTGATGACACATTCAGATCAAAATGGATTGAACGTGGATCTGACATGGTGTGGCTTCTTCAGAGTAGAAATTTAGCATATATGTGACAATTTGCTGTGGGTCGTTGTGCAAGAGAAAATTTCTCACGTCTCCCTAACTGTAGTGAAGACCTAAAAAAACTGTAAGGGAATACTTCAATGACTTCCAACCATCAATAGGAAAGATATCTAGAAGAAAATGAAGAGAAATGTAAATGTGTGCAGACAGTGGCAGAAAGCAAATGGTTAACTCCCACCAGCAATCACAGGGACTCCAAGATGCCATCCCACAGAACACTTGAGAGAGCAGAGGGCCAGGAATTAGAGCAGAGGCAGCAGGAAGTGAGAGGTGCTTGAAGGAATAACAGTAATGACCCTCCACATTTGCAAAGTGCAGTTTACAAGGCAATACTGTGAGTAGTAATTAACATTTGTATAACACTAAACCATTGAAAGAGCCCTTTTATATTCATTATTTCCTTAATTCTCCCCATCTTACACCTGAGAAAACTGAAGCCATTAGAAAACTGGAACTCAAACTCAGGTCTTTAGATTCCTCGTCCAGCAATCCATTTACGCTAGTGTGGCCTCAGGGACTCTGGGAACTTAATCTTACAAATGTGGCCTCAGTGCTCCAGGCAGCAGCTGTAGGTTGTAAGAGAAACCTAAGTATCTACCCTTACAGTTCTCCAAGGGGTAAACCTTCTATCCCAGGACCTAAATAGAAAGAGGCTCACCCTAGAGACCGGGCGCACACCTCCTGGTGCAGAGGGCTCAAGCAGTTTCTGGAAGGATCCCATCCCATCCCTGTTTTGTTCATCAAATTAGATCTGGGAATCCTTAAAGGTAAGATCACGACTTTTTGAAATCTTCATATCCTCAGACCAGTTGATGGTACTTAACAAATGTTTGTCGAATAAAAATGAATATATAAGTGAATATATATATAATATCCTTGGAAATATCTTGAGATTCCCCCTCTGCCCAGAAAAAGAAAAAAATACAAAGAGCCAAACAATTCTTGAAGCAACAAGTTATTTAATATTAAGTCATACGTTTTTATTTTGTTTCGTTTTTCCAGACAGGGTTTCCCTCTGTTGCCCGGATGCGGTGGCACAATCAAAGCTCACTGCAGCGTCGACCTCCACTGCTCAAGTGATCCTCCCACCTCAGCCTCCCGAGGAGCTGGGACTGCAGGCACACTCCACCACATCTGGCTAATTTTTTAATTTTTGTAGAGATGAAGTCTTGCCATGTTGCCCAGGCTGGTCTTGAACTACTGGGCTCAAGCAATCTGTCCACCTCAGCTTCCCAAAGTGCTGGGATTACAGGTGTGAGCCACCACACCCAGCTCCCCAAAGCTTGTTAACCTCCTTCATGTCCACTCCACTTAAACTGGAGTCAGTTTAGCACTCATCATGCTTAGATTTTGTCATCATTTATAAGGGCTCTGCCTACAACATGTTAAACTCACTGAAAAATTAGATTATACCAATAACTTCTCACATCCCAGCTCTCTCCATCCCTCTTTTCTACTTACCTTGCTCCTTGATTTTGTGGAGCCTTCCCACCACCCACCCTCTGTTCCTTGCTCCTTCCTTCTTTGTCCTGCATGCAGTGCCAATCAAGTGAATTCCTTTCTCACCCATGCCCTCACCTCCTTCACCCCTTTATCCTTTGTTTACACCCATACGCACACCCCAATCCTAAATTCATTCCACAGTCCATTCTCTTGAATCTGATGACGAAACTTCGAAGCACACCTGGAAGAAGCCATACAGCCACACAATCACACAACCATGTGGATTGAAGTCACCACAAAATGATAGCTCCCTAAGCTTTCACGCTACTCAGCCATTGTGGGTCAGCTCCTCTTTCCATTTCCTCTGAGACCACAGGACCTCCTTCAGTCCCCTACTCAATGCCTATGCCTTCCGTGCCCTCTACCCAATGCCTATGCTCACAGATGCCTTACTTCCTGCCTTATAGCATCAAAAAGGGCATGGGAAAGGACACCCCTGTGCAGCCCAAACCTACAAGCTATCTACAGCCTCCCTCCCACTCTTCTCCTTTTCCACCTCTGTGCAGTAATTCCAGTCACCCATGGCTCCTCTGGGGTCTTGCTTTATTGTTCACATTCTTTCAATCTGGAATCTTTGACTTCTCATTCTGATAACTTCTTCTCCACAGCTTGTAAACCTATATGCTTTTAAATCTACCCTTAATCCTAGATCCCCTCTGGCTGCCACTTTCTCCTTTTCTTTATATTCAATTTGATCAAATGAGTAATCCATACCCCCATGTCTACTCTTTATCTCTCTTCCTCAGTCCACTGCTATCTGTCTTTCTTCCTACCACCTCTCTAAAACTGCTCCGGTAAAAGTCTCCAAGGATATGATTGCCAATCAGGTGAACATATCTCAGCCTTCACCATACTCTGCCTCGCTGAAGTCTTTCACCTTATTGACCTCTCCCAGTATATTGGAAGTCTCTCTTTATGGACTTTGATGAGACCAGAGAAGCCTCCTTCTGCTTCCCTGATCATCTCTCCTCTTTCTTCTATGTTGGATCATTTGCCTCCACTTGCTCTATAAATATTGTTTATTCACCTATGTTGAGCTTGCCGAGCAGCATCTGAACAGAGACTTCATCTGTCTTGTTAACCACTACAGCCTCCGTGCTTAGATAGCTCTGCACGCATGAAGATTCTTCTTATATATCTGCTGAATGAATAAGTGAATGTTGGAAATACTGGAGTGAACAGGGCACCATCTCTGCCCTCAAGCAGCTTGGAGTCCAGTGAGGAAGATGATTAAGTAAACATAAAATAACAGAAGAGTATGATACAAATTATGATACAAGGAGCTATGGGAGAACATAAGATAGACACTGGACATGCTTAATTCCTCTAGCATTGAATTGTCCCACTTACCTCAGACTCAATTTGATCAATATCAAACCATCATCTTCCCTTAGCCCCCCAAAATGTTATTCAGTGTATGTTCTCTATCTTGGGGATGGTACCACTACCACAGGGCTATCAAGCTAGAGTCCTAGGATTCACCCTTGATGCCTCCTTCTCTCTAATGCTCCACAGCTCAACAGTGGCCAAGTTAGGTTGGTTTTGCCTTTTCAGTATTTGGCAATTCCTTCTCCCCATCTCCATGGCCATCTCACCTTGGTTATTGCAACAATATTCTAATATTCTTTGCCTCTAGTCTTTCTTCTTTCTAGAACATGTTTTCTACACTTCCAAAAGTGAAGGGGATCACATCACTGTCCTGCTTAAAAATCTTCAGTGTTCCTTGATACATAACCCTCAGGTTACAATCCAAACTTCCAAGTATATCTCCTAATGAGCTGACCCTTATCTCTCCCATCTCACATCCCACAGCTTCTGCCTCACATTTAGCATCACCCCACACCCTAAAGTCTGGTTCTACTGAACCACCTGCAAGTACTGAGAACACAAACAATGTTTCATCCCGAACCTTAATTCTACACAAGCCACTATGTAAAACTTCCTCTGAAGACACTGCTGTAAGTCCTAAGCATTTTACATGAATTAACTCTTAATCCTCACAACAACTACTATTTTCTCCATTTTACAGATGAGGAAACCGAGACACAGAGCCAACATATAACTTGCTAGATTTCATATCACTAATATGTTGTGACAGCAACATATTAGTGACTGGAATTTGGACCCCAGTCTTGTGGCAGTCTGTGGCTGTAAATACTGTGCTATCCTGCCTGAGTTCACCTATTTTCACTAACATGTTCATCCACCTGGTGAATCCTTATTTACCCTTCAATACCCACCTCAAGCAGCACTTTTCCAGGACACTTTCCTTGCACTCCCGGAGTTAACCTGTCATTTCTTTCCTGGCATTGTCATTGTATCTTTGTCACACCCTTGCTATTGGGTTTGTCACATTGTACTGTGTCCATTTCAGAATGAACCCAATGATACACAGAGATCAAATTGCACATAAGAATTACCTTGAGGCATGGAAGTTCCTACCTTTATTTCCTGAGCAGCCCTTTTAATCATCTGTATATCATTTTTGTCTCTTGCTGTCAGTTTACCAGCTCTCATTCATCCTCAGCTCCTTGCTGGCTCCAGCCCTTCAGTTCGATTCATTGTTTGCCTACTTTGTCAAATTTACCTGGCCTGCTACCTTTCCTGAACCCTCCCTCCTTTGACTGGTAACCTAGAAATGAATCCCTTTCAGCATGACCCTGGGGAGCAGCTGTCAGGCAGGCAGCCCTAACTGGGTGGGGCTGATCCCCCAACCTGGCTCTCGACAAGTCATACTTATTTGGTTTAGCGATTTTCTTTTCTTTTCTTTTTCTTTTTTTTTTTTTTTTTTTTTTTTTTTTTTTTTTTTTTTTTTTTTTTTTGAAACGCAGTCTCTCTCTGTTGCCCAGGCTGGAGTGCAGTGGCGCTATCTCGGCTCGCTGCAAGTTCTGCCTCCCGGATTCACGCCATTCTCCTGCCTCAGCCTCCCGAGTAGCTGGGACTACAGGCGCCCGCCACCATACCCAGCTAATTTTTTGTATTTTTTAGTAGAGACGGGTTTTCACCCTGTTAGCCAGGATGGTCTCGATCTCCTGACCTCGTGATCCTCCCGCCTCAGCCTCCCAAAGTGCTGGGATTACAGGTGTGACCCACCGCACCTGACCTAGCTTTTTTCTTTGGTTTCATTCAAGCTACTTCATGGGGCTGAAGAGTTATTGAAAGAACAAATGTCATAGAGAAAATAAGAAAAACTAACAACTAGGTTTAGGAAGAACAAAAACGCTAATGCAGTCAGACTGCAGGCTCTTCACTCCCAGTGGTTCACCGTTTTCACAACTCAGCGAACACCCAAGTAGCTTTTTCTTTAATTTACAGTTAGCAATTGGCTTACATTCCCCTCTGTGTATTTCTTCCAAATTTCATAGCTTCCACTTACTCATGATGTCTTCTCCATAATTTTTATTTGCCATGACTTCATGTTCTGTCTATGCAAATATTCAGCTTCGGCTCTTCTAAATGCCTAATTCTCTATGTGCTTCTAATTTCAGCTTCCCAAGAACAAGAAGCTTTTCGGCCCTAGTTCATCTTTCCGTGTTATGTCATGAAACATCTACTACTGGCCATCCTATAGATGGGCAGTGCTGGTGTCCAGAGCTAACCTCAACCCAATCCACTCTAACAGGGTCACAGTGTGTCAAATCATGCAAAACTTGGCCACCTGGGCTGCCCCTTGAGCAGAGGCTGTAAGTGAGGCATTTTCTCTTAAAAAGAACTGTAGTGGCTGGGCATGGTGGCTCTCACCTGTAATCCAAGCACTTTGGGAGGCCAAGGGGGGCAGATCACGAGGTCAGGAGTTCCAGACCAGCATGACCAACATGATAAAACCCCATCTCTACTAAAAATATACAAAAAATTAGCAGGGTGTGGTGGCACACACCTGTAATTCCAGCCACTCAGGAGGCTGAGGCAGGAGAATTGCTTGAACCCGGGAGGCAGAGGTTGCATTGAGCTGAGATCATACCATTGCACTCCAGCCACCCACCTGGGCAACGAGAGCGAAACAACATCTCAAAAAAGAAAAAAAAGAAAAGAACTGTGGTGTGGAAGGCCCCATGATTGAGTGATGGAGTAATTTAGACAAATGATTCCTTAATATTTTGGGATCATAAATGTTTCTGAGAATCAGATGAAAGATATGGATTCTTCACCAGAAAAATTTCTCTTATGCAGAAAATTTACATATAACTTTAAGGTATTAAGGAACCCCCAGCAGCCGTTCACGTAACACCCACCACCACCAAAGGTTTGAAGTCTATTACCTGGCACTTGAAAAAAATTGTGAGTCTAAAAGGCATTTAGACTCAGCGGCTCCAATGCTCTCAAGCAGGGGAAAGGGTAGAGTGATAGTACCCTTAGAAAAGAAGAGAAAAACGGATTTGGGGAAAATTAGTTATTCTTGAATTGTTGAGTCTGAAGTGCAAGTGGGACTCTCAAGTGGATTCATAAACAAGTAATTGAAAATGTGGGTCTGGAGTAGCTGAGAGCTGAGATGGAGATTTGTCTCACGTGCTCAGGACACCTGTGAGAGCAGGTGCGGGGAAGCAGTTCACACAATGCCTACAGCCCATTATCTTTCATTCGAATCTACTCTGCAGTTTTTGGAGACCTTTCTAAGCCCTCACTTTACTTGACAGTCCTAACAATCTTATGAAACAGGAAAGGCCTATCTCAAGACCTATTACAAATAAGGAAATGGAAGCTCAAAGGAGTGATAAGTCTTGTCAAAAGTATTGCAATGAAGTAACAGACACAAGACTGGAACGCAGGGCTTTTGATTATTAATACAACTCCCAAATTAGTTGCAAACTGCACACAGATAAATGCCTTACTAGCACGGATCAATTTTTAAGTGCAGTAGTTTGGTTTTTGGATTTTGTCGTTGCGGCTGTCCTCAGTTTACAGAAAAGTTTGAGAGAGAGGGGTGGCAGTCGTCCCTTGACAATAATTCCATGGCAATTGATTTGGCAATACTCACCACTGTTTACTGTTAAATATCTTCTTAAATATCTTCCCTGTGGAGCAATAGACAGCCCCAACTCCTAGGAACTTGTCTACAATTCTGACCCACACTCTGTCTTAATACTCTTGCTTTTGTTTTTTGTTGTTTGTTGTTTGTTTGTTGAGACGGAGTCTCGCTCTGCTGCCCAGGCTGGAGTGCAGGGGCGCTATCTCAGCTCACTGCAAGCTCCAGCTCACTGCAAGCTCCGCCGCCCGGGTTCACGCCATTCTCTTGCCTCAGCCTCCCGAATAGCTGGGACTACAGGCGCCCCCACCACGCCTGGCCAATTTTTTGTATTTTTAGTAGAGACGGGGTTTCAACGTGTTAGCCAGGATGGTCTCGATCTCCTGACCTCGTGATCCGCCCGCCTCGGCCTCCCAAAGTGCTGGGATTACAGGCCTGAGCCACCTCGCCCGGCCCACTATTGTTTTTAAAAGAGACCTTTCTGTCTATCTAACCTAAATGCCCAGAATGAGCTCATGAAAGACCCACGGACATGGACAGACTTCCCGAAGACTACTGTGCAAAACTTGTAATTCTACAAAGTCAAAAATCTTCAAGATTCACAGGACGGGGTGGAGGGGGCCGGGGGGAAAGAGGAGGGAAAAGAGGGAAAGGAGGGAGAGTGAGACTGCTTAAATCTCTGGAGAGGACGGTGGGTTTGATTCTTAAAGCACAGTTCTGTGGTTAGCACAGGCCGCCGTCCCAGGCCCAGCCCGGGAGGCGGGGCGGGGCGGGGCGGGCGCGGAGGCTGTCTGAGTAAGGCTTGGGCAAGGCTGGGCCGGGAAGGGCGTGGGTCGGGGAGAGGTTCCAGACCCGCACGCCGCGCGCACAGAGCTCTCAGCGCCGCTCCCAGCGACAGCCTCCCGCGCCTCGCTCAGCTCCAACATGGTAAGCCTCGCTTTTCTTCTTCTTCTTCGTCTTCTTCGTACATGAAAAGAAAAAGAATTTTAAAAAACACACACACATACTTCCCAGCCGACTTTATCTTTGACTTATGTGTGGACGTGGCAGGAAACTGCAGGAAAAATCAGCCTCGTGGGATGGAACTAAGGGAAGAAGGGATGGAAGGAAGAAGCCCTAAAATCATCCCTGTGGTGACAGCCTAGGGTAGCAGCGGAGGTTCTTTAGCCTTCCCAGTCACGACAAGACCCGGGGCTGGGAAAGAGGAAGTGCTGGCAGCTCACCGCGCGGGGGCGGGGACCAGTCCTGGGTCCGTGCCTGCAGCCCCTCGCCCGTGCTCTCCCGGGAGCCCAGGGACGCCTAGGAGCAAGTTGAAGGCAGGGGGCTGGAAAGCTGCGAAGGGGCACTAGTTATTTCTGTAGACCAGAAAAGGGACATTTTAGAACTTGGTCGTCTAGCCCCAGGGAAAATCAAAGTTTCAGTAAGCAGCCGACAATCGGCCAAGACCCAACGGGACTGAAACTTTAGCCGGTCGCCGCCGGCAGCACTGCGGCCAAGAATGTGGGAGGAACCCGGTCCCAGCTGAGCCCTCTCCTTCCTCTTCCTTTTACCCCACCATCTTTTTAGGGACTCACTCCATAACTTATTTTTCTCTTCTTATCTCCTTTCATGTCCCGGTTGAACTCATATTTTCCATAATTCCACCTCCAAAATCTCTTTCTTTACCTCTCCTTAGTGAAGGTAAACCCGCGGGCCAAGTCGGGTTTTCTGTTCTGCCCACAAGCTAAGAATAAAATTTACGTTTGTAAATGGTTGAAAGAAATCAAAAGAAGAAAAATACTTTCTGACATGTGAAAATTATGTGGAAATCAAACTTCAGCGTCTATAAATGAAGTATTGGAACACAGCCACGCCCATTCCCTTCCATACTGTCTTGGGTTGCAGTCCTGCTACAGCGGGGACAGAAAGCTCCGGAGAGTGTTGGTTAAGAATGAGAAGACAGTAGTTGAGGTTTTTAAAATTGCTACTTCCTTTTTATTGTATCTTTTTATTCTTTCCTCAAATGTTGAGCGCTTAGCATGCATTTTAAAAATTATTTCACAGTATCCGTTTATCATAATGTTTGCTCCTTGCTATCACCATCCCCACCAAATAAGACTCCAAGAGTGCCTTGAGGTGTGGAGAGCACCGGTTCTCCTCTCCTTCAGCCACGGCTCCACCCTGGACAGAGCTCTTCGGTCTCTGGGCGTCCTCAGGACCCATCTCCAAAGTGCCCTGGAGCTCTACAGATTATGCCATTCCGTTTTAGTAATTTGATAATTGTGTCTCTTTCTTTCACTTTGGAGAATTACCTCTGGGAGGAAATGCAAAGAGGTTTTAATTTTCTTGTGGCTGATAGCAACAGCAACAGTTTTCAAAAGAAGATAATCTCTAAATTACATCAAGACTGATGTTAAGGAGAGAAAAATGTGTAACAGAAAGGCACTGTGAAACTGGAAAAGCAAAACTGTCTGCATTCTGGAAGGAAAAGGGGCAGGGGGAGAATCTGTAGTTCCAGAGAAAGTTGACAAAGCCCATGCTCCTCAGCCTGGTGTGGCCTGCCAGCCAGCCTCCTTCCTGTCATCTGATACCTTAGTAAGACAGGGAGATTTTAGGCCTGATATAAAGGGCGTGTTGTAACAGAACAAACACATCTGTTTCTAGGCTGTGGTATTTTGTTTCTCCCCTAAAGGCCCCTGAACCTACCAACAGTTTTCTTTTTTCTTCAGGAAAAGTTCAATTTAGGGCAAAACAAAAATAGTCATCCTCCAACCATGTGATTCTTGGGTAAAAGTCCACCACCGTTAGGGTTCAGGTGTTCTAATGCTGTAAGATGCAATGGGAGGCAGGATCTCAGCTAGGATCTCTGTAGCATAAAGACTGTACAGGAAGGAGGGATCAATCTGCAGCTGTGTAGCTAAGGGCTCAGATCAGTTCTTAGCACGTGTGAATTACGGAGTGAGAAAGCCTCTAGCTCTGAGCTCCAGGAAGTCCATCCTAAGAACAAACGAAAGGCTAAATGCTAAGTTGCAACTGTCACCGTCCAAACATAAATCATTGTTAATGCTGGGAGGTGAAGTCTCAGAGGAAGGGTGTGGTCAGGCCGGTTTCCCAGGAAGTCTGTAATTGCGGCTTCTATCCACCAGAGGGAGCCCAACAGCTCCTCACTTTTGGGACCCCAAGTCCCTGCTGGAATAACCGGATGACTGGGCCCTATAGAATTTCCCTGAAAAATTCTGCTGTGAGGAAAGATGAGCCCAGTACAAGATTTAAATATCTTACATTGTAGATGCTGTGTAAGCAACAACCTGAGAGCTTCCTGGTTTGGAGTGACCTCCAGAGAAGCTCCACCTTCTCAGTCACTATTTCTCACCAGGAAGTGGAAGCCTGCAAGGCTAAGGACTGCAGAACCGGACTGGGAGGCCCAGATTCCAGGGCTGGCTCTGCCATATCCATTCCCTTCTGTCCGTTTCCTCACATCTAAGATTAATGATTCCTAACTCTTAAATATGAAAGCCATTTTCAAACATCTAAAAAGTTCTCTCTCCCACTGCATACACAATGATAGCTATGCTTTTAGTTTTCTCTAAGGAAATGTGTGAGTCCCAGGAATTTGGTATTGCTTTAAAAAGAACTGACATTTCATTAATCACAAAAGCCTCCATACACTCTTGGAAAGTTGGAAATTATTAACCTATAGACAGTGCTTGGTGTGCATATGGATTTGTGGATATAGAGTTACACATGTATTTATCCACACATTCTAAAAGTATGAGTAAACCTTATCACCCTCACTCTCATCTAGGCAGTCTACTGCTTTTAAACATGCCAACAATGCCCCACATTTACCCTCCATATATTTCACCTGGAATAAACATGTGGCGAGGGGTAGGACGGAAGGTCACAGAGTGTGACTTTTTGTGGTTGTCTTGAACCCCTCAGCCCCCCGAAAAAATGACTCACTCTTTTAGGAAACTGCTTTGACCTGAAATAAGATTCCGTGGAGTTTTCTCCAGTATCCAGCCCTTGACATCTTCCCTTGTCTGAGCCCTGCATTTTTTTTCTCCAAAGGCAAAAGTCTCCAGCCCTACAGAAACTGAGCGGTGCATCGAGTCCCTGATTGCTGTTTTCCAGAAGTATGCTGGAAAGGATGGTTATAACTACACTCTCTCCAAGACGGAGTTCCTAAGCTTCATGAATACAGAACTAGCTGCCTTCACAAAGGTACTGGTCCCTGTCTCCCCCACTTCCCCAAAATACCCACAACATGAAACAAGACCCTGACAGAATGGCCAGGAATGAAAGCCCGGCAACTGACGCCCCACACTCTTGCTTCATTTTAACTCACTCTAAGCCAGGAATTTTTCCATTTAGGAAGAGAGATATATGAAATGGTATATGACATAATGGAATTGTTTTCAAATTTTATTCTTACACCCCAAAGGTTCTAGGGCAGCCCTGTCCAATAGAACTTTCTGCAGTGGTGGAAATACATTCTATATCTGCTCTATCCAGTATGGTAGCCACCAGCCACATGTGCCCACTGAGCACTTGAAATGTGGCTAGTGTGACTAACAGACTGACTTTCTAAATTAGTCAATTTAAATGTAAATGTAAATAGCCATATGTAACCAGTGGCTCTAAGTGTGTATCTGCGTTGGCAGCTTGGGCAAGTGGAGGATGAGAGTGATTAGGCAGGGCCTGTGGCCTTTTTCCACCTGGACCCGTTGCAGTTTTATACAGTTTATCTATTGGAGTTGCATGCAACACTTGAAAGAAGTGTTCCGCTGGCTTTACAAAACTGAATAGCCCCTAATGTCATAGAAAAAGCCCTGGATGAGGAGTGGGAAAACCTTTGGTCCAAGCCCCAGGTCTGCCCCTTAGGCAGGTCACTTCACCTCTTTTAGTCTGTTTCTGCATTTGGAAAATGGGAATATTAATAATCCCTATCCTGTATCTTATACTCCTGTGAGAATAAAATGTGGCAGCATATTTGAAAGCACCTTAGAAGATGCAATATAAAGATATAATTATTATTATCTCTGCAGAACCAGAAGGACCCCGGTGTCCTTGACCGCATGATGAAGAGACTGGATACCAACAGTGATGGACAGCTAGATTTCTCAGAATTTCTGAATCTGATTGGTGGCCTAGCTATGGCTTGCCATGACTCCTTCCTCAAGGCTGTCCCTTCCCAGAAGCGGATCTGAGGACCCCTTGGGCCTGGCCTTCAAACGCATCCCCTTTCCTTCCAGCCTTTCTGTCATCATCTCCTTAGCCCACACATCCCCTGAGCCCAGCATACCCACCACCTCATGCAGGCCCCACCTGCCAATAGTAATAAAACAATGTCACTTTTTTAAAACATGAACTGGAGAGTTGGTGAATTTGTGCACGGGAGGGTGGAAAGTGGGAGGAATATAAATTAGATTGATAGAAGCTGCATAGTAAATAAGAAAAATGCATCTTGGGTGTACACGTAATCATGACTAATAGTACAGCCAGATTCATCTCTAAATTGTTGACTGATGGAGAGATGTCACTTATTGTCATTGTTTACTCACTGCTACCCCTGTTGGCACTGTCATAGATCCTGAGAATACAACCGGCAAGACAGACAAGGTCCTGCCTTCACTGAGTATAACTTCTAGTTGCGGGAGAGAACAATGACTACATAAACAAAGGACTATCAGAGTATAAGAAATCCTAGGAAGGGCAGATTACAATTATGTTACAGATTCATGGGGACTATGAGAGGGCACTATTCTGAGGACATGCCATTTGTGCTGAGATATGAAGAACTAGAAAGAGCAAACATTTGAAAAGAAGGAGAAGGCATTTAAAGAGAAGGAACGGGAAGGGCAGAGGTCCTCCAAAGATGAGAAGGAGCTGGGATGTTTGTGGAATAGAAAGGAGGCTCGTGTTGCCAAGGTCTTCATGTTTGGCTTAAGCTAGTGTTAACACTAGTTTTAATTTTCTAAACCCTCTGATAAAGCAGCAGGGAAAGAGAGCCCAGAAAGAAGGTAAGAAGACTGACCCAGGGTTAAAGATGACAGACTAGAGGAGAGAGAAAGAGGGGCAGGTTTCTGCAATGTGCAATTATTCCTAAGAAGCACAGGGAAGAAGTGATGTGTTTCCCGAAAACTTCTGATTCCTTATCCATTTATGTGAGTTTTAACTAATTGGCAAAAATTTCTCTAGATCATGGTTTATTCCTTCACAAATTCAGTGAAATGGATTAGACCACATCTGAGGTCATTTTTGGCTCTGACATTCCAAAATGAAGGCCAGCGCCTTAGGGTGAGCCACTGCCTCAGCCGTTTACAGTTGTCTCAGCTATACCTGCAGCAACTGCAATTATCTTCAGCACATTTGAATCATCAAGTCTTTGAAAAGAATTCAATTTGACTTTCATAAAGATAAAAACTCTCTCTTCACACCCATATTTTATTGATTTATGGGATAATTAATTAAATTATACCTTACAAGAAAAACGGACCGGGTGCGGTGGCTCACGCCTGTAATCCCAGCTACTTGGGAGGCTGAGGCAGAAGAATCACTTGAACCCAGGAGGCGGAGGTTGCAGTGAGCCAAGATCGCACCACTGCACTCCAGCCTGGGCATCACAATGAGACTGTCTCAAATAAATAAATAAATAACAAACTATGTTGTATTTGAGATGTGTTCCTTGTGTGTGCCTGCTCCTTGTTTTTGCAGCATCCATCTCCCCTTCTTCCTGAATCAAGCCCTGCTCTGCACTCCCCATCTCTTGGTGTTCTTAGTTTGGGTAGGGTTCTTCCCCAGTTCTAAGAGTCAAGGACACACCTATGCCGAAACTAATGAGTGCCCTGCATTCCTTTGGACACAGCAATTGGCCGAGGGTGGTCTTGTGATCTAAGCTGGTCAAAATAAAATGAATCTCAGTACCTTCGCTGAAAATTCTGGGATAAAGGCAATTGCTTATTCCTCCTTCTCAGTGGATTGTAATCTGAGAGTTTGTAGCCTTAGACATGCCAATAGCCATCTCAAGACAACAGGGAAGGGATCTGAGAGTGGAGCCAACATTGGAGAAACAGAGCCAAGAAATTTTTAAAAGATACCAACTCCTAGTGCTACGCTAAGACCCTTGACCCACAGAAACTGTGAGACAGTGAAATTGTGTTGAGTAATTAAGTTTGTTGTAATTTGTTACACAATAACAGATAGCTAACACACAGTTGTAATTCTTAAGCTGTGCTAAAGCTAAAGCTGTGCCTTGACTGTGCAGCTATATGAGTCAATATGTCCCTGCTTTTGCTTAAAATAATTTAAATTGAATTTTCTATCACTTGCAACAATAAAAATCCTAACTATGGGATATTAGGTTAAACAGATGAACTGGGAATTTGAGAAAGAGAGAGCCGAGCTGGAGATATAGAATAGTATGTCATCTGCACATAGACCAAAGTCATGAGTTTGGAGGTTACCCAGGGAAAATGAGCAGAGAAGAACTTCCCAAAACATGGTCTCTAATCCACCTGCATCAAAATCGTTTGGGGGGAGGGTGTTTTAAAGGGCAAATTAGGAAGTAAAGGCAGTACAAGGTAGTCTACTCCTTTGAAAAGGTTGTGAAGTGATGAGAAGGAAGAAGGTAGGATGTAGGTGTGGGACAGTATCTTCATAAATTTCTTCCGGTTCCCATTATGTCAGTGTTCCCATTCTAAGAGCTATCTTTACTCTTAAATTCTTGCAATACAGCTTGTGGTGAGTGAATGCTAAGATAACCCCCAATAATCCCCCATTCTCATATTTACATTCTTGTGCAATCTCCTCCCCCTGAGTGTGAGCAGGACCTATGACACGCTTCTAACCATTAGAATACAGCAAAAGCGATGGTATGTCGCTTCCACAATTTGGTTACACAGGACTGTCTTCCATCTTGCCAGCAGGGTCTCTATTCCCTTCTCAGCTTGTACGTTTTAATGAAGCAAGTCTGGAGAGGCTGACATGGCAAAGAACTGAGAATGCCCCTGAGCAACAGCCAATTACAAGCTAATGTTCCCAGGTTAACAGCCCTGGAGGAACTGAATCTTGCCAACAACCATGTGAGTTTGGGAGCGATTCTTCCCCAGTGGAGCCTCAGGTGAGACCCCAAGCCCTGGGCAACACCTTGACTGCAGCTTTCTAAGATACCCTGGGCTGTAAGCCCAGTTAAGGCATGCCCAGGCCCTTGACCCACAGAAACTGTGAGACAGCGAAATTGTGTTGAGTGATTAAGTTTGTAGTAATTTGTTACACAATAATAGATAGCTAACACACACTTGTAATTCTTAAAATACATTCCCGATGATCCCCTAACAATTCCTGTAATGAATGTTATATTCCTTTACATTTTAAATCATCTTAAATTTATACTCTTCCTTAAAGGATTATCTGCTCTCTGCAACCAAAAAAGTAAAACAAAAGACTCCTCAACACTTCCACACCCTCGATTTGCTGCCTTAAATATTTCCCTTTCGTCAAAATTACTGCGCTTTTGTATGTGTCTACACCAAAGGCTTCTATTTGCTTTATTACCACTCAGTCCTGAACCCCTTGAGTTCTAACACTTGCCCTCAGCATTCTACTGAAACATTTCCCCTACTGGTCACTAGCCCAGCAGCCTTTGTTCATCCTTCCTGACCATTGCATCACGCAATGGATATTTGAATCTCTGTAATGTTTCAGACACTGTGCCAGGGCAAAGCAAAAAGAGTATGAGCGTTAGGAAGCTGCTGCAGTATCCAGATCAGAGGTGGTGGTGGCCAGGAGAGTGGGTGGCTGGGGATGGATTCAAAGGATATTTGGGTGAAGCGTCACATGGGCTTGGGGATTTGGTTGGATGTGAGGCATGAGAGAAAAGAGTCTGATGTCCAAGGGCAGGAGGAAAGGAAGGAAGCATCTAGCATGGGAAAAAGATGAAAGCCAGAAGACTCAGCAAGCCAGTTTCTTCGTCCTGCTTTGTTCTAGCCACGCTGGCAGCCGATTGGATGATGCCAACCCACAATGAGGGTGGGTCTTCCTCTCCCAGTCGACTGACTCAAACGTGAATGTCCTCTGGCAACACCCTCATGGTAACACCCGGAAGCAATACTTTACCAGCTATCTAGGCATCCTTCAATCCAATCAAGTTGACACCTAATATTAACCATCACACTACCTCGTCTCTCTAATATGGGCATATTCCCAGGCCCTCATCTCTCTCTTTCTCTCTCTCTCTCCCTCTGCTTCTCAAGCTAGATCTTCTCTCCAAACTCAAACTGTGAATGCCCACTGGGCATTACTAACAGGACCAACACAATGTGCCCTCACTGGGCTCATTATCTCCTCCCCAAACCAACCCTTCCTGCTGGTGTCTCTCTCTACCACTCATTTGCTTATAGGAGGTACTCCACAGGGGTTTGTTGATCTGAATCTTGAATTAGAAGCTTAGTACCATTAGATCTTAGATCTTAGATCTTACTTACCAAAACTTGAGGGCCCAAGTAAAGGATTTCTGGTTAGTTCCCTTTAGCCTGATGTCTTAAAGCCATGGCTAGTGATTTCTTTTTTTTTTTTTTTTTTTTTCCCCCCGAGATGGAGTCTTGCTCTGTCATCCAGCCTGGAGTGCAGTGGTGTGATTTCGGCTCACTGGAACCTCTGCCTCCCGGGTTCAAGCGATTTTCCTGCCTCAGCCTCCCTAGTAGCTGGGATTACAGGCATGTGCCACCATGCCCAACTAATTTTTGTATTCTTCTTAGAGACAGGGTTTCACCATGTTGGCCAGGCTGGTCTCAAACTCTTGACCTCGTGATCCACCCCCCCTCGGCCTCCCAGAGTGCTGGAATTACAGGCATGAACCACCGTGCATGGCCCAATTTTTTGTTAAAGTAGCAAATAGACCAGTAGGGTGCCTGATATTTTTCCATCTCTTCCCTAGCTCGCTGTTTTTTGGGGATAGTGATACTTCTTTTTTTAATACAGGGTGCACCTGCTAAAGGAGTAATATGGAGACTTAATGACTACTGATTTTTTCCTTCTTGCGCTGCTAATGAATTACGGAACACATCCAAACCGTAGCAATAATTGTACTAAAATCCACTGTGAGTGTGATTTATGCAAGAAAGATAATATAGCAAAATTTTGATAAATATACATGTTTTAAGTTAAAGTAAATATTTTAAATATCCGTTTTATACATATCCATTTTCACCAATTTTTTTAACTTAACCAAACCAACTATAGGTCCCTACCCTTTAGAAAAGAGGACCGCTACCATTTTGCAATAAACTATCTTAAGCTTCTCCCTGTCCAGTTCAACCTCTTCCACTCCTTTCTCCACCCTGTGATCAAAGAAAGTTTTTAAAGGCAAATGTTCTGGTATCGCTCCCATGTGTAAAACCAGACATTGGATCTTCTGAATATACAGGATCCCCTAGAGCCCTCAAGAGCCTTTGTGGTCTGCTCCCTGCCCACCTTGCCAACAAAGACTAGAACTGATGTCACAGTGATGTGCCTCTGTGCTTTGACACACGCTCTTCTTGCTGCCCTGAAAGCCGTTGGTCCCCTTTCCACCTGTTTCTACTTGTCCTGTAGAGCAGTGTAACTATCATCTCCCCAAGAAGGCCTTTCCTAAGACCCCTATCCAAAGCTGATTTTAATGCTCTTATTCTATGCTCCAGAGCACTCCATTCTTGGCTCTATCATAGCACTTGCCACTCTACTTATAGTGTTTTTACTTATCTGTCTTTTCTGTCTTGACTTTGAGTTCAAGAACAGAGACCTAATTAAAGGCATCTTTGTATTGCTAGTACTTAATGTGGTATCCAGTATATGGTAGCGAAAACAAATTTGTTGAGTGAAAAAAATATATGATACATGAATAAGTGATAAGAGAATGCTATACCAGATGTGGGACATACTGTGTGTATCGGTCTGGATTCCCACAGAAAACACATGCACACTCAAAGGGGTCACTGAAGAGAATTTAATGAACGCACTATTTACAAAGATGTAAGAGATAAGATAGATAACAAGAGATGGCAAAGGGTAGAGATAAGATAAACAACAAGAGATGGCAAAGCACCAGGACTAGCAAAATTAGGATGCTGTTCCCACCTCAGCCTGACTGGCAAGGGAGAAATCACTGGAATTCAAGAGCCATCGCCCAGGAAGAGGGGCCACTCACAGATGCTGTGGCCTTAGATGCAGAAATACAACCACTGTCAAACCACAGCCTGGCAGGAGAGACCCAGGGGAATAAATAGTGATTTCTCTCTCTTTCCACCTTCTGATCGCCTGCAAATGCCTCCTGTTGGCCCACCCAACTGGAAGGCTGAGCTGGGCAGAGAGGCACCGAAAGTGGAGCTGGAGGAGCAAACAGAATATCCAGCACACTGCAGAAAGCTGAGATTGGTATTCTTCTACCACATGGTTACTCCTGCCACCAAGGGGAACAGAGTAAAGTGCCAACACTAATTCAAGTAGATTTTTTTTTTGGTGTATTTTCTTAAGTTATTGAAAATTTTAAATTTTCTCATTATGGTTAAATATAGAGAACTTAAAAATTTAACATTGTTACCATTTTTAAGTGTCCATTTTAGTGGCATTAAGTGTATTCACATTGTATAAACATCACCACGAATACCTCTATAACATTCCCGTCTTCCCAGACTGAAAGTCTACATCCATTAAACAATAATTCCCCTTTCTCCCCTCCCCGACCTCCTGGTCACCATCATTCCACCGTCTATCTCTGTTCATCTGACTACTCTAGGTACCTCCTGTCAGTGGAATGATACAGTATTTGTCTTTTTGTGTCTGGTTTATTTCACTTAGAGTAGTGTCTTCAAGATTCATTTATGTTGTAGCATATGTCAAAATTTCCTTCCATTTCAGGGCTGAATAATAGTCCATTGCATATATGTATTTGCGTGTGTGTGTGTGCACGCATGCGTGTGCCACATTTTGCTTATTCATTCATCTATTGATGGACACTTGGGTTGCTTCCACCTTTCGTTATTGTGCATAGTGCTATGATGAACACAGGTGTACAATTAATGGTTTAAGTCTCTGGTCATACAACCCAGAAATAGAATTGCTGGATCTCATGGTAATTCTATTTTAGTTTTTGAGGAACCACCGTACATCTTTCCACAGTGGCAGCACCACTTTATATTCCCACCAGCAATGCTTATAAGGTTTCCAGAGTATCCACATACTTACTAACACTTG